>NC_041219.1:12188581-12226171 GCF_002837175.3 Physeter macrocephalus | reverse complement strand
TTGGAAGATTTTTTTTTTTTTTTTTTTTTTTTTTGCGGTATGCGGGCCTCTCACTGTTGTGGCCTCTCCCGTTGCGGAGCACAGGCTCTGGACACGCAGGCTCAGCGGCCATGGCTCACGGGCCCAGCGGCTCCGCTGCATGTGGGATCTTCCCAGACCGGGGCACGAACCCGTGTCCCCCGCATCAGTAGGCGGACTCTCAACCACTGCGCCACCAGGGAAGCCCCGTTGGAAGATTTTTAATCACATTCTCAATTTTAGTGCTTCTGATTGATCTGTTTATATTTCCTATTTCTTCCTGGTTCAGTCTTGGAAGGTTGTGGTTTTCTAAGAATTTGTCCATTTCTTCCAGGTTGTCCATTTTTTTGGCATATAATTGCTTGTAGTAATCTCTCATGATCCTTTGTATTTCTGCAGTGTCATTTGTTACTTCTCCGTTTTCATTTCTAAGCAGTATTGCATCTAATATCACGTTACTAAAGATTCTGTGTATAGCACGGGCTATTCTCTCAGACAGCTATCCCAGCACACTCAGGGTCTAGTTATTCAGCGCTTGAGGATATGACAAGTTCTATCAAACTGCCTGGGTTCAAATGTTGGCCCCATCCATTAACAGCTATGTCATCCTTTACTTAATCTTGCTGTATCTCAGTTCTTCTATCTACAAAATGGGAATAAAAGTACCTACTTCATAGGGTTCTTGTAAGGCTTAAACAAATTACTACACAGAAAATACTTAGAACAATGCCTAATATATTGTAAGACTCAATGCATTGTGTGTAAGCATTTCCCGCTTAAGCTTTACCCTAAACTTAACCTAACTAAACCCTGGCCAGACAGCACCTCTAAGTCGAGGCATATTTAATACCTTTTGGTTCACTTAATCTTTTTAGTTTGTATCTATTTTTTTTTTAATTCTACAGCTCTGATCTAGCTGATTACTGGAAGGTGTTGCTCTTACATTAATTCTACCCTTGTGTTTCTAAGGGGATTATTGGATATTTTTAAACTTGGAAAAGCAGCCAGCTCAACGTTATTTTAGAGCATGGTTTATATTAAGATTTATGGATAAATGTCACCATTCAAAAATAATTAATGACTGCAAGAGCTTCACCTTTATGCTAGTATGTTGTAGACATTTTGGAAGATCTTGAAGACATCAAAATACAGAAGATAGCCTATTTATCACTTGCTACCAATTCTTTAAAAGCATGTCCAAAAAAGAAAAAAATAAGACCTCTGATGGAATATATGGTTGATGGATATTCTTCTTCTTGGTGTCTTCACTGTATTTATTCTTCCATGGGACTCTTAGACTGAATAAACTGATGTAAACAAGATTAACTAGATTAGGAAACTGTTTGGTTAAAGTTTCAGCATGAGAAAAGTCACTAAACATTAAAGTGAAGTGTGTTAATTCCTTTAGGCAGAAGCACTTGAATTTTAAAAAAAAGAGAGACAGTTTTGAGTTTAAGTTTCAACTAAAAATTATCTTTGCTAGTTCCTAAAGCCACCTGATTTTTCCACATTAGTAACAGTTTTCCTTCTGTATGGCTAGATTCTTACCTCAGAATCCAGTCATTCTTGATACTTTTACAATTTGCCCATCATTATTTAAAGTAAAATGCTTTTTAAGACTACGCCAACTAAGCAACAGTTGGTGAACTTTCCAATCTTGTGACCAAAATATCATATTCTCTTCCTCACTAACCAACTCACTTTTGTGAAACTTTGCTGTGACCAATTTAAAATAACTGGTGGTGAAGGTACGCTTTCAAGTTGAGGGAGTCTACTTCAATGAATAAACATCAGTTGAATCAAGAGCTACACTGTTTTTGTTGGAGTTAGGAGTGCTATGGTTGGCACTAACAGTATGGCAAGCAAGAATTGCCCAAGGAGAGGTTCCACAGTGGAGAGCTGGCCTCCAAGGACAAGCCCTGCACTTCTTTGCAGATCCCTGTTACTCTTTAAGCTGTCACCTCATACCACTTCACCAATTGCCTCATATGATCAGCATCAGTCAGTCAGATAACTTATCTTCCATTGGTTTGGGAAAAGGCACCTTACTTTATCTAGCCAATGAGAGGTGAGTAAATATTTGCACTGGGAGGATTTCTGGTAAAGGTTTATCTACTCCTTAAAAATAGAATTGGATGAGAAGATTCCTCTTCTTTTTCTAGATGTTGTCAAACTATGAAATTCTGAAGATGAAGCTAACAGAATCTGGCAGAGCCCAGAGGTTACAGAGAAGCAGAGGAAGAGACAAAGCATTGATATAATGTGCCTGGAGCCCACTGTGACTCTGAATTTCTCATTGTAGAATACATTTACGGTTATTTTAGCTAGTTTGAATATGAGTTTACCATTACTTGAAGATGAAATCATCCTAAGTACAATCTCCTTAGTCCAGTGAATTGCTCCAGCTTTGGTTTGCTTATGCTCATCCTCTGTCTCTGTGCTGGGGCAGGGAAATGTGAAGTACAATTGATGAATTGCTGAAGGTTCAGTGTGGTTTTGATCTGAGAGATAAAAACTCTGGGGGCACCTAGTCATCAGGAGGCTCCCACACTTATCTGAGTTTTAATATCAGAGAAAAATCTCCCAAAGCTTCTGGTGGAGGGAGGGGAAAAGGGACCACTTTTAAATACACCAGAGCATTCTATTCTTAACGAGTTCTGCCCTCAGGAGAAACTATATAACCTAAGGTCAAACTGTTGGAGTTTTATCAGAGCCTAACTGACTTGGGGGAAGGGAAATACAAAATTCCATCTCCCTCTAGCCTTCCACATGGGAGAAGGAAAATATCCAACTCTAGCCATCCTGCCCCACCTAAAGGGGGCATGGGGAACAACAAAGAAATACCTGTGAGGTTCACAGTCCAGGGGCATAGCGTCACTAAAAGACTGAGATCTAATCATAGGACTGTAGAACACTTTTGCCCTGCCGACAACTCATTACCACATTACTAAAAACCTATTTACAGCAGTTCCTTTTACCTGGTATAGTAAGTCCAGTTGTCAAGAAAAATTTACAAGGTATATAAAAAGGGGGAAAAAAAACAGTTTGAAGAGACAGAGCAAGCATCATAAGCAGATGCTTATGATATGGCAGGGATGTTGGAGTTATCAGACCAGGAATTTAAAACAACTATGACTAATATGCTAAGGGCTCTAATGAATAAAGTAGACAGCATGTAGGAACAGATGGGTAATGTAAGCAGAGAGATGGAAATTCCAAGCAAGAACCAAAAAGAAATGATAGAGGAAAAAAAAAATCTAACAGAAATGAAAAATGCCTTGGATGGCCTTATTAGTAGACTAGAAACAGCTGAGGAAAGGAACTCTGACCTTGAGGATATCTCAATAGAAACCTCCAAAACTGAAAAGCCAAAAAAAAAAAAAAAAAAAAAAAAAGGATGAAAAAACCTCCCCAGAATATACAAGATCATCTATGGGACAGCTTCAAAAGGTGTAACAAATGTGTAATAGGGATACCACAAGGAGAAGAATGAGGAAGGAACAGGAGAAATGTTTGAAACAATGGTGATTGAGGATTTCTCCAAATTAACATCAGACATAAAACCACAGATCCAGGAAGCTCAGAGAAGAAAAGACAGGATAAATGCCAAAACAAACAAACAAACATACTACACCTAGACATATCACATTCAAAGTACAGAAAATCAAAGATAAAGGAAAAATCCTGAAAGAAGCCAGAGAGACAAAACATCTTACTTATAGAGGAGCAAAGATAAGAATAAAACATGACTTCTCCTTCAAAACCATTCAAGCAAGAAAAGAGTGGGATGAGATATTTAAAGTGTTAAGAGAAAAAACCCACCAACCCAGAATTCTGCACCTGCAAAATTATCCTTTCAAAAGTGAAGAAGCAATAAAAACTTTCTCAGACAAATAAAACTGAGGGAAATTTATCACCAGTAGACTTGCCTTGCAAGAAATGCTAAAAGAAGCTCTTTAGAGAGAAGGAAAACAATACAAGTCAGAAAACTGGGTCTACATAAAGAAAGGAATAAATGAAGGTAAAATAAAAACTTCTGGTTTTCTTATTTTTCACTGATATAACAAACAACAATTTGTTCAAAATAATGAAAGAATGTATTTGATTGTGTATGATTATGTGTATATATATGTATCCTGCATATATACATACACACATACTTATGAAATGAATGACAGCAATGATACAAGAGATTGGAGGAAGGAATTAGAATTATTTTGTTATTAAAAGTTATTTAGGCTACCTGTAAAGTGATATTGTGTTATTTGAAAGTGGCATTGCATATTGCAAATTGTAGGGCAATCACTAGAAAAAGTAAAAACAGAAGTATAACTGAAATGCTAAGAAATGAGAGAAGGTGGAATCATACAAAATGCTCATTAAAATTACAAAAGGCAGAAAAAGTGGAAGACAAAAATAGGAAGCAAGAACAAAGGCAACAAACAGAAAACAGTAACAGGTAAGTACATATTAATCCAACTATATGAATGATTACCTTGACTGTCAATTGCCTAAATTCACCAATTAAAAGACAGAGGTTATCAGAGTGGATCAGGAATATAAGATCCAACTACATGCTGTCTACAAGAAACACACCTTAAATATAAAGACACATACAGATTAAAAGTAAATGGTTGGAGAAAGATACACCATGCTAACACTAATCAAAACAGAGCAATAGTAGCTATATTAATTTCAGACAGAGCAGACTTCAGAAAGTTATCAAGGATAAAGAGGTTAATTCTCCAAGACGACATAACAACCTTTAACATGCATGCACCTAACAACAGAGCATAAAATACCATAAGGCAAAAACTAATAGAATTGCAAGGAGACATAGATTAATCTGCTACTACTGTTGTGGACTCCAACACCCCATTATCACAAATGGACAGATCTGGCAGGCAGAAGATAAGTAAGGACATAGCTGAACGTAACAACATTAATCAACTGGATATAATGGACATCTATAGACTACTTCGTCCAAACAACAGCAAAATACACATTCTTCTCAAGTTCACATATAGAACACTCACCAAGATAAACCACATTCTAGGCCATTAAACACAACTTAACAAATTTAAAATAATAAAAAATTTACGATGTCTGCTCTCAGACCACAATGGAATTAAACTAGAAATCAATAACTGAAAGATAGCTGGAAAATCCCCAAATACTTGGAAATTAAACAATACACTTCTAAATAATATATAGGTCCAAGCAGAAGTCTCAAGAGAAATTTTAAAATACTTTGAACTTAACGAAAATGAAGACATCAAATGCTAGTGAGGGTGTGGAGCAGTAAGAACTCTCATTTATTGCTAATGAGAATGTAAAATGGTATAGTTACTTTGGAAGGCAGTTTGGCAGTTTTTTTACAAAATTAAATGTACTCTTGCCATATGATCCAGCAATCATGCTCCTTGATAGTTACCCAAAGGAATTGCAAACTTATGTTCATTCAAAAACCTGCACATGGATGTTTAAAGCAGCTTTATTTATAATTGCCAAAACTTGGAAACAACAGAGATTTCCTTCAGTAGGTGAATGGGTAAACAAACTGTGGTACATCCAGACAACAGAATATTATTTAGCAATAAAGTAAATGAGCTATCAAGCCATTAAAAGACATGAAGGAAACTTAAATGCATACTACTAAGTGAAAGAAACCAACCTGAAAAGGCTACATACTGTATGATTCCAACTATATGACATTCTGGAAAGGCAAAACTATAGACAGTAAAAAGATCAGTGGTTGCCAGGAGATGGAGGAGGGGGTAATATGAATAGGTGGAGCACAGAGAATTTTCAGGGCAGTGAAAATACTCTGGCTGATGGTGGATACGTGTCATTATAGATGGTCCCTGACTTACCACATTTCAACCTAATGATTTTTCAACTTTATGGTGGTGTGAAAGCGATACACATTCAGTAGAAACCTTACTTCAAATTTTGAATTTTGACCTGTCCTGGGTTAGTGATACAGTACTCTCTCCTGATGCTGGGCAGCAGTAGTGTGCCACAGCTCCCATTCAGCCATGTGATCAAGAGGGTAAACAACTTGATACAATGATTCTGTACACTTATAACCATCCCGTTTTTCACTTTTAGTACAGTATTCAATTAATTACATGAGATATTCAACACTTCATTGTAAAATAGGCTTGGTGTTAGATGATTTTGCCCAACAGTAGGCTAATGTCAGTGTTCTGAGCATGTTTAAGTAGGATAGGTTATGATGTTCAGTAGGTGTATTAAAAGCATTTTTGACTTACAATATTTCCAACTTACAATGGGTTTATCTGGACATAAACCCTGTAAGTCAAGGAAGATGTGTAAATATTTGTCCAAACCCACAGAATGTACACAAAGAATGAACCATAAAGTAGACTATGGGCTTTGGGTGTTATGATTTGTCAATGCAGGTTAATAAATTATAATAAATGTATCACTCTGGTGAGGGATGTTTATAATGCAGAAGCTGTTCATGTGTGGGGACAGAAGGTATATGGTAAATCTTTGTACCTTGCACCCAATTTTGCTGTGAATCTAAAACTGCTCTTAAAAAGTCTGTTTTTTTAAATGAATGATGATGATATAGGTTCATAATCCCTTATCCATAATTACAAAATCAAAAGATCTCTAAAAACCAAAAGTTTAAAAATAATTTTTCCATGGCACAATCTGACCTGAATTAACATGAGACTATTTATGATATACTTTATATGAATATTCATGTGTTTCACTACAGAAATACGAATGTATTTAATTTGGAAGTGCTGGAGAAATTGTGCAAGATACTGTATATCGCTCTTATTTCTATTTTAAACATCTAAAAAAATTGAATTCCAAAATACATCTGATACCAAGCATTTCAGAGAAAGAATTATTGGCCTATAACATAACTGGTATTTACTAGGAGCTATTCTAAGCACTTTGTGTTTGTTAAAGCAGTTCATCTAATTAGTGTAATTGTGGTGTTTCCAAAACTAGGGCACCTCCAGAAGGAAATGCAATCCAAGAGTACATGAAAAAAGAAAATGTTTCGTGTACACCAGTCTTTTGGAGAAATTTGATCACTCTCTCCATGTCACCTGGCAGAACTTAAATCTCAGGGATCCAACTTTAGAAAAGATGTGCTTCCAATCCCCTCTTGCAGGTGGAGATGAATTTCAAAATCTTTAATCTACATATTAATTCATTGAAGCTTAGAGAAGAAAGAAAAGAGCTCTTTCAATGTTAGGTCTTATTTTTTTGACAACAACTTGTGAAAAATAAGTGTGAAGGGAACAAAATGAAGCAAACAAGAATGAAAATCTAAAATATATTTCCATTTACAGTAAAATCATTAGACAAATTTTACTCCATAGCTCTGACCAGTTACTTCTTGAACAAATATATACTGGAGGTATGAAAATTACTTATGGAAATGAAATTTTTTATCTGATGAGAGGATTTCATTTTTCAACAGAGTACTGAATAAATATTTATTGGTTTCTAAGGATGAATGACTAAGGAAGCTGCATTGAATTAATACTGTAATTCCTTTCTTTAGTTATCCACTTCCTGATGCACAGAACTAAATCAAATCAATGGGAAATTGATTTCATGCTGGGCTTGAATAGTAAAATATCACCAGTTAACCTAATATTCCATATTACTTACTACACCTCCATTATATAGAAAAGAAAGGCTAAATAGGCCTCAGTTAGATGACATATCATCACATTACATTGATTACAAGCTTACAAGCTTGACTTCTACAGCACACATGTCCTCCAATTTCAAGAACTATGCAAATGAAACTAAATTAAAAAGCAACAAAAAGAACAGTCACTCCCCTTGCTAACACAATATTTTAAAAAAAGGCAATTTATCATTCTTGAGCAAAGAAGTGGTAACTGTCCTATTCACCTAATTCTTTGAACTGTTTCAAAAGAGTTCAAGGAGGAATGCATCTTTGTCATCTAGCCCTTAATAGTGGTTTAGAGAAGTAAAGCATCTTTTGTCTGGGAATATCAGACTAATTTATCCACAGGAATTATAATGAGAGATGCAGAATTTTCACTTAATATGTCTAGATGAAATCCCAAATAAAATGACTGACTACTGACCCTATATCTTCCATTGATTCACTAATTTAGCTGACTTGGTATAAACCTTACTTCCAGGTTCAATAAAGAATAAGATAAAGCATCAGAATAAGCTATGACTCCTGCTTATCTTCAAAGAGCAAAGACCTTTTAGTCTATTGCAGAAGATAATAATATTATGTTGTTGAATTCAATTTTGCAAAATCTTGAGTCTTTGGAAAGCAATGTTTGACCTATTATCTTAGTTGGAGTCCCCAGGAGCAGACCCTGAGGTGAGGGTTTGTGTGCAAGGAAATGCTCCCAGAAGAAAATGGTAAGGAAGAGAGAGAAACACAACAAAGAAGAAAGTAAATCAAGAAGGTTTTAACTTCAGCAAATTCCTGGGAGAGCAGTTTCAGCCTGATTCCACATGATGCTTCTGGAGTATAAGTTACAGCCTCAGAGCTGTGGTACCTTAAGGCTAGGGGCTGGACTCTCATCTCCCAATGTGATCATTCATTAGCTAAGCATCACTTTAGGGAATCATAACTTCCCAGGCCCTTCTAGTTCTCTGTGTCTGTGGGCAAAGCTGCTGCAGTAGTCTGAGGACAGTCCTTTGAGGAAGAGTAGCAGCTGAGGAAGTTGAAAGTGAAAGCACATTAAAGCTGGGAGAAGGTACACAGAAGAGGTAAAAGGAGTCTGAGGGTACCTGTGCAGAAAATGGCAATGTCCACTATTAAGATAGGTGGGAAAAAATTTCAGAAAAGGTTTCCTGTGTAATTACCACCCCCCCCCGCAAAAACACATAGATTGAGAGAGATACAGGTGTTTCTTCCAGAAAGGTATCTAATGCAGGGATTTAGCTGTTTACCCCATTATTACAAGAACTAGAGGAGCAGCCATAGACTGAGCGTCCAGGAATGGTTCCCAGTAGGAAGGACCTAGAGGGAAAAAAGAACAGCTTCGATCTCAGCCACAGTCAGGAAGCTGACGAATCAAAACTGCTATTGCAGCTGTTGCTGGAGGAACACATCTCAGCTGCGCTCTAGGGAAGTGCTGCTGCAACTGTGGGTTCCAGAGCCACACTGCACCTGCTGGAGCCTTGCCAGCAAAATACATGAGTAAATGAATAAACCAATCAAGCAGCAGTGAAAATGTTTTCTATGATATTTTTTAATCACAAAAATGTATTACCTTGTAAGATTTTTACTTAAAATAAAATCAAATACTGGAAAAATAATTAATGAACTATAAAATATAGAAACATACATCGCTCTGCATGGGAAGTAAATAAGCAAATAAGTAGCTTTGTTTTATAACAATCTTCTTTTTTTAAAATCTCCTTTACCTATTTCTCCTACCCCTTATTCCCCATCTCTGGCAACCACCAATCTCTTCTCTGTGTCTATGAGCTTGGGGTTTTGTTTGTTTGTTTGAAGAATCCACATATAAGAGAGCACATATGGTATTTGTATTTCTCCGACTTTTTCCCTTAGCACAATGCTCTCAAGGTCCGTCCATGTTGTTGCAAATGGCAAGATTTCGTTCATTTTTTTTTTCTTGAAGATGTTGGGGGTAGGAGTTTATTAATTATTTATTTATTTTTGCTGTGTTGGGTCTTCATTTCTGTGAGAGGGCTTTCTCTAGTTGTGGCAAGCGGGGGCCACTCTTCATCGCGGTGCGCAGGCCTCTCACTATCGCGGCCTCTCTTGTTGCAGAGCACAGGCTCCAGACACGCAGGCTCAGTAGTTGTGGCTCACGGGCCCAGCTGCGCCACGGCATGTGGGATCCTCCCAGACCAGGGCTCGAACCCATGTCCTCTGCATTAGCAGGCAGATTCTCAACCACTGCGCCACCAGGGAAGCCCGATTTTGTTCATTTTTTATGACTGAATAATATTCCATTGTGTTTATATATATACATATACATATATACACACACACATAATGTGTATACATATATACCACATCTTCTTTATCCATTCATCTATTAATTCATCTATTAATGGACATTTAGGTTGCTTCCATATCTTGGCCATTATAAATAATGCTTCAGTGAATATGGGGGTGCAGGTATGTTTTTGAGTTAGTGTTTTCATTTTCTTATGATAAATACCTAGAAGTAAAATTGGTGAATCATACGATAGCTCTATTTTTAGTTTTTTGAGGAACCTCCATATGGTTTTCCATAGTGGCTATACCAATTTACATTCCCACTAACAATGCACAAGGGTTCCCTTTTCTCTGCATGCTTGCCAACACTTTTTTCTTGTCTTTTTGATAATAGCCATTCCAACATATGGGAGGTGATATCTTATTGTGGTTTTGATTTGCATTTCCCTGATAATTAATTATATTGAGCATCTTTCATGTATCTGTTGGCCATCTGTATGTCTTCTTTGGAAAAAAGTCTATTCAGACATTCTGCCCATTTTTTAATTGGATTGTTTGTATTTTTGCTATTGAGTAATATGAGTTCTTTGTGCATTTTGGATATTAGCCCCTTATCAGATGTATGATTTGCAAATATTTTCTTCCATTCAGTAGGTTGCCTTTCATTGTATTGATTGTTTGCTTTGCTGTGCAGAAGCTTTTTAGTTTGATGTAGTCCCACTTCTTTATTTTTGCTTCTGTTGCTTTTGGTGTCAGATTTTAAGAATCATCACCAAATCGCTTACTGCCTATGCTTTCTTGTAGGATTTTTATGGTTTCAGCTTTTTTTTCTTTCTAAGTGCTCTAAGACTATAGTTCTGAACGTACCATGGAATCCTCCTTGTAGAATGTGCATGTCTTTCATGGTCTTCCTCATAGTAGTTGGATAGCTTTTCTCAACTTATGTTTCTCAAACTTAGTTCATAAGGTCGTTCCTGGAAGTTTGTGTTAAAAGTGTAGTAACAACAGTTTCAATCTTTACCTATAGCAATCAAGTAATAAAATGATTATTCATTTCTTTGCATTTAAAACTGTACATTTTAAGAGCTTCCAAATATGTATATAATGAGCATGCATAGCAACCAGCGGCAATCAGATGAGCAAGTTTATCATTCAGCTGAGCACTGCTCACCACGAGAAAAGGTTTGAGCGCTGGGGGTTTTCTTCTGTTCCATTACCAGAACGTGCTTCCAGGGTGTCCCCGGTTCATTGCTAGGTATCAAATGAGCCAGCTCTAAAACATTCATATGAAGGATTATTTTCATGAGAAGGTATTGGAAGTGAAAAGATTTTTAGAATTCTAGGATTATAATGTTTTTTAAATGTATCTTCTTCCAGATTGGGTTTAAATGACATACTATGTCATATTGCTTAGGTCATCTTTTTAAATGCTTTTTAAAATTTTATTTTCATGAAGAAATTATATATTATTATTTAACATTTTCTTCTTATATTAAAAAAACTGATGCCAAATTGACTACAGTTAGATAGGGCTAAATAGTATATATTCTATTAGATTGTACTACATTATAAGGTATTCATCTATGAATTTGTTGTTTTTATTAAAATTATATACACACACAACAGAAACTTAAAAACCAAAAAACGCCCAGGAGAAAATTAGCAAAATCCCATTATCTATAAATAACCACAAATAACATTTCAGTGAATATCTTTCTAAAGAGAAAAAGATAAGTTTACATAAATGAGATCCTGCTTAGAGCACTTTTCACCTTTTTTTTTCGCTCAACAGTATGTCACAAACATCTCTGGGGCAATAAATATTGAGCTACGTCAAGTTTAATAACTGAAGAATAGTTTTGCATTTATGTGCAATAAGTTACTTCATCAGACCACTATTGATGGATGTCTAGGATGTTTCCAATTTTTGTACATTAAAAACAGATTTATAAGAAACATTCACATGCTTACATCTTTTCATTCTTATATCTGCGTCAGAGTCTGATTTTTATGCATTGCTAAACTGTGTTCCAGAATGGACCATGGATTTGCAGCATCCTTCCTTCCATTCAATGCATAACCCTAAATGTGACTAAAAAAAAACCAAAAAAACCTTTATTCCTTGAGGAATATAGAGAGACGTTATTCTTTATTTTCTCTAAAGCATTTCTCATTAAAATGAGATTCTCTAAAAACTAAAATAAATAATTCCCACAAAATTTATTCTCAACAAGTTTTAATTTTGTGGTAGTTGTAAAATGATGTATTTAGGTTTCAAGAAGAATAAAAATTGATTGCTTTCCCCACTAGCATTTAAAACTTTTGTTACGTAGGAAAGATCTGAAATGCATTCACTCTGAGAATATCCATTTTTCTGTTATTAAAGCAACTGAAAAATGAATGTAAAATATAGTGATTAATTTTAGAAAAGTGTGCAAATCACCAGTTATTATTATTGAGGACAAGAGCTATTTTATTAAAGCAAGGAATAGGGATGAAATTACCATTTTTAGTGACAAAATTGAAAGTGATTCTGTCATCCCGTCCAAGTTTAATTGAGATAAGAAGTTTGCTGTGCTTAAATACAGACCCTGAAACTTAATAGTTCGTACATGTTAGAAAGCCTAGTCCCAGAGCATTTGAAATGAGGAAGATCTTATTTGTGGGAAGAAGAAATAAGAAAACTTTATTTGCCCTCTAGATATGAAAGATAGATCTGTCTTCCATTTATATGACTGACTTAGAGGTAAAATCAATGATTGCTCCTCACCCCTGGACATCTACTAGTCAGTGTCTACCAGCTCTGATATCTGGTGTGTCTGGGGATCCATATTCTCTATGGCAACAGCACACAGTCAGTGCTGTTGAGGTTTGCAACGTCTCTATTCCTTTTAAAGGCCAAGAGTGAACATGTGCAGTAATGACTATGCAAGGTTCATAGGAAGACTGCTGCTTTGGGAGAATAATTTTGCAAACAGGCATCAAAGCCCTTAATTTATCTTCCTTTACTATGAAAAATTCATAAGCACCACCCCTCTCTCTTTGCCCTGTATATGCACGGTTTATGCTACATTTTCACTCTACTTTCCTACTTGAATTAAATCCCTATTATCATTCATTTACATCATTTTATTATATGTTTATTGAAAACCTACTATAGGCTAGAAATGGTTCCAAACATTGAGGAAATAGTAGTCAATACAACAAATTCTCCTTCCTAAAGAAGTTTAGGGGCTTCCCTGGTGGCGCAGTGGTTGAGAGTCCGCCTGCCGATGCAGGCGATACGGGTTCGTGCGCCGGTCCGGGAGGATCCCACATGCCGCGGAGCGGCTGGGCCCGTGAGCCATGGCCACTGGGCCTGCGCGTCTGGAGCCTGTGCTCCTCAACGGGAGAGGCCACAACAGTGAGAGGCCCGCGTACCGAAAAATTCTAGTTGGAGAGACAGATAATAATCAATTAAATGCGTAAATAAATACGCGGTGATACCAGCTTCTCATGGAAAAATAAGTAAGGGAGATAGAGGATAGCAAGCAAGGATGACGGGGAGCGTTACGTCAGATACCATGGTCAAGGTGAGCCTCTCTGTAGAGGTGATATTTGAGCAGAGGCCAAGGAAATGAGGAGTGAGTCATGCCAATATATGGAGTAAGAGAGTAACATTCCAGGCAAAGTAAACACGAGGTAAGATGAGAAGATGTAGAAGAGTTTTCAAATAATTATTCTGACTGCTCTGTAGAGGGGCCATTGACTGATTTAAAGAAGATCATTGGATGAGCAGGATTGGAAGAAGAAATCAAGGGTTTGCTGTTAGATGTGTTGAATTGGAGACATCCAAGTGAAGATGTCAAGTAGGCAGGTTGATATACATTGTATGAAGTCCAGAAGATACACCTAAAGATGTGTATCATAAAATGAATCATACTATCTGAGGATTATATGGATCCTTTAAATATCGTCTATCCCAAGCACCTATCAGATGCTTGAATCTCCCTAAAATATTCCTGCCCATTGATTATACAACCTAAATCAAACCTTTCCAACAATGGGTAATTCATTATCCCCATGGCCATGAAGCAGCTCACTCCACGCCAAGACCGTTTGGACCAGCAGAAAATTCTTCTTGATGGTAATAAAAATCAGTCTCTCTGTAAATTCTACTCACCAGTCCTAGCTCCATCCCTTCGATTCCTACAAAAAGTGTCTATGCAAAGTAGTATCTAGACAAATATAAAGGACTTTCAGCTCCTTGTAAGAAAGAACTATTCAACTTTTAGAGCTATCCTAAATTTAGATTTGGCATTTCAGAAGGTGATAAAGTTACAGGGTGCAGTAATTTAGGGAGAAGTTGGATACAGATTCCAAGGATTCCTGCACCAACTAGATTTCTGAGATCCTTTCTGAGGTTAATGTTCTAACTCTGACAAATTATCTGTTTACAGTATGTCAAGTCAATATATCATAACCTATATTTAATGTTGGTTTGGGAGAATAGATCTCTCTCTATGAAAGTGTTGTGTGCCTGCTCAACAACTCTCAACTCCATATGTTGAACCCTATTTTTATCATTGATATATTTTGAAGTCAGAAATATTATCAGTAGTCTGGTCCCCTCTAGAGACATAGTCTCTTTAAGAGCTGTGTTCCAGTAATAGACATCTGGAGGGAGGGATAAATTCTCCAGCTTGGCTCCTATTTCAAAGTGGTCATTTTTACAGACAGTAGGGGGAAGGATTCTACCTCCTATGGGGGCACCTTAGGGCCCTAAAGGGTTAAACTAAATCAAAAATAAACACACTTCAAATTGGACAAATGTAAAAACTGATATAGCAAGTTAGACATTGCACATTTGCACTGACCTATTTCAGTTTTATGTCTCAGTTTAAACTTCGAGAGGTTTATGGTTCGTGTCAGAATAACCTGTTGTTTCTTCCATAAATTTAACAGAATCAGTGGGAATAAAGTGTGAGAATTTCTATACTTACCCAGAGTTATGAAATGTCACCAAACTCAGAAAATGGAATTCAAAAATACTGAAGTAGTGGACTTCAAATAAATGTTCCAACCTGCTCATTTTCAGAGTATGGTGAAATGCCTACATTCATTTATTTATTCAGCAAACATTTCTAGAGTTTACTATGAGTCGTTACAGGGCCAGGCACTGAGAAATTCATTTTCTACCTCTGAAGGAAAAATAAGCTACAGAATAGAAAAATAGTGTAAAAAAAAAAATAGAGAAACTGTTGGCCTGATAATTACTGGATATCAACTTGGAAACATAAAAAGATCATTTCAGTAACTACATCCTGTGCAAGACAACCCAACCGTGGGAACAGAATATATTATTATGAAATAATTTTTGTTACTACTCTAACAAATGAAAGGTAAGCAGATTCTTCCCAGTGGTTTATGTTCTGAAATATGCCGAGAGTTCTTTTTTCTAAAGTTAACATTTTATGCAACATTCATAAGGCACCTGTCGAGGTCATTATTTAAAAATGTAAATAAGTATTTACACACTCGTGTCACTAAATTTTATCCTGGACTCATAAAATGCTCAGCTGGAAAAGTACTTAGCCAGGTGATAAAATCATTTCACTTTTGTATCTGCACGTAATTTCTTCCTCTTTAAATATAATTTTCACTGGGAACAAAGGCTTATGGGAATCCTAAGGTGATGTCGCTCTCACAGTTTTGAAAGCAAAGCAGCTGTCACAGCAGAATTCCTCACCCCCGGACCACCCTAAATCTACAAGTAGGCCTGGCAGGGCTTCAGAATGAACCACAATCCCTTTGGCGAATCAGAATTTCATGTGGCCCCAATAAATCGCACCACTGCTCTGTGTGGAGATACTTGACCTTTTTAAACTACCAATATCAGAAAGAGCTGGGATTTGTTTTTAATTTTTATTTTTAACCACAGAGAAAGTAGAAACAATGAAAGACAATAGAAAGAATTTAAAGAAGGGTTTTGTTTATGCCGGTACTTCAAAAGAAGAACGTGAAAAAAACATTTCAAAGGCATCCTTGCCAGGAAGTCAACCTCTGTCCAGAAGGCGGAGGGAACAGGGCCTCTGTGTTGGTCCTTCTCAAAATATACTATCCTGTTTACAGAATCCCCATGAGGCCGTAGCCTGAATTATGTCCTCCCTGGGCCCCAATACACTCAACCGAAAAAGGAAGGAATATCAATAATGGCTCTCTGGATTTGGGATTTTCTTTTCTTTCTTTCTTTTTTTTTTTTTTTAAGAGCACACCAGAACCCTTTCTTCAAAAGAAATCACACCAGGAAGTCCAAAATGAAAAGCAAGTAAAATGACAAAAGTAGAGGTGCTTTCCGCTTCAAAGGTGGGTGCTGAGAAGGAGGGCCTAGGTAGCTGATTTCACACTTGTTTCTATTCTGTGAATCATCTCTTAATGAATCATCATTATTTGAATTTAGATCATACAGACAGGCAAGCTTTCCTACATTTTGCTACATGTGACATCAAATCTAATCACTACCTAGCTAGTTCTGATCCTGATTTTGGCCCAGAGCCTGATAGATGTGTCCCTGATTCAGTGAGTAAAAGCTGAAGAAATTATAGTTATATTTTAAAAAAGGAAAACGACATGAATACATTGTGCTTAAGGTGACAAAACGGTGGGAAAAGGGGCTCTTTCCCACTTGAGCCCAACATCATTGGTTGATTCTGGAGCCATTAAGTTCATGACTTCTGGTATCAAAATGCCTTGGTTAAAATCCAGCCTCTATATTTGTTATCTGTATAAAGCAGTTAACCCTTTCAAAGACCCTGTTATGGCCACTATAAAATGTGAATAATAATAGTGCCCACCTCACAGAGCTGTTATGAATATTAAGCTCTCATAGTAAATTGAGTAAAGTTCTTAGCACATAGTATGTGCTCAGCAAATATTAGTTACTACTATTTGTGGAGGATGATGCTGCACTCTGCCCTATGGGGATGGTACCAGTACAAGTAGTACCCCAGCTGCAGCACAGCAAACTGGTGTGGAGCTGGCTTTGGTGAATAATAGTCAACTTTGGCACATCAAAGACTCCAGCAACCAAAACTCTGGCAGCCATCTGGCCTACCACCCACCACCAGACCAGACTCTCTGGTTCTCACAGCAACAGGACACGGTGTCTGCTGGTGGTGGCTTGGTGGTGGACTCTAGTAGTAGTGAAGAACTTCTGCACACAGCTTTGAGGGTGCTAGAGGCCTCTTTCCTCAGGCAAGGCAAGGTCGCTGAGACAGTCAAGAGTTCAGGATGTTCAAAGAACAGCAAGATGACCAGTGTAACTAGAGTGGAGTAAGCAAGGGAAGACAGAAGAAGGTGAAGCAAGAGCGGCAACAGGACCAGATCATAGTGGGGAGGGGGGGTGTCTTATAGGTTATCCTACAACTTTTGAGTTTTAATCTGAAGGCGATGGAAAGCCACTGCAGGGATCTGAGAAGTGAAAAATCATCAGCTTGGTTGAAGTAAATGTCTTAGACAAGACTTGGAGCCAAGTGGTCCATCAGTTTTAAGAGACTAAGTATCCATACAAGGCCAAATGAACTGGGTATGCTTTGATCTTGGTAATCAAGCAAACTACACACAGGTCATTCGTTGTGATCTCAAAGTAGATTTTGCAGGTATTTAATAGTATCCAAATGATTGTAGAAATCATTAGAAGTAGCTGGATAACTGTCAAACTTCCTTTAGATGCTGTGTTACTACTGTATTATTTACTGAATTATCGAACTGTGAAATACAGCTCAAGTAAAATTACCACAAAGTCTGAATCTGAACTCTGAAGCAATTGGAAGTTGGTGTTTGTGCCAGCCATGGGTCACTGAAAGCGCTAATCCACACCGGAATAGTCCAAATTTGATAAAACCAGAAACAAGGAAAAGCCTATAAATATCAGGAAACTTTCAGTGACAACCACTCCCAAACCAGAGATTGTGTATACATACCTCAAGTTTACAACACTCAAGTCCTCTGCAAGGCTGGCTTCCTCACGCATAGGAAATAACTGCTGAATGGGTTTTATTTCAGTTTTAATGTAATGTGTCAGCGTTTCCTACTCTCTGGATCTAAAGCCAATCCCATCAATCATCTTTGAGGCTAGCTCTGTCATAAACACCCCAATGAGTTGAGGTAGTATTTTCCAAGAACCAGCAGTTACATGCCCCTTTACTCTCTCTGCTGTAGAAAATTTTCTAATATCTGGTCACCCCACCCAAGAAATGAGCTACAGAGTAAATGTTCAGCCAAGTAAATGTTCAGCATCTGGAATATTTACAGCACATGGTGTGTTGAAACATCAAGTGAAACTTCTATAAAAGTTCTTACTTTAATTAGAATGTTGTTATTTCCTGATTGTGGTCCCTAACCAATAACAATGTGATTCACGGATTTACAGTTTAAAAAATGAAATCGTTAATGTTATCTGGTCTATTGTCTTCACAGAGGAGGAAATTAAAGTCCTAAGAGGTTAAGGGATCTTTCTTCCTGGATTACAAAGCAAGTCAGTTGCAAAGCCACAACTATAGCTCATGCCCCATGACTCTTAGCTCAGGGTTTCTGCTACTTCATGATGCTTCCATCCAGGCTGAGTGAATTAGTTAATGTTCTATGGTAGCAAGCAACAGAAACTGTCTTGGGAAACATAAACACAAAGGGAAGGATTAATTGAAAGGATATGGGGGAACCACAAATTGGAAGAAAGAGATGAAAAATCAGTCTTGAACTAGACTAAATCAAGTGACTCTGGAAGGTCTTTGTAGTTGAAACGGCTGTCAATCGTGCCCAGATTGTACCATTGGCATTCAGGAGCTCCAACAACAATTTTTTCCAACCTGACATAATTCCACTCAAGACTTAAAGCTGCATGAGACTCCGATATTATCATGTGCCTACATCTAGGTGGTTCTTGAATGATAAGATTAAGGATCCGATAGAAGGAGCCTCTAGAAATCACTTTACAGTCCATAATGGCAGAGCAAATACCTGGGTTTACCACCAGACCAAGACACAATGGAGAGAATTAATTTCCCTAAATACAATCAGAGTGTAGGTAGGAAGAGGTATTGGTGCTGAGTGGTCAATAACTGACAAATGTCACTACAAGATGAAATAATACATGAGATCTTGCACAACTTGAAAAGGAAACTAAATTTTAGAAAGCAGAGACCTAGAAAATTAGACAGTTGAGCAAAATATTTTTCTAAGTTGATAAAATTGTATATCAATTCAAGGAGTGACATGAATAGTTAAGGATTGATTTATTGGATGATACTGTGTTGAATGAGAAACATGGTTAGAACACTTAACTCAATTTCCATAACTCTTGGACATGAAAGGGAAGAAGTACTGATAAACTTATAGCCTCCACTAACTATTTCAACTACTGAAGAGAATTAAGTCATTCTTAATACAGCAAGACAGTAAATGTTTTGAAGATTTACTTACAAAATTGGTAATGAATGGCAATCTAGAAGTGAGTATGTGTGGGGTTATGATTGTGGGGTTAATCCATAAGACAAGTGGATTTGATCTCAGCGGCCAAGATATTTGTTTGTTAAAAATACCATTAATAAAATGTTACTATAATTGAATTCAGTAAATATTTATTGGGTCCCTACTTTATGACAGACACTAATACAACTTTGAATAAAGCCTAATCCTTGCCTTCAAAAATATTATACGCTTTTGGTGAACACACACACAGAAATGAATTTCACCACTTCCATGGGTAAATGAGAGTTCAGCTTTTCAGCTACAGCCATCATTGCCCCTCTGGGGGTTAATGTTCACAGTCTCCACTGTGGCATTTCCAAAGGTATGGGGATTTTGAGATGGTGGTTGGCTCTCTTCGACCAGTTGATTAGGTATTGAGCAAAGTTTTGTGCAGATGGATATCACTCTGTCACTCTGTCAGATAATCAATAAGTGGTGTGCTGATTCCTGACTCTTAGAGGGGACAGCTTCTTCCTCATCCCTGATTTTCCTTTAATGTCAAGAGTGGCACAACTAACGTAACACTGCTGGCTCTCCAGCCCAATTTTGTGAGACAAGTATAATCATTTCTATATCTGATAAAAGTGGGAAGAACAAACTGGGTATGTTCATATCATCTCCCTTTTTCCTCTCTAGAGCAAACTTGCTCACCAAGATGAGCAGTGGAAGCTGCCAATAACTTCAGGGGACACCCCATCACCTCCCAGAGAGAGATCCTGCCCTTCCTCCAGCACTGCCAGTGAGGAGAGAAGGTACATCTAGCTCATCTGGGGTTCTATAAAACATATTCTACACCTTCGACCTAGGATTTATCAATAATAAGGGTGATGTTGTGGTTCTTGTTTGCCACTTCTTGGTTTTACTTCTGAATTTGTTCAGAGCTCAGGCATATCCCATCATCCCAGATCCCACCTGTCTCTGCCTCTCACTAGGTTATATTCCCTCTATCTCCACCCCTCCCCCATACCAGGGGACCCCACACGAATGAGCAGGACAGCTAAGGTGACATAAAATCCACACTGGAATGAGACTGGACCTTCTCATACAGTTCCCTGGTGCTGGTGCCAAATAGCGCTCACTCTAGAGGATGGTCAGATGTGAGCAAGCTCTCTCTGGAGACTGTTCCAGGCCTATCTGTGTGAACCCTCCGGACCTGGTGTATCATCCTGGATCCCATCCACCTCTGCTCCCACTAGGCTCTATTCCCTCCAACTCATCCCTGTCTCCCATACTCCAATTAGCTATGAGTTAATTCTTCTCTAAGTCATCACATCTTTATCAAATCTATTATCTCTACATGGGTCCTTTCTATTTCCGTGATGCCCAGGCTCTGAAACTCAAAGGTCAAACATCAACTTCTTTTTTGTCTCTGTGCATCTACTCTACCACCCCTGCCCTGAGGCAATGAACAAAAAATGCTCAGCTGGCTGAATGAGGTAAAGGGCAAGGGATAAGAGTAAAGATGCGAAACAAAACGCTTATTCAGAAATATTATTCCACTCCACAGGTGACTAAGCAATTACAACTTGATGTTAAAAACAGGAGGACTAAGCACAGAGAAATACATGGATACAAATGAAGACCAGATCATCCAGTAGGCTTTGGGGAAGACATTAAGAAAAACTTTGGAGAAAAGAGCACTCCAGGTCAAGGCTTGAAATTGTCAGAATAAAATCTGAGCTCTTATGAAGGTGTGTGTATTTGTGTTTATGTTTGTGCTGTAATGATTTTTAAATTTTGGTTGTTTGTTTACTTTTGGAAAATTCCAACATAAATGTAGAAAAAGAATACCATGCATCTCCAATACCAAGTGCATCACCAAGTTGCATTAATTGTCAACTCATGGCCATTCTTATTTCATTTAAACCACCCATCTCCCCCTGCCCAAATTATTTTGAAGCAAATTCTAGACATCTTAAAAGGTAAGGACTTATAATATTCAGTCACAATGCACATTAAAATCACGGGTATTTCTTTAATATTATTAAATAACCAGTCAATCAGCATACAGATTTCCCCAATTATATCCAAATCAGATTCCAAACAAGGAGGTTCATACATTGTTTTTGTCTGACATTAATGTTAAGTCTCTTTTCATCTATAGCTTCCCCCTCCTTTTTTTCTTGGCAATTCATTTGTCAAAGAAACCAGATTGTTTGTCCTACAGAGTTTCTCACGTTCTGATTTTGATGAATAAATTCCTGTGGCATCTTTTTATATAATTCTCTATCCCCTCTATTCACTATAAACTGGTGGTTAGACTTAAAGCTTAATCTGATGAAACTTTGGATTTTTTTTGACCAAAAACACATTACGGGTGATATTGTAAACTTCCAATAGGAGTCACATAATTTTCTATTGCCCCTCTGTGACGTTAATAACCATTGAAAATTATTACCTAGATTCATTATTTCATTAGGGCTTTTTATTTGTATTTTAAAGGTTTATAGCAAATTCCACAGAAAGGATTCATATTCCACTGTGATATGAGGGAGGGTATTTTGTGCTGTCATACAGTTTCTAACACTGTGGGGCTAGAGTCAAAAGAGTGAGGAAGAGGAGTCCTCAACAGCTTCACCAGCTACTGTGAAATAAAGCTTTATAATGTTTCAAAGTGCAGTAATAAACCTCACTTGACAGCAGGATTGTGATACCCAAAGATTGATGCTTACATTGAAAATAGATTTAAATGCAGTTTCTAGAGCAATTCTACCATGAAACAAAATTCTGGAATTCTGATTTCACTTCCCCTGTGCTCACCATTCAATCACTTTCCCTTAGATTCACTAAATAAGAATAAAAACCAATTTATTCCATTTGTATCAATTCACATTTTCTTCCTTCACTGACAGATTTCCCTCTCTCTAGTTGAAATTCTCCGTGTCATAAATAAAAAATCGTTTGGATTTATTTACAGACGGTCCTACCAAGGATAAAAAAATCACTAAACATGAAAAGCCAGGACAACACTACGAAACAAAAGCAGCATGTATTTCCATACCCAGGACATCTGCAAGCAGTTAAGGTGTGGTAATAATTCTTTTCCTTTATACATCAATTGCTAAGCCACCTGTTAAGTTTTCAGTACTACTCACTTCACAATGCAGACTGAGAATTTACTCTAAATGAAGAATTGCTCCCAAGACTAACTCTTTTTAAAATAAGGCATGGCTAGATTCATTTCTTACCTAACAATCAGTAATGAAAAGCAGTGTTTATTTCACATTTGTTTCATAAATCCCAATCAATCCTACAAAAAGAATTCTTACTTTCCTATGTATCTAATTGAAGGCAAACATTCAAATGAAATAATAATCATACATTTTAATCACCCAAGGAGTATTAGGGTGAGTGTTGGGGGAGGGTGGGTTGGCAATTGTGAAAATAACAGATTTCCCCATCATAAATATGAACACCATATGAGGTGCCTAACCTCACAGCTTGGCATTATGTTACAAACCACCATTGCACTTACAAAGTGTCACATTTCAAAGAAGCCTAGATATGTTTTCAAGTGAAATCTTTAACAGTTTGAATTCCCTTTGATGTGGGTTCTATCAGGTTTTGTGCCTGTTTCTGAATATGCTTAATTAAAAACACAAATCATTTCTGCTCTTCATTTCAGAAATGGGCATAGAAAATAGTACCATGCCTGATCACTAACTAGTTGTTTATATCCTGCCTTACTCATGATGGATATAGACAGCTCTTAAGATACACAAAATAAGGTGAGAAAAAAAGAAACAGAGAGACAACAATGAAGACATAAAACAGAGGTGAAAATGAGGCTAGTCCACAAAAGGTGTGCCTGTATTCTTCCAGGGGGTACTGCCCATGCATGAAGAGACTTTCTAAGATTCAAGGACCTCAGTGAATGAAGCCGAGTGGGATTGACCTCATGTGGACTTTGCCACGCAGGCCATAATCTTGTGGTAACTTTCTCCCAAATTATCATCAGTTCTGTGACTTTAAAACTTTTAGGTTAAAAAACAAATAAGTCATTAGATGATGCGTACAATAGAAAGCCATAATTTTATCCAGTTCAGATCATCAATTCCTCCAGATTTCTTTAGCAATGTTTCCCTTATCCTGCAGCTAGTATAAAGATCACACAACTAACAAACATCATAGTATACCCTTTGAGCCTTTTGTAAAAAATTAATAAACAGAAACCTCAATCAGATAGAGTCCTGAGGCCAGAACCGGGAGCTCTCATGCCCCAGGATGACAGCAGAGCCCAACAGGAAGAAGACAGACTCCCCTTCTTTCCTGACAAGGACTCAGCCAATGAAAATTCATGGACATTTTGTTTACTGTAGCCTTCCCAACTTCCTTGTTCCTTCTATAAACGTGTTCTCCTTCCCTTGCACGTGGCTTTCCACAGTTGTAGACCCTGAACTGCAATTCTCTGCTGATCCTGAATGTACCAATCTTTGCTGGAGAAGTATCTGGCAGTCTACTTGTTTTAGGTCAACACTTTCTAAGCCTTTTGAAGAGTTTCTAAAAAATCAGAGTCTGGATTATTTAAACCATTTTCTCCTAATTTCAGCATGGAAATTTTTTTACACCACATTCTAACTCCAGTCTTGTAAAGAGTACTCCATAAACCAGCCTACACTGTCGGTGGGAATGTAAACTGGTGCAGCCACTGTGGAAGACAGTATAGAGCTTCCTTAAAAAACTAAAATTAAGGTTACCATATGATCCAGCAACCCCACTCCTGGGCATATATCCAGAGAAAACTCTAATTTGAAAAGATACACGCACCCCAATGATCATAGCAGCACTATTTACAATAGCCAAGACATGGAAGCAACTGATACAATTGAACTTATTTAGAAAACAGACTCATAGACATGGAAAACAAACTTATGGCTACCAAAGGGGACTGGGGGGGGAGGGGGGCTAAATTAGGAGTTTGGGATTAGCAGATGCAAACTACTGTATATGAAATAGATAAACAACAAGGTCCTACCATACAGTACAGGGAACTATACTCAGTATCTTATAATAATATAATATAATGGAAAAGAATGTGAACAAAAATTATATATATAGGTGTGTGTGTGTGTGTATAACTGAATCACTTTGCTGTACACCGGAAACTGACACAACATTGTAAATCAAGTATACTTCAATTAAAAAAAAAAAAGAATACTCCCTAAAGCCTAATGTGCCCTTGGCAGCTGAAAGTCATTCATCCATTCATTTTTTATTTATTCAAAAATTCATCAATTTAACAGATATTTATTGAGCGCTTTCTATGTTCCAGAAGCGGCACTAGGCAAAACGAAGTAGGATTGAACAGGATATATGTTCTGTCTTTAAGGAGCAGGCAGATGTGAGGCCTGATCCCAAGCCCCTTTCTTCGTATTCCCCTCTCCTAAGGAGTTTCTCAGCTCCCAGGCTTCCTGAAGCTTGGTGTTGCCATTTGACATTGTTTAATGAGATATACAAAAATATCTGCTCGAATTTCCAGGAAAGCTTTCTTGATGAAATGAAAGACTTAGCTGAGCAGAGACTTTGGCTCTGCAAAGATCAGCTGCTAAACCAATGCCAGCAGCTGGTTTCTTTCATCTTGACATACTGTATGTAAGAAAAACAACCTCTGTTTAAGCCACCCTGAGTCGAATTTGTGTTACTTGCAGCCTAAAGCATTCCTAACTAAATCAATGAACTCACAGTCTATTTGAAAAATTAGACACAGATAACCATAAAATATAAGACAAAAAGAAAAAAAAGGCTATTAGAGAAGTTCCAGTAGAGTACTATTAGCTTTGAGGAATGTAAGTCATTTCCTTCTAAGAAATAATTGAATAGGAAGAGATGAATGGGGAAAAAATGGGGAGGAAGGGGAAAAAATGGGGAGGAAGGGGAAAAAATGGGGAGGAAGGGGAAAAAATGGGGAGGAAGAGAAAATAAGGGAAGATTTTTGCTTTTGCATGTATTTGTCCCAGCAAATCTGCTTTAGAAATTATTTGAGGCAATGCTTCAATCAAACTCAGACAACAGAACCGTCATCCTGCAGACCTGGGTAACATGACAGTCGGGATGGGACATTAGGGAGAGAGAGAAATGAGGAAGAATTAATATTTTTGGACAGAATTGGGATAGCTGCACTATGAACCATAATTTGGGGAGAAGTGCACTTTTAGGAAGTTTTGATAGATGTTGAATGGGATTGCTCCTTTCTCTTTTAGACACTCCATAATGATTTGTATTGTTTCTTAGGGCTTTTGGAAATGGATGTATGTTCTATTAAATGAAACATTGTACAAAGCAGAAACTTTAGGCAACTTAACAAGGGCCAGAATATTCAAGTTTCACACGCATTATCATATTTAATCATTACAACTACTCTATGAAAAAGCTATTTTTTTTTTAATATGAGGAACTGGGGCTCAAAGGACTAAGGTATTTGCCTCAGCTCTTATCTTCGGAAGGTTGCATAATGAAAATTGAATCGACTTTGCCCATTTTCAAAATCCTTTCTCTTTCTACTATACTTTGTGGCCTGGAGAAAAAAAAAGGGAAGTGGAGAAAAATAGGAAGGAGGTAGATACAAACAGGGCTGAGAGAAAAAAATTCCTTAGACAGGAATTTCCCTGAAATTCCATAATAGATAACCAGAGCCAAAAGGAAACTTTGTTGCTCGATATAGGGAAGGCCAAAAAAAAAAAAAAAAAAACAAAAAAACCCACAGAGTTTTTTTGTTAGGTGAAAGGTAGCTACACTACTAACTATCTGGGTGAACTTGGAGGACTTAACTTAACATCTCTGGCTCATATGCAGCAACATGGATGGACCTAGAGATTGTCATACTAAGTGAAGTAAGTCAGATAAAGACAAATATCATATGATACCACTTATATGTGGAATCTAAAAAAGATGATACATATGAACTTATTTATAAAACAGAAATACACTCACAGATATAGAAAACAAACATATGGTTACCAAAGGGGGAAGGGGGGAATGAACTGGGGATTTGGGATTAATATATACACACTGTTACATATAAAGTAGATAACAACAAAGTCCTACTGTATTGCACAGGGAACAGTATTCAATGTGTTGTGATAACCTATAATGGAAAAGAATCTGAAAAAGAATATATATATATATATATATGTATGTATACGTATAACTGAATCACTTTGTTATATACCTGAAACATAGTAAATCAACTGTACTTCAAAAACTAAACAAAAAAAAAAATCTCTGGCTCTCAGTTTTCTCATCTGTAAGACCGGTCACTCTGAGGATTCAGTGAGATAATGAATATAAAGTACTTTGCTATAGTGCCTGGTATGTTTAAGTTTCAAAGCTGTTAACTATTACTTTTACCACGATTCCTCTATTTCTCTTTCCTGGTCCCAATCACTGCTCAGCTGCAAGTGAGAATGTGTCATTGTATTCCTCATCTGTTCTTAAAGAAGATTAGTTTCCAAGAGGTCAAAAAAGGAAACAAGAGGTGCCTACAAGCAATGGAAAAAAGAAATATCCGAAGAACAGTCTGCAACATGAATGATCCTGGACCAACTCCAACATCAGCAGGACTTCTCTCCACAGCTGAAAAATACCATTCACCCCACTCTTATATGGAGCGAGGCTTCTGGAATGTCAAAGCAGCCAGTCTTCTGTGGCTGGAACGGAAGTTTTCATGGAGGGAGACTAAAAGCAAAAACAGAAGGTCACAAAGGAAGGGGCCTCCCACTCTCTAAGAAAGATGAAATCAGACTGTTTATCCTTGATGTTAAAAACACACTGAGTGAACTCAGTGTTTTTAAAAGCATTTGGACATGCCGTAATTTTTTGCCTGCTGGTACACCTGAAACGTTTCCATAAAAATTTCTAAGCTGGATTTCCTAAAAATGTCTGAAACTTTTTTCCCCCTAAAAATGCCTTAACTTGTAGCAGTTATAAAGAAACCCTTTGTCGGAATCCTAGGAATTGATTCTTAAAACTTTAACATAGTTGTACTTAATGGTTTATAAACTGTTGAATAGCCAGACCAAAAATGTCTACTAAGCAACCAAGGGCATCCAGGAGGGTAAACAGTTGAAGGCAGGTGCATAGCTTCATCTACACCAAGCTGGGAAAAGGGCCTTAATAAGATAAATCAAGCCTGAGAGGAAATCCCCTGTGAGTGAAATATGAGACACAAAGCAATTTTGCAGTAGGAAACCCCTGAGAATAAGAACAGGCTCTTTGACTGAGTGCCTCTGGGTTCCAGATAAGACTTGTGGGGAACAGACCACCCAATGATGGAAGAAGAAACAACTGGCCTTGTACAGCCTTTAATCTGTTCCACCTCTAGACCGTTGTCTGGTCTTTCAGTTTTACTTCTCTCCCTTGGTTTCAGTCTCTGAGTCTGGGACACAGTGTGAACACAGCAGTTTATTAATGTACAAATCCTTTAGATTTCAGATACATAATTTTAGAGCTGGGAAGGATTTGAGGAGGGTTGATCTGGTCCAGACTGGATCAACAGTCTCCTCACTTGGATACTACCAACACAGAGAGGAAAAACCCAGGAGTGCCACCCTCAGGCCATGGGACAGTTGTAGAACTGGGAAAACTGGCTGAAAAGGAAAGTAAGAGGAGGGGAAGGTAGAGAAAGAACAACAGAATAGAAATGCAGTGGGGAGTGGCAGCTACAATTGCCCTACGACTTTGTCATAGCAACTATGACTGAAAGTCTGGTCTTCTCCTGGGCTAGACTTTACCTAAGCCATTCCATATATAACTGGATAGGAGAGCTATAAAAGAAGAACAGTGGCTGGAGGGAACCTCAGTCTACCCTTTTGTGAGCGTACACCCCCAATCAGTGTTTGGGTAATAGACAGGCAATCAAACCCTCCCAGACTCTCAGCTTAGGCAAGTGGGACACGAGCTTTTCCCATATACCACCATAATCTCCTAAATGACACATGAGAATTATTATTTACTTAGTATTTTATAGTTGGCAAAGCAATAAAGTTTCATGGTTAAGGCTTTGGAATCAGAGAGCCTGAGATCAAATCTTCTCTCTTTCTGGTTGTGTGACACAGGGGTGCAAGTTAGTTCATTCATTCAGCCAGTATTTACTGAGCCATAATATGCCAACTAGAGATGTAGCAATAAACACGGCAGAAGTCCCTCCTTATGGCATGGAACTTATGTGCCAGTTGGGGAGAGAGACAATGAACAAATAAGTAACTGTATGAATATTAGACCATGATAGGTGCTAAAGGGAAAATATAAAGCAGAGAAGGGAGATAAGAAGTATTGAGGGTATGAGGCTATAATTTTAGGTAAGGTGACTAGGGAAGGCTTATGAAGAAGGCGGATTTTGAGAAAAGAATGTGAAGGAGTGAGCCATGGGGATAAATGGCAGAGGAGCATTCAGGTAGAGGAAGTAGCCAGCAGGATGCGTCTAAAGTGGGGGGATGCGAGGGTACAAGGAGGCCAGGGTAACTGACTGGAATAAACAAGAGAAAGAGGGGAAAGAAAGGAGGCCAGAGAGGCAACCCAATCACGAGGACCTTGTAGAACACAGGGTGGATTTTGGCTTTCACTCTGAGTAAGATGGGAAGCTGCCAGAAGGTTCTGAGCAGAGGAGTGACAAGATCTAACTCAAGTTTCAACAGAATCATTCTGCCTGCTGTACGTTAGGACAGACTGAGCAGAGAGAAGGGTGGAAAAAGGTAGACCAGTCAGGAATCTACTGCAATATTCCAGGCAAGAAAGATGATGGTTTATATTAATCAATATCTCCATGTGCCTTCTCCCTCATCTACAAAACGGGTGCAATAATGCTCACTGTTTGTGTGAGTCCGAGAGATGTTGCATTAACATATGTAACAGATACAGCAAACACTCAACTATTCACTCTTATGTGGTCTTCTTCTAATTTCTCAATTAGCCCCCTTTTATGGACACAGAAACTGAAGCTTAGGAAATGTAAAGGACTCCTCTCAATATCTGGAAAGGATTACAGGCAGAACTTGAACATGGGACTTAAGCCTGTGTGCCTTACAGTGTGACATGTTGCTGCTACTTTCAGAGGAGTAATTCACTCAACCTCATTCTAGCCAGTGTTTGCTCTGACTCTGTTCTTCAGATCAACCAGTCACCCAATATGGTCCCGAGCTAATCCTGGGCCACAGAACACGTAGGTCTGATGGATGGAAAGAGATGGGGGGCGGTTCAGAGCATAGGGTCACTCCTAGTCAGAGCACGCCCACCCTGAGAATATAGAGAGGATAAACAGGAGATACCTTAGGGATAAGGCAAAAGCAAAATAGAGAAAGAAGATGAAACATGGACACACAGGAAAAGCAAAAGAAGAAAAAGTAAAGTCTTACAGAGAGAGAATATTAAATCCTAGAGGCAAATTTTACCGTTTTCAAAATCCTATTCAGGACTGTCCCTACAGTCCTTTTTAGACCTTACAACTTTCTTGAATGACTTTGCTTTTGACCTGCCCCAAGTTTTCCACAACTCTCTTTAGCATCAGTAAAATGCAGACAGCTAGGGTCGGGGGGAGGGATAGACTGGGAGTTTAGGATTGACATGTACACACTGCTATATTAAAAATAAATAACCAGGGACTTCCCTGGTGGCGCAGTGGTTAAGAATCCGCCTGTCAATGCAGGGGACACGGGTTCGAGCCCTGGTCCGGGAAGATCCCACATGCTGCAGAACAGCTAAGCCCTTGCACCACAACTACTGAGCCTGCGCTCTAGAGCCCATGAGCCACAACTGCTGAAGGCCGCACACCTAGAGCCCGTGCTCCGCAACAAGAGAAGCCACCGCAGTGAGAAGCCCGCGCACCGCAACGAAGAGTAGCCGCCGCTCTCAGCAACTAGAGAAAACCCATGAGCAGCAACAAAGACCCAACACAGCCATAAATAGATAAATAAATTTATATAAATAAATAAAATAGATAACCAACAAGGACAGGGAATGCCGCTCAGTATTCTGTAATAACCTAAATGAGAAAAGAATTTGAAAAAGAATAGATACATGTGTATGTATAACTGAATCACTTTGCTGTACACCTGAAACTAACACAACATTGTTAATCAACTATGTTCCAAAATAAAACTTTTAAAAACGGAAAAAATACATTAAAAAAAAATGCAGGCAGGGCTCCCCTGGTGGCGCAGTGGTTGCGCGTCCGCCTGCCGATGCAGGGGACACGGGTTCGTGCCCCGGTCCGGGAAGATCCCACATGCCGCGGAGCGGCTGGGCCCGTGAGCCATGGCCGCTGGGCCTGCGCGTCCGGAGCCTGTGCTCCGCAACGCGAGAGGCCACAACAGTGAGAGGCCCGCGTACCACAAAACAAAAACAAAAACAAAAACAAAAACAAAAATGCAGGCAGCCAATCATACTGAAAACCCGTTACTGGGGCTGAAGAAACACAGAAAGGAAAGTCCACCTAAAATTAAGGTCAATTGAAGAGCATGACCATTGTAATCAGGAGCCAATTAAGAACAAAGAGCGATTTCTCCTTGGGATGAGTTATTCATGTTAATTTTATATCAGAACAGGAGACATTCTTTTCCTGTCAAATCCTTCTTTCTTCAAGGGAAATATGTCTCCTGTTCTTTAGCTTTAGTTGGTCCAAAAAAAAAATCTAGACTAAAATATTCTTAATATAAATGAGCCATCCTTGTGTTGTGAAATATCACAACACGACTTTAGTTCCACCAGCCTTTATAGTATAGTGTCTTCACCATAAGTGTGCACCCTCCTCAAGACTAACAAAAATATTCTTAATATAAATGAGCCATCCTTGTGTTGTGAAATATCACAACACGACTTTAGTTCCACCAGCCTTTATAGTATAGTGTCTTCACCATAAGTGTGCACCCTCCTCTTCATTAGAAAGCTTAATGTGTGCTTATATTCATTAACAAAGGTAATCCTGGCTTAATTAGCATCCAAATTTATATGTCCTGTAGAGATAAGCCCTCGGAAATTAACAAAAATGTCTTCTAATTTATGCAAATAACCATAATCAGATTTGTCATTAATTTAATGTGCATTAAGTTTCTATTTAGAAAATGAAGAGAGCTTGGTTAAGGCCTGAACACACACAAATCCAAGCCAGAAAAAAGAACTTTTCATTCCCAATAAACATGTGGAGAATAGGGGGGCTGCACACAGGGATGAGACCTTTTATTAATTTGACAGCATAAGACGCTAACAAGGCCATCTTCAAGTTATTTCATTTCTTCTCTGGTTAAATGGACTCTGGAAGATAGAGTCAGAGACCTGGGGGTTGTAAAAACATCAAAGGATGAGCCAAAGAGCAAAGCCAGCTTTAGTAGGGGCAAGTTCATTTTTGTTGGACTGAGAAAATTAATGGAACACCCCCTTCCCCCCTGCAAAAAAAAAACACCTTGACAGCTAAAGAAGTAAAAGAGTCATAGTAACTGACATTTAATCATTTTGACTTCATCTTTAGGATTGTTAGATAATATCTTCCAAACCTTTGCCAATAAAACAGCAATCGTGTTTTTTTGTTTTTAATGATTTGCTTTAGTAAATGTAATTAGGGGACTTAAGTAGGAAGCCCCAAACATCCAGCCCCATTTTCATTTTGGTAACAGAGGCAATGGTTCCCCAAAGCTCTTGCCTCTAAGCAGTTACATCTGCTCACCTAATTGACAATGCAGGAGGGAATTGTCGGAATTTGTTTTCTTTGGACTATATCAAAAACATTCATAACCACATGGTGTCAGGGACAGTAACTATATAAATCCATACCAGTTATCCTGATGAGAACTTATAATTTCAAATAACAGACTGCCTTTTTCCATGCTGCTTACAGTACACTAATATCTGTAAATCTGATACATATTCCCTTATGGTGATTGTCTAAGCAGGTCTGGGAAATTGCATCTATTCCGTAGGGGAGACTCAACTGGAGTTAAGTTAGAATGAACAGGCAAGAGGAGAAAAATACCTTCTGTTTGTTGAATCAGATTGATGCAAATTAGCCATTCTATGTCTTGTTTTCAAAGAATATCAAATAAGAATTATCAAGAAAAAAATGCTCTCATTTTCGTTTCCACTTGATCAGTGAGTTTGTATTAACTTGACAGCCTACTCTACCAAGTTTAAAAAATAATTAAATTTAGGTAAATAATGTTTTCCTATCATTTGCACATGTAGATGTTAACTTTTTGATCCTGTTACTATCATCTGTTTTATATTTTTAAAACGAGCAAATATAATTAAGCAGAGTTTGAGTAATTCGAAGCATACCCTAGCTGGAAAATCTTATTTCTCTGAATTGTAATGAAAGATATCAAGAACATTATTTCAACCAAATCCAACCAATTTTCCCCAGGACTCTTTCACCGAACAGCTCCCAGAGGTGTTATTCACATCGTTAGCTATGGAAATGGCACCCCCTTGAGTTGTGCAGTGCACAGCCTGTGCAGACCTACACTCTGTGGCTTGGGTTTTCCCTAGGCTGCTACTGTCAGATGGCAGACTTCATGAACCAGTTCCTGAGTCTTGACGACTCATTGTGCAAAGCAAAACTTTCATTCAGAGACTGCATGCCATCATGAAGTCAAATTAGTCATTTGTTCCATTTTGTCATATCTTATATTGCTGACCCTATTTCCCATCTATGAATAGGAATCATAACTGAAGGCAGTAGGTTTACCCATTAATATTTATTGAGAAACTGCTATATGCTAAGCACTCTTATTTTAATTAATCCTCACAATAAATCTTTGTAATAACATTATCACCATCTCCACAGGACGATTCAATTAACAAATTAGAACATGGATTTAAATCCAGATCTCTTTAGTCCCAAAGCACATATTATTTCCCCTTCATAATTTTACCATGTTGCTATTATAAAAGCAGGCTTTGATACATGGCTATGGGAAATTCCCCAAAATGTGATGATCAATTGTCATAAAGATGATGCTACAATGAAAAAGGGAGTTTTAAAGTACTGTCTAGACTTCTTAGGGGAAAAGGTGCTGCAGTTAACATGAAGAAGTATATGGAAAGTCCTCCCAATGGAGTGATTGCAAAAAAGGATAGAGTGAACTGAATGCAAATGATCTGGTGCAGAGGAGTAGAGGGGTGATAGAGCCATACAAAGCTAATGCAGACATGATGTGAGGAGTCAGGGATATGAGAAATACAGGTGGAAGGCACAAGCTATTAGACGAAACTATGACCAAGACCAAGGGAATCAATGTCGGAGGCTCAGAGGCATTAAAATGAACGTTTAATAAGTACACCAAGAACATTGCCTGGCTAAAAGCAAATGAAAGCAAACAGGATTTCGGGGGGTAGGGGTTGCATCCCAGAGGAGCACCGGCTGATTGAATCAGGACCTACAACCAGAGGTGATCCCAAAAGGAAGGTTCTGGTTCTTTAAGAAGAGTTTGGAGCATAGCTAGAGGTGGGGGAAAGAGGGCAGTCTTTCCTCAAGGATTATGCTGTGTGTTTTTAAAGGCTAAACTAAGGCATACTAAAATTTTTGAGAGTTTATTGGAGCAAAAATTGACTAGAATCTCAGTGCCAAACCACAAGTGGTTAGGAGAGCTCCACAGACAGGAGCAGGGAAAAGCCTTAAACAGAGAAAAAGTGGAAGCAAAGAAAGGAAATTATTTGATTGACTGTAGTTAAAGCCTAGCTGGCTGTTTGTGATTGGTTGTCCTTAGTGTTTTGATTTCATAACCTTGGGGCATTTACAGGCTTAGATTTTGGTTGCCTTTGGGGGCCACTACAGCACTGGAGCACCTCAGTCTAATGGGCTCCTTGTTGAATTAATTTAACAGCATTCACCAAATCCTATTTCCTTGTCTCCTGGCTCACAGCTCGACTCCTTTCCCTAGTCTCTCTGGCAGTTGCACGTGGCCTATATGGTTGAATTTGGCCAATGGAACGAGAGTGAGGTGATAGGTACCACACGGTGGATGAAATCGTTAAGACGCATGTCTGTCTTCTCCAGTCTCCTTCCCCACCTGTTGACTAAATGAAGACAGTAGCAATTTCTAGAGGTAGGTAGAGCCACAAGATGCAAGGAGCCCAGGTCCCCAGATGAGCACATGAAAGTCAATCAGCCATAAATACACACTGTAGTGTGAAAAGAGCAAAAAATAAACTTGTGACGTGAGCCACTGAGATTATAGAGTTTCTCTCTTATAACTGTTAAGAGATCTTTTACTCTTACAAGGGTAAGTTTAACTCTTACCCTGACTAATACAGGCTAACAAAATGCTTAGGATTAGGGCCTACAGGAAGGCTGTATAGATTGATAAATGAGTGATAAAAGTGACGCTGAAACCATTTAATGCTTTAATAGTTTTCCTAGCTTATTGAGCCTCAACTCACTCAGTTATCCTACTTTCACTCTGCACCAGGCATTGACTTAGGTGCTGGGGTCAATGCGACAAGATAGCGAAGTCCTTACCCTCATGAGGCTTTTATGCAAGAAGTTCAGGTAGGAGTGCTGGAGATAGACGTTAATAAGTATCTAAAAAGTAATTCATTTCAGATAATGAAAAGTACTACGAAGGAAATAAAATTGGGTGAATGGACGGAGGTGACAGGAGGGCTAGCTACTTCAGTTATGGTGGCCAGGAAGTCCTCTCTGGGAAGCAGTTTTTGAGCTGAGAACTAAATGATGAAAAACAGCCAGTCATATAAAGATCACGGAAAAGAGGAAACAGCAAGAACAAAAGCCCTGAGGTGAGAACAAGCTTCATATGTTCCATTAACAGAAAGCAAGCCAGTATTGCTACAGCACAGGGAAGGAGATGCAGAAGGTGAGGTGAACATGGCAAGTCATATGGGACCTTGTCGGCCGTGATCCAGAGTTGAGGTTTTCTTTTTAAACTTATTCTAAATACAACAAGAAGCAATGAGAGGTTTTTTAATATTCTGAATTTTATACTCAGTGTAATGGAACTTAGCTGTATATGATTATATGTGTTGAACGTCTTACACTCTGTGGCAAAGTTTGTTGTACTTTGAATTGGATGAATGGGTAGAGACTAGGAAATATCCCCGATTTTAAGGGGAAAAAAAAAAGTCCAGATGGAACTCCGCCCCCCCCTCCACTTTTATCCTGGGTGGTGGTAAAGTTGAATATGACATCTCCTAAAGATGGCAAGTTAACCCCACAGCAGACTTTGAATACATTTGCCATAATTGTCAATGCCTGTATTGTTTCTTGTGTTATTTTTTTTAAAAAAATCACCAGTCAGACATTGGAAAATATGTATTGGTAGGGGGGAATTTGTTCCCAGTCTTTCTCCAGGCCGTCGCATAACTTACTTCATATCATTATTCTTTCCTCTGGAGTGTCATTAAAAAAACAACAACAATTCAGAAGCCTTGACATTTGTGTGGATGGATGTAAAATACCACAGTATGTTTTAAATTGCAAATAAAGAAACAAGATATTTCAGTCGAAAGGACAAATATGTTAGTGGCACTCTCCCTTCTAGCCAGTCTGATGATCTTGAATGCCAAGGTTCTAAGCTTCCCACAGATGGCTGTTAGGGTCAGTTGTCTGTAGGATTCATTCTTGTATGAGAGAACTGTGATGTCGAAATTTATATGCACCAAGCCATGGTAAGGCCCTGCTAGCAAGAACAGAGAGTTTCCTTGTGTGCCAGTGACTGCCCTTGGTGGCTGTGCGTCAGGAAGCAAATTCAGCAGCACAGACTTTCCACCTGACATGCCTTGCTGTGCAGCCCGGAAATCTGTCTTGCTGCTACCAGCACCAGACAAAGCAACCAGAGGTGGGTCTCAGACTGTCCAGAGCGCGGAGGATGATAACGAACATCTGAAATGGTTTTTTATATGCTAGAATTACCCACTTATACATATGTACATTTATACAATGTGGTCTGTACATTTATAACTGTGATTTTACTAGCAGCCTTATTGTGTGTCCAGCCTAACACACAAGAGATATCAGAATTCTCACCAGAATGTCTTCCTTATAAATTTTCCTAGGACTAACCAAAGTCTGAGAGAGATGCGAATCAACCCTTATCAAGAAAGGTACACCTTGACTGCTCTACACCAATTTTCCATACGGTAGGATGGATCTGTTAATGCACTTTGAAGGATGAGCTCGCTCTCCTAGGAGGCTCTAAAATGTTTGTTTTGAAAGAAAGGATTATAAAACCACAAGATTCTTCAAAGCATGCCCCAATAAATATCCTGTAATACATTTTTCTTTTTGTCCTTTCCCAGTAAGATTGAAACTCAAATGTCTCACATTTTTCCAATATTTGCTGTTTTCCCTATTTTGCTCTCTTCAGAATTAAATCACTGCAAAGAAATTTCCAACAGTTTAACCCAAGTTCTGCAGCAAATTACCCTGCAAATCACAGAAAATTGCAAAACCATTTGAAAAGATGCCATTACACTTCCAAGATATTTATCCTTGATACAATTTATATTTCCTGCAAAAATATGTATGGTGCCTATTGCTGCCTTCAGAAATATGAGTAATTTGATTAATATAAAAGGCTTTAAAGAATGAGTCTGAAAGTCTTGATTATTAATTACACCTAACACAAAGTTAATTCTCTCTCATGATTTATTAACCACTGCAGTTAGCCCAAAATGAGTTCCTGCAGAAACTGGGTAAAATTACATGGGATATTACTATTCTGCATAAATTAGATAAACTTTCCCTAGGTTATATACGTGCCCAAGTAAATCACATCAAGAAAGCAGCAAGTAAGGTAACTCATCACTCTTCCAACATGTGGTTTTGATTTTCATATTTTAATCGAAGGGAGATGATAGACAAGAAATCTTTTAAAAATTACACTGGGTTTTCATGTAAGTATATCTAGTAATTTATTTTACTGAGGATATGTAATTTCTTCTGTAACCTTCTAAACATTCTCTTCATTATCTATGAATACAGATTTTCTAGGATGAAAAATAGCCTTTTACTCAAACATTTTTGTTTTCTCTAATTTTCTAATTGAAGAAAATGAAGTCTGATTCCATTGTTTACTAATTTTTTTTTTTTTTTTTTTTTTTTTGTGGTATGCGGGCCTTCCTCTGCTGTGGCCTCTCCCGTTGCGGAGCACGGGGTCTTC
>NC_041219.1:12174063-12188494 GCF_002837175.3 Physeter macrocephalus | reverse complement strand
TTTTTTTTGTGGTATGCGGGCCTTCCTCTGCTGTGGCCTCTCCCGTTGCGGAGCACAGGCTCCGGACGCGCAGGCTCAGCGGCCATGGCTCACGGGTCCAGCCGCTCCGCGGCATGTGGGATCTTCTCGGACCGGGGCGCGAACCCGGTTCCCCTGCATCGGCAGGCGGACGCGCAAGCACTGCGCCACCAGGGAAGCCCCCATTATTTACTAATTTTAAAGAACTCCTTTAAAACATATTAAGATGGTGTCTAAATTTTTATAGGGAAAATTAAAGATATTCTGCATGATTGTTTTCTTTTTATTAAAAACAGGTGAGCATAAAGTATCATACCATGTTAACGAAGTATGTTGCACACGCTATTCACGTGCTACAGAACTTCATACTGAAAAATTTTTTCTGTTGTCAGAGACAATGCAAAGAAGTTCTATAGATATGCTTCCTATAGTTCAGATATCATCAGGATTTAATATAAAAATATACGTTTTGTCTATAAATTCATTTAATGATTAAAATACATTTCACAGAAAAAAAGGAAGGCTCAGATTATTAAAAGGTATGAATAAAAAGGTTCTGGGGTGACAATTAGATTTTAAGCATACCAAGGCTAGAGTTCACTGTGAAGATAAAATAAGTAAACTTGTTTTTGTCAATTATAAAGTCTCTATAAATGTTGATTACTTCCTGCCCAACAAAATTTACAGGATTCTTAGGAGGATTACAAACATAGTATTAAAAATGACCATCCGGGCTTCCCTGGTGGCGCAGTGGTTGAGAGTCCGCCTGCCGAGGCAGGAAAGAAAAAAAAAAAAATGACCATCCCTTTTCACTATGAAGGTGATGTATTTTTTTTTTATAAATTTATTTTATTTATTTATTTTTGGCTGTGTTGGGTCTTCGTTGCTGTGCGTGCAGGCTTTCTCTAGTTGCAGCGAGCATGGGCTACTCTTCGTTGCGGTGCCCGGGCTTCTCATTGCAGTGGCTTCTCTTGCTGCAGAGCATGTGCCCTAGGCGCATGGGCTTCAGTAGTTGTGGCACGTGGGCTCAGTAGTTGTGGCTCGTGGGCTCTAGAGTACAGGCTCAATAGTTGTGGTGCATGGGCTTCAGTAGCTGTGGCACACGGGCTCAGTAGTTGTGGCTCGCGGGCTCTAGAGCGCAGGCTCAGTAGGTGTGGCGCACGGGCTCAGTTGTTCCGTGGCATGTGGGATCTTCCCAGACCAGGGATCAAACCCATGTCCCCTGCATTGCCATGCAGATTCTTAACCACTGCACCACCAGGGAAGCCCCCTAAGAATTAAATTGACATGAGACAGATTAACAGGAGAACAATCAAACAAAAGCTTGATAACATTTTTAATACATGGGAGAAACTGGGGTAAAATGAGAAATTCACCAAAATGGCCAAAGTCCTACCATAAATACAATACCATCTTCAGTTAAAGACTAAAGAGGATGTTGGGGGTAGTGGTTTGGGACTTCAAAGGGGTGGGATGTAATTCAGGTGGATTCTTAACCACTGCGCCACCAGGGAAGTCCCAGAAGTGCTGTATTAACATTACTTGGCATTATACTTCCTTCCCAAATTATCATATCTTCCTTAAAGTGGAGCGTGCCAATTAAAGTCTGGTGGCAGTGACTTACTGTGTGGAAATCCACTTAAGCTCCCCAGGAGTCAGCTTCCACCCAGCAGTAAAATGAGCATCATCAGCTCTACCAGCCTTACAAATGTATTGTCACTTATCAAAGGAGACCATGAAGGGGAGTCCATTTTGAAAAATCAATATTAAAATTAAATGGATTATGAATAAATGATGATTGTATTGGCCCTCTTGGATTGAAATAAGTCTTGTCCACAGCTTGTTTTGTGTGGCCCAGAAGCTGTGAATGGTTTTCACATTTTTAAAGTGTGGAAAGGAAGGAAGCAAGGAAGGAAGGAAGGAAGGAGGAAGGGGGGATGGGAGGAAGGGGGAAGGGAGGAAGGAAGGGAGGAACAAAGGAAGGAAAAAGGAAAGGAAAAATATGCTACAGAAGCTGCATGTGGTCTGCCTAAAATATCTACTGCCTGGCTCTTTATCGAAAATTTTGCAATGTATGATCTAGTTACCACAATTACAGTCAAAGTTGTTTCTTGTCCCTCAATTTAATAAAGGTGCTAAATATATATTTCCATTGGTGGATATTTGGAATTTTAATTTTTTTTTTTAAAGATTTTTTTGATGTTGGGGGTAGGAGTTTATTAACTTATTTATTTATTTTTGCTGTGTTGGGTCTGTTGCGGAGCACAGGCTCCGGACGCGCAGGCTCAGTAGTTGTGGCTCACGGGCCTAGCTGCTCCGCGGCATGTGGGATCTTCCCAGACCAGGGCTCGAACCCGTGTCCCCTGCATTAGCAGGCAGATTCTCAACCACTGCGCCACCAGGGAAGCCCTGGAATTTTAATTTTTAATACTTTACTGACATATACTTTACATGCAATAAACTGCATATATTTAAAGTATATGATTTATGAGTTTTTGAATGAAACTATCATCCTAATCAAGATAAATATTTAAATACTAAATATTTCTATCACCTCAAAAAGTTTCTTCATGCTTCTTTGAAATTAATCCCTCCCTCCACTCCTTTCCCCAGACAACTACTGATTTGCTTTCTGTTATCATAGGTTGGTTTGAATTTTATATAAATAAAACCACAGTACATAAACTTTTTCAACTGGCTCTTCCATGCAATATGATTTTGAGATTCATCTATCTGTGGTGGGTGTTTGTAGTTTGTTCCATTTTAATGCTGAGTAGGATTCCACTGTATGGATGTACCAGTTTGTTCACCCATTCATTTTTTGATGGGCATTTTTTGGGGGTAAATATACAAAAGCAAAATTTCTCAGTAATAATGGTAATTATATGCTTTACTTTACAAGAAACTGGCCAACTGTTTTGCAAAGTATTTGTGCCACTTCACATTCCCCCACAGCAATCCTTGCCATACATCTTTAACACTTGCTATTGTCCTATTTTTTTTTAAAGCAATTCTAGCTGTGTAACGTTATCTCACTGAAGTGCTAGTTTGCATTTTCCTAATGACTAATGATAAAGACTCCCTCCTTGACCACACTCTAGTCAGGCTTCTCTGAGCCCTTTCTTGACTGGGCCTCTCCTTTGGCCTATAAAAACTGCAGAGTCCCTGCACAAATGATTTTGTCCACCCACACACACAGACACTCGAACCAACACTAGCCTAGTTTCTAACGTCTCAAGGCCTTATCCGCTGGATGACCCCAGCCCCCTCTTAACATGGTGATAGGCAAATAGGCCCATGAGTCTCCTCTTACAGATGTTTCTTTAAAAACTTTGCAACAACAAATCCTTTCTCTACCCTTTAAAATATAAATCTACCACCTAAAACTGTTTTCTCAGGGACCCAAGAGCCATTTCTTTGAAAGGCAAACTTTCAGGGGGATAACTCACATCTCTCTCCCAGCCCCCGTGGGAGAATTGGACCCAGCTTTACTGGGTTCCTTGGTCTAATCAACATCACCGCCTCCTGTCGTAAAGACGCAGAAGGCTGCTTCTCCTCCAGATAAGGGCTGATTAACAGAGCCAGATGACGTGGTCCTGTTCACTAACCTCCTCTTCCTGCTCTTTCTGAATTCCTACCTCCATGACCTGCTCAAGGCCCCATTGTTTGCCCTCCCTGCTCCTCCACGCTGCCTTTAAAACGCCCTACACCTCTGCACAAGTCAGTGTTGACTTCAGTTCACACTGGACTTCTCCCTACTGCAGTAGTATCGCTGGATAAGATCTGTCCCCACCGCTTTGAGTGTCTGGTTTGGTTATCTTTGACACGAATAACGTTATCTTTTTTCTTTTTCTTTTTTTTTTTTTTTTTTTTACTGTTGAATATCTTTTGATGTGCTTATTGGTCACTCACATACCTTCTTTTGTGAAGTGCCCATTCGGATCTTGGTCATTTATTATTGCCTTCTTATTACTGAGTTGTAAGATTCTTTATATATTCTGAATGTAAGAATTCAGAATGTATATACATATATATGTATCTATGTACATATATAATGTACATGTTTAATGTATATACATATATATATACACAGACACACACATCGATAGATAAAATAATTTCTGCCAGTCTGTGGGGTGACTTTCATTTTCTTCATGGTATCTTTCAAAGAGTAAAAGTTTTCATTTTGATGAAATTTAATTTATACATTTTTCTTTTATGATTTTGTTAGGATTCTCCAGAGAAAATAAAACCAATAGGATGTGTGTATGTGTAGAGATATAGACTTCTTATATAGTTATATAGAAGAGGAAGTATCCTGATAATTCTATATATATATATCTATACACACATACATCTTATTGGTTCTATATCTAGTTCTACATATCTATATATCTACATCTGTATATCTATATGTATAGATATATCTCTATATCTAATAGAATCTGTATAGCTATAACTACATATCTACATAATACTGAGATATAGATATATTTTATTTTAATTAACTCCCACAATTGTGGGGACTTGAGTCCAAAATCTGTAGGGTAGAAAGTGAAACAGAAGGTATCTTTAAAAAGCTTAATGGTTATACCAAGTCGGGTCAAAGTGAATTAATTGGATAACAAATTTATGTATGTATAATCAGTCTAACTCTATGAAGTTCGTTTTCCTGGGAGCTGTACACACCGAAGTAAATTAGCCTTTGCTCCCTTGTCCCCTGACCAAACTCACATTTGGCTGAAGAGTGACAGCCAAGTTGAGGCACAAGGGAGGTATAAAAGGGAGAGGGGCCGCAGGGCTACGGTACTGAGTGGAGATGCTGTGAAGGCCTTGGAGAGAGGCAACAGAAAGTCAACAGGGAAGGAATGAGGAGGAAGCGTCTTTCTATCTGGTGTTACCCAGAGCCCATTTCATCACATAAACACCTCAAGCACATTAAGTACTGGCGCTCCATGAAAGCACTAGTTTCCTTACTTCAAGTAATGAGAATAGGAAAAGTAAGTAGCTTCTGGGAAGAAATCCAAAAAGTACATTTCATAAGAGGGCTATTTTCTCAAATCATAACCTGAGATATTCCAGAAAAGGAATATTAATCAAAGATACATCCTTTTAAAAATACTTTAAAAGATTTGAGCTGCACAAATGTGGTAACATGGAAGGTTTTCCTCATTGAATGGTGGGTAAATGTTCTACAGAGCAGAGTCATTCTGGGGGAAATGCAATTTAATTTAGTAAGAGAATTTTCTTCCAATACATTATTGACTGTCAGCACAGACAGGCTGGACTAGGACACTTTGTCTCAAGGTTTCAGTCCTAGATGTGCTATAGAGCAAGCTACTGAAGGAGGACAAAACATCTGACCCCTCTCCCCAACCCCCTTTCTTAGCTAATCCCTCCATAAAGCACTTTCACATTTATTATCTTAATAAACTGAGAATACATAATAAAATTAAAAATCTTGGAAGAGAGGTTTTTAACAAATTATATTTACAAAAAAACCTTTGGAAGGTAGGTATTAGTATCCCCACTCTACTGATGAGAATTACTTTCGGATGAGTTAAGTGGTTTCTCAAAGTCACACAGCTAATGGCAAGCACAGGAGTAGACCTTAAGTCTCATTTCCAAGCGGTGTCTTACCATTACCTTATCTTTGTAACTAACTCACACATCCATCCATCCATTCATTAAACCTTATCAAACCTACTATATTCTAGGAATTATGCCAGGAGATAGAAACACAAGGATGAATTAGACATAACCTTGCCCCTCCAGGGAGCTCACCATCTTACCAGGAAGAAGACGTATGACTAAATATAAACTGTGTGTCACTGGTTCTTACCCCCGGGTACAATTTTAAGAACCAAGTGCCTTGCAAAGACATCTCCCCAAATCATCCAGTATTTCTAAGACCCTCACAAGTCTCATGAATAATTTTTTTTTTTTTTTTTTGGCTGCACTGGGTCTTGGTTGTTGCGCGAGGGCTTTCTCTAATTGCGGCGAGAGGGGGCTACTCTTCGTTGCGGTGCGCGGGCTTCTCATTGCGGTGGCTTCTCTTGTTGTAGAGCTCAGGCCCTAGGCGTGAGGGCTTCAGTAGTGGTAGCACGCGGCTCAGTAGTTGTGGCTCGTGGGCTCTAGAGCGCAGGCTCAGTAGTCGTGGCGCACGGGCTTAGTTGCTCCCCGGCACGTGGGATCTTCCCGGACCAGGGATCAAACCCATGTTCCCTGCATTGGCAAGAGGATTCTTAACCACTGCACCACCAGGGAAGCCCCTCATGAATAAAGTTTATTAGCTCCTGCAGATTTAAGAAAGTGACCAATGGTCTATAAGGATATAAAGATATTGTTGGACGTGCATAGTATTGACCTGCATGGTTATCGTTTTTTAAAAAAAAATTTGAATTAGTTGCTAACTAATTTTACCTTAAAATATCGATTTTGAGCTTTCTTTAAAATGTAGAGATCCAGACCCCACATTCTCACGCAGCAGTGATAGGCTAGAACCGCGTAGTAGTTGTCCCTGATTGACAAGGTAATAGGTCTCCAGTTTACCAAGGACCCACCTCTCTCGGTTCACTGACCTAACCTACTTTAGCATTTACTTTACCTGCCTGGCCATCAGCCAAAGTTTCCTCTCCTCTAGCCCTGACCTTCTCAACTGGTTACTGCTATATTAAAGTCTAAAAACTCTTAGTGAGTCCACAGAGTCCCACAAGAGAATTCTTCTGCAGGAGACTCTGGGGAAGATGCTGTGGTCAAATGGAGAGAACAGGTTCATTTTTGTGCCATGCTCTCTAGGAGGGATACAAAACACTATTGTTTCTGCAGAAAACCATCTTCCAATTTTTTACTTCCATCCTCTCAGATTCATATATAGGTCCATGGAGAACTGAGTGGAAGTGTGTATCAGTCAGGGTCCAGTAGGAAAAAAGCATCCATCTTAGTGATTTGAACAGAACTTATAATAGGGAATTGGTTAAACAGGTATTGGAGGACCAGAAAGCAAAAGGGCACACCAAGGTAACAGAGTAGTAACTGCCGAAAACAGCCATCGTCCATAACCAGGGGAATAAACAAGAAAGGTTGAGAGTTTTACAACCTAGGAGCTTGCAGGAGACCCTCAAAGCTGGGATTCGACCTTTGATGAGGGGTGCCGCCCCAATGCCCCTGGCACCTCTGAGGGCGATTGGTAATCAGATGTACCCGGTGAGATGCTATTACGTAGACACAGAATAGAGAACAAACTGGAACAATCTTCCTTGTCTAGTTTTGCATCCCCATCTCCTTCTAGTGCTTTCTATTGGCAGAGCAGAATCCCAGCCCCAGCGTCAGGAAGAGTACAGAACCCAGATTCGGAGGTGAAGAATAAGAGCTAAGAATCAGCACACAGACACCAGGTCAAAATAACCTGCTTTGTAACAGAGGAGAATGTGTTAAAGGACAGCTTGTTATCCTTGGCTTTTCTGCCCTCGAGTTGAGTTTTCTCCCAGAACGGTCCGCAATCCCTTACACAAACACATTTCTGGAAGATCCGCCTGTCCCACAGGATTATCAGACATTCTGACACCCAGAGTATGAACAGCGAAATCTCAGGTTGGAGAGCTTGCTACACAAATAATTATGTGCAATTAATATTAGTCAAAGGTATCTACAGCATGCAGCAGTGAAAAAAAAATCAAGGAAGAGGTGACATTTGACTAGCATCTTGAAGGACAGTTAGGGAGTTACCAGGAGAACAGAGAAGAGTCTTGTGGATAAATGAAGCAACCTCATCTCCTTCTACCCTTCCCTCCTCTACTCCTCATCTCCCTCTATATCCTCCAAAAAGGATGTATTGCTGTGCTGCTGCCTATAGCCATCAAGCTGGGTTGCACTGCCCTGCCTGTGCATATGCCTGGAATGCTCTCCCAGACTCTCCCTTGTCTGCCTCTTCATCCTCTTTTAAAACCCCACTTACATGTCACCTCCTCAAGGAATCTGTCTTGAGCCCACAGGGAAAAAAATGAATCACGCCTCTTTGGGGCTGTTTCTATGGCTTCCATTGTTATATTTATCATGCACATCATAATCATTTGCTTTAACGCTATCTTCCCTGACAGAGAATGGGTTTTTTTGAGGAAAGACTATACGTTTTCATTTTTAATATCTCCTATGCTTGATAATTGTATTGTTTATAGTGGCAACGGTTTCGATACAGCTTAAAAGTCTGATTATATATGGCACATCCTAAGGATAGAACACTATATAGCTTTAAAATATATTGAATCTGACTGATACGGAATGAAGAACCAGTGTCCAGAATAGTGGGTATGGCATGTTCCTGTTGTAATTATTATATATATATATATATATATTTTTTTTCACTGTATACTTGATATACTTCTGGGGAAACACACAAGAAAACTTCATAGTGGCTGCCCCTGGAGATGGAGTCAGCAGGACTAGTGACTTAGAATAAGAGGGAAACTTGCTTCATTCTATATCCTTTAGTAGCATTTGACGTTTTAAAAATATGGATTTAGTCATTTTTTAATAAAAGAAAAAGAGTGGGAAAAAATTCACCAATCTGATGGATAAAAATTTACTCTTTATTTGACTTTGTACTTCCCCAATAAAAAGTGAGTTTGAATACTTTTTTTCCTATATTTCATGATCACCTGCATTCCCTCTTCTAAGAAATGCCTATTCATATCCTTTGCCCACTTAAAAAAAAAATTGGGTTAACTTCCTTATTTTTAGTGGCTCTTTGAATACAGGATATATTAATCCCTGTCTATCATATATATTGTGAATATTTTTCCTAGTCAATTTTTTTATATTGCCTTTAATGACTTTTGCATTCAGAACTTGTTTTATATATATAAATATAAAATTCACATACACATATGTAAACTTGCTATATATATTTATTATATGTATATGTAAATAATTCCTTTTTAAAATAGTCTCTCCTCTTGCTTAGGAAGGCCTCCCTCAACCAGAAGTTATAAAAATGTTATTTTTAACATTTAGATCTTTAAATCCATCTAGCATTCATTTTTTTAAATTATATGACCCAATCACTTTCTTCCAAGTGGACAGTGTCATTTTTTTTAAAGCCTTTTCCCCCCAATGAATTGAAATGCCAACTATCATGTATCAACTTTCCATGTGTGCTAGAGAGCCTTATTTTACTCCCTCAGATTCATTCTCTGCCCAGCCCTGCATCCTAGGAAGCTGACCCCTAGGATCCACAGCACCCAGGCCCCTTTGCTTCCTGACTTTAAATCAGCTTTGACCTATAGGGGGATCTGGTAGGAGCTCAGAGGTCAGAAGGAGAGAGAGGTTAGAGTATTTCTTCCCCATCCTTCCTTGCTTTGTCACCAAAGTGCCTCAACCTCACTGTTGGTCCCCTTACCCTGATTACACCTGTATAAATAGATACTCTTCTAAATTCTGGTTTTAGTCTCATTCGAGTGTTCCTTCTGTTTTTAGACACTGTCTTTTCTTGCGCCTATTTTATACAGTTTGATTATGGCAGTTTGAGTACGTTTTAACATGTACCCAATTTATTATCTGACTGAAATACTCTTCTACTCTTATTCTCCAGTATTCTTCTATGTTTTCAATATTCTTGAAAATTTTAACATGTTCGTTTTTCCACATGAGATAAAGTAATCTGGTCAGTTCAAAAAAATTGCACATATGATTAAAATGTATTGAGTTTGGATGTCAGTTGGGTAGTGATCATCAGTCTTATGTTGTGGGGTTTCCCACCACTGAACAGGGTACTGCTCCAGATGTTCAAATGCCTATTGCAAACCTCAACTCAACATACACAAAACTAATCACTGCCTTTTCAAAAATCTGTTTGTACTTTTAATTCTCTCACACTTAATGGTATTCACACTATTGCACATGCTTAAACCTAATGTCATTTTCACTCACTCTTTCTTACACCCAATGGTTGCCAAGTCCTGCTCATACTAACTGGAAAATATCTATCAAATCCTTTCCTCAACCATCTCAAAAATGCAGAACCAAGTTCTCATCATCGCTTGAATGAACTGTCATTTATGTCCCTTAATTTGCCTCCAATCTCCAACCCTCCTTAAACCTATTTCTCACACTGCCTCCAGAATTAGAGTTCTAAAATACAGATGTGAAAATGTCATTCTTCTGCTGAAAATTTTCAATGGTTCCAATGTCATGAAGTCAAACATTTCATATTCTTGCCCCAATTTATCTTTCTGGTTCCTTTTTCTTCAATTCACCACCCCCTTCCAAAACATACGCAGACACAGACACACACACACACACACACACACAGACACACCATGCTCTAACCACACAGGTCTACTTGTAGTTTCCCAGACATTCTGCTTCGTGCCTTTGAAAATGCTTTATTCCTGCACTGCCCAATACGGTGGTCACTAGCCACATGTGACTACAGAGCACGTGAAACATGGCTAGTCTAAATTGAGATGTACTATACATGTAAAATGCACACTGGGGGAATTCCCTGGCAGTTCAGTAGTCAGGACTCCGCACTTCCACTGCAGGGGCCTCGGTTTGATCCCTGGTCAGAGAAGATCCTGCAAGCTGCATGGCATGGTTAAAAAAAAAAAAAATGCACACTGGATTTCAAATGTTTTGTACCAAAAGGTAATGGCAAATATCTCATTAATATTTTATTAAAAATTATTATACATTGATAATATAGTGGAAAATAGAGTGGCACTAATAATTTATTGGATATCCTGGGTTAAGATGTATTATTAAAATTAATTTTATCTGTTTCTTTTTACTTTCTTAATGTGGCTATGCATTGTTTTCTGTTGGACAGCACTGCACTGCTCTGTTTTTCTCCTTCCGATAAAATCTTCTTTGTGCTTAAAATCCTACTTCAGATGTCACCTTCTTTGTGAAGTCTTCCCAGGTCCCCCACTCTAGGGAAAATTAATGATTTCCACCTATGTCCCCTAACCACTTTGTCCATACCTCTATCACAGCACTGACCTCATTATAATGTGACTGTTTATGTCTGTCTTTACCATTTTAAAAAATCTTTGTATCATTTGTTTCCTTCCTCTCCAAATAGGCTTAGTGCTCAATTTGTGCTTGTTAACTTGGAGGAATAAATAGTTCTATCAAAAACTGACACTAAGGATCATCACTAAAAAGAATCACAATATTTACCCTTAAGCTTAGTGCACACAAGTCAGGAAAGGAAAATATTTTATATAATTCCAATAAGAGAAAGTTTTTGGTTTGTCGGGAAACCAAACATTTTCCCAGCACTAACTCTAGGAGGGATTTATTGCCTGAAACCTTATATGAGACATTGAACCGCATAGTACATCAGGTCTTTAATCAGGGGTCTACAGATAATACAGAAAAATTCCTTATATGGTTGTTTCTTATATCAACCAATGCTACAAGCAGACAACATAATATTATAGCTCTGCAGAAAGCAAGCATTTACAGACTGGAGTAAGATGGTCCAAATTGAGTTCTCTGGTGATCTCACTTGATGAAAAGAAAGAATCCAGAGAATACAGCTGGGTTTTTAAAAATCCATTCTGACAATCTTTGTCTTTTACTTGGAATGTGAATTATAATTTATTAAAATTATTGATATTGTTGGGTTCAAATTTCTCATCATACGCTTGTTTTCCATTTGTGCTATTTGTTCTTTGTTCCTTTATTACTCACTTTTCTTCTCTTGAATTAAACAAGTATTTTTATTATTCCATTTTTCTCCTATATTAGCTTTTTAGTTATATAGTCTTTCATCTTTCCTTTAGTGATTATCTCATTAACAGATAAAACTTTAATTGTTTTTAAATATATGGTGCTGACAAGAAAAAATATTTAAACACAAAGGACATAGAGAAATTCAGAGACAGGGGATTGGAAAAGACAGAAATACATAGTAACCAGAAGAAAGCTGGCACAGCTATATTAATATCATATAAAGATGATTTTAGGACAAAAATGTTACATAATGACAAAGAAACAATTCTCTTAAAGATATAACAATCCTGAACATGTCAGTTAACAACATGGTCAAAATTTATGTTTAAAATATGGACAAAATTAAAAGAAATTTATAAATCCTTAATCAGCAACCTTCTCTCAGCAATTTATAGATAAAACAAACCCAAAGTAGTATGAATATCAAGAATTTAAACAAAATAATGATGAAGCTTGGTCTAATGGGAATATATGTATAAATCCTGAGCAAAGTATTTATAAAATCTGACGTCGTAGTAAGTCACAAAGCAAATCTCAATACTACCCGAAAAATTAGCAAAATACTCACCACATGGCCTACTCACAAGTCACTAAAAATAGAACATATTTTTTTTTTTTTTTTTTTTTTTTTTTGTGGTACGCGGGCCTCACACTGCTGTGGCCTCTCCCGTTGCGGAGCACAGGCTCCGGACGCGCAGGCTCAGCGGCCACGGCTCACGGGCCCAGCCGCTCCGCGGCATGTGGGATCCTCCCAGACCGGGGCGCGAACCCGGTTCCCCTGCGCCGGCAGGCGGACGCGCAACCACTGCGCCACCAGGGAAGCCCCAAAAATAGAACATATTAACAAAAACATAACTTCCCAAAATACCCACATTTAGAAAAGTTAAACTGTAGTTGTAGGATTTCTGTGGATCAAGAAGTAAGCCAGGGGCAGAGACTGGGAGCAGCTGGAGCACGGGGTGCGGATCCCTCAAGTCAGTGCCTGGCATTCGGAGTCCAAAAGTTGGAGGCGAGGCCTGGAGCCATGTGGCTGACAGGGTCTTGGTGCTCCAGCTGGGTGACAGGCCTGTGCTCTGAGGTGGGAGAGCCAAGTTCAGGACGTTGGTCCACCAGAGACCTCCCAGCTCCATGTAATATCAAAAGGTGAAAGCTCTCCCAGAGATCTCCATCTCAACGCTAAAACCCAGCTCCACTCACCGACCAGCAAGCTACAGTGCTGGACACCCTATGCCAAACAACTAGCAAGACAGGAACACGACTCCACCCATTAGCAGAGAGGCTGCATAAAATCATAAGGTCAAAGACACCCCAAAACACACCACCAGACATGGTCCTGCCACCAGAAAGATAAGATCTAGCCTCATCCACCAGAACACAGGCACCAGTCCCCTCCAACAGGAAGCCTACACAACCCACTGAACCAACCTTAGTCACTTGGGGCAGACACCAAAAACAACAGGACCTACGAACCTGCAGCCTGCAAAAAGGAGACCTCAAACACAATAAGTTAAGCAAAATGAGAAGACAGAGAAATACACAGCAGATGAAGGAGCAAGGCAAAAACCCATCAGACCAAACAAATGAAGAGGAAATAGGCAGTCTACCTGAAAAAGAATTCAGAGTAATTATAGTAAAAATGATCGAAAATCCTGGAAAAATAGAAAAAATACAAGAAACGTTTAACAAGGATCTACAAGAACTAAAGAGCAAACAAACAATGAGGAATAACACAATAAATGAAATTAAAAATTCTCTAGAAGGTATCAATAGCAGAATAACTGAGGCAGAAGAACGGATAAGTGACCTGGAAGATAAAAGAGTGGAAATAACTACTGCAGAGCAGAATAACAAAAAAGAATGAAAAGAATTGAGGACACTCTCAGAGACCTCTGGGACAACATTAAATGCACCAACATTCAAATTATAGGGGACCGAGAACAAGAAGAGAAAAAAAAAGGTACTGAGAAAATATTTGAAGAGATTATAGTTGAAAAATTCCCTAATATGGGAAAGGAAATAGTCAATCAAGTCCAGGAAGCACCAAGAGTCCCATACAGGATAAATCCAAGGAGAAACACGCCAAGACACATATAATCAACTATCAAAAATTAAATACAAAGAAAAAATATTACAAGCAGCAGGGAAAAAACAACAAATAACATACAAGGGACTCTCCATAAGGTTAACAGCTGATCTTGGTCATAGGAACATACATAGCAATAATTACCTTAAATGTAAATGGATAAAATGCTCCAACCAAAAGACATAGACTGGCTGAATGGATACAAAAACAAGACATGTATATAAGAGTCCCACTTCAGACCTAGGGACACATACAGACTGAAAGTGAGGGGATGGAAAAAGATATTCCATGTACATGGAAATCAAAAGAAAGCTGGAGTAGTAATTCTCATATCATGCAAAACAGACTTTAAAATGAAAACTATTACAAGAGACAAAGAAGGACACTACATAATGATCAAGGGATCAACCCAAGAAGAAGATATAACAATTGTAAATATTCATGCACCTAACACAGGAGCACCTCAATACATAAGGCAAATGCTAACAGCCATAAGAGGGGAAATCAACAGTAACACAATCATAGTAGGGGACTTTAACACCCCACTTTTACCAATGGACAGATCATCCAAAATGAAAATACATAAGGAAACAC
>NC_041219.1:12165349-12172962 GCF_002837175.3 Physeter macrocephalus | reverse complement strand
AACCAGGAAGAAATAGAAAATATAAACAGACCAATCATAGGCACCGAAATTGAGACTGTGATTAAAAATCTTCCAACAAACAAAAGCCCAGGACCAGATGGCTTCACAGGCGAATTCTATCAAACATTTAGAGAACAGCTAATACCTATCCTTCTCAAACTCTTCCAAAATATAGCAGAGGGAGGAACACTCCCAAACTCATTCTACGAGGCTACCATCACCTTGATACCAAAAGCAGACAAATATGTCACAGAGAAAGAAAAATATGGGCCAATATCACTGATGAACATAGATGCAAAAATCCTCAACAAAATACTAGCAAACAGAATCCAACAACACATTAAAAGGATCATACACCATGATCAAGTGGGGTTTATCCCAGGAATGCAAGGATTCTTCAATATACGCAAATCAATCAATGTGATACACCATATTAACAAATTGAAGGAGAAAAACCATATGATCATCTCAACAGATGCAGAAAAAGCTTTCGACAAAATTCAACACCTATTTATGATAAAAACCCTCCAGAAAGCAGGCATAGAGGGAACTTACCTCAACGTAATAAAGGCCATATATGACAAACCCACAGCTAACATCGTTCTCAATGGTGAAAAACTGAAACCATGTCCACTAAGATCAGGAACAAGAAAAGGTTGCCCATTCTCACTACTATTATTCGACATAATTTTGGAAGTTTTAGCCACAGCAATCAGAGAAGAAATAAAAGGAATCCAAATAGGAAAAGAAGAAGTAAAACTGTCACTGTTTGCAGATGACATGATACTATACATAGAGAATGCTAAAGACTCTACCAGAAAGCTACTAGAGCTAATCAATGAACTTGGTAAAGTAGCAGGATACAAAATTAATACACAGAAATCTCTTGCATTCCTATACACTAATTATGAAAAACCTGAAAGAGAAATTAAGGAAACACTCCCATTCACCACTGCAACGAAAAGAATAAAATACCTAGGAATAAACCTACCTAAGGAGACAAAATTCCTGTATGCAAAAAACTATAAGACACTGATGAAAGAAGTTAAAGATGATACAAACAGATGGAGAGATATACCATGTTCTTAGATTAGCCAAAGCAATCTTGAGACAGAAAAACGGAGCTGGAGGAATCAGGCTCCCTAACTTCAGACTATATTACAAAGCTACAGTAATCAAGACAGCATGGTACTGGCACAAAAACAGAAATATAGATCAATGGCACGGGATAGAAAGGTCAGAGATAACCACATGCACATAAGGTCACCTTATTTTTGATAAAGGAGGCAAGAATATACAATGGAGAAAAGACAGCCTCTTCAGTAAGTGGTGCTGGGAAAACTGGACAGCTACATGTAAAAGAATGAAATTAGAACACTCCCTAACACCATACACCAAAATAAACTCAAAATGGATTAGAGACCTAAATGTAAGGCCAGACACTATAAAACTCTTAGGGGAAAACATAGGTAGAACACTCTATGACATAAATCACAACAATATCCTTTTGGACCCACCTCCTAGAGATATGGAAATAAAAACAAAAATAAACAAATGGGACCTAATGAAACTTAAAAGCTTTTGCACAGCTAAGGAAACCATAAACAAGATGAAAAGACAACCCTCAGAATGGGAGAAAATATTTCATTTCTCCAAAGAAGATATACAGATTGCCAACAAACACATGAAAGGATGCTCACATCACTAATCATTAGAGAACTGCAAATCAAAACTACAATGAGGTATCACCTCACACCAGATAGAATGGCCATCATCAAAAAATCTACAAACAATAAATGCTGGAGATGGTGTGGAGATAAGGGAATCTTCTTGCCTGTTGGTGGGAATGTAAATTGATACAGCTACTATGGAGAACGGTATGGAGGTTCCTTAAAAAACTACAAATAGAACTACCATATGACCCAGCAATCCCATTACTGGGCATATACCCTGAGAAAACCATAATTCAAAAAGAGTCATGTACCACAATGTTCATTGCAGCTCTATTTACAATAGCTAGGCAACAGAAGCAACCTAAGTGTCCATCATCGGATGAATGGATAAAGAAGATGTGGCACATATATACAATAGAATATTACTCAACCATAAAAAGAAAAGAAATTGAGTTATTTGTAGTGAGGTGGATGGACCTAGAGTCTCTCATACAGAGTGAAGTAAGTCAGAAAGAGAAAAACAAATACCGTATGCCAACACATATATATGGAATCAAAAAAAAAAAAACCTGGTTATGAAGAACCTAAGGGCAGGACAGGAATAAAAACACAGACATAGAGAATGGACTCTAGGACACGGGGAGTGGGAAGGGTAAGCTGGGATGAAGTGAGAGAGTGGCATGGACTTATATAAACTACCAAATGTAAAATAGCTAGCTAGTGGGAAGCAGCCGCATAGCACAGGGAGATCAGCTCCATGCTTTGTGACTACCTAGAGGGGTGAGATAGGGAGGGTGGGAGGGAGAAGCAAGAGGGAGGAAATATGGAGATATATGTATATGTATAGCTGATTCACTTTGTTATAAAGAAGAAACTAACCCACCACTGTAAAGCAGTTATACTCCAATAAAGATGTTAAAAAAAAAAGCCAAATGGAAATTAGAAAACATTTTAGAATTGAAAAACATGAAAATGTTATGTATTAACATCTATGGGATGCAGCTAAAGTAGTACTCAGAATGTTATCTACACTGTTAAATGCATAGACTAGAAATGACAAAGGACAGAAAATTAATTCTTTCAACACAGGTAATGGACGAAAAGGCCCAAAGAGAAGTTTTGGCCAAAAGAAGGGCCAAGAGAAGTACAAGAGATAATAAGAATAAAATTTATTAAAACAGGAAACAAAGAAATACCAGAGAATCACACACACAAAACCTAAAGTCAGTAATTTTTGAAAAGCTCAGAAAACAGAAAAAAAATTCCTGGCAAAAGGCACAAATATATTAGGGAAAAAAAAAGGGATTCAGTATTCAGTAGAGTTTTTTTTTCTAACCATATGTATTAGTTTTAACCCTTTTTGGTCATAAAGGATCAAAAACTCAACATAAACTGACTTAAATAAATATTGAGTTTATTGACTCATATTAAATTCCAGAGATAGGCATGGCTTTAGGTAGAGACTCATCAAGGGTTTAAATTATATTACCATGACCCAAATTCAATCCCATTTCTCTGTCTCTCAATTCTACTCTCCTCCATGTTAGTGTCATTATTATCAAACACACTCTCCCCTCATACGGCAACACAGCTAGACCCAGTAGCCTCATAACTATATTCAGGAGCAAAAGGGGAAGGATCCCCTTCCCAGTGTCTCAGTAGATGTATTATTGCATTTTATTGGCTCTGATTGTCTCATGAGCCCATCCCTAATCCAGTAACTGTAGCCCAGGGAATGAGCTGCTCTGATTGGCTGAGCTGGAATCACATATCTCTGCTGCAGTAGGCAGCAGGATGGGTAGTACAGCAACCAAATTCAAGGTGCAGTTAGAGAAGCATGGTGAATGGCTGTGCTAGGGCAAAAAAAAAAAAAAAAAAATCGGATGTGAACTATACCCCGACTTCATGTGGTATTTTAAATGGGACTCCAACCCTATTAGTTCACCAAGATGAATTAATTGCCAAATAATCCCTTCATATAACAAAAAATTTAATCTGTTGCATGCAATGATTCAATACTATCCAGTGCACCTGAATGCTACAGGCCATTCGCCAGAATTGACTATTCAGATTTGGGCAAATTTGGTACCGATTTGTTCTTTTTGACAGATATTAGCCAACAGATTCAACAACTTCTCAGCATCCATTCCTAAATCACTTGGCTCCTTTCAGGTAGGTTTTTATCAACTGAGTATCTTGTCTTAAAAATACCCCAATGCTCTGTATAAAGTTTGTTCTTTATTCTTTTATTTAAGAAATATTTATTGAGTGCTGACTAGGCATTTCATTTACTGCAAGGGAAACAAGAGCAAACAACAAAGACTCCTATCCCTGCCCTCATGGAGTTGAGAGTAGTGAGCCTAAGAGTAGAATAAAATTTCAACTACTACACTGAAGTATAATGGTTCAAGAACATGAGTTAATTTTATATCCTTTTTAAAGGATTTTGCACTGCAGATTTCACAGGCCATTGATCTGGCCAAGCAAGTAGAATATTTTGCTCTTGTGGAAATGGGCACTGGGGAATGTATCACTAGCATTTAGACGGGGCTTTAAGGTGAAAGGACAAGAGAAACTGGAACAATTTGTCCAGCCTGTCATCTAGACCCCATTCCCTGCCCAACTACAACCTGGCAGACTTTTAAGGGTCGGGGGTTTGGAGGAAGGGAGCAGAGGGTAACAAAAGAAAGGAACAGAAGCATAAAAAGAGGAAGAGAAAATTAGGAAAGAGTTGGGGGGGTGGGGAGAAGAACAATGATACAGGTTGAGTTGTGCCTTCCAGAGCACAAATAAATATTTGTCCATTAATTGTTGTCAGCACTTATTTACAATTCTGGGAAACATGCCTTCTCTGAATGATTCAGTGACTTTATTTCAAGTGATCTTCAAAACTTTGAACAAAACCACTATTGACTGAAAACCCAGAAAACTAATTTTATACCATACTGACTTAATTATGGCGAAGAATAACTGATTTCATATAAAATTTCATGTTATATTCATGTCCTACCTCTTAGCTACAACCGTTCAGTTTAGGTTTCACTTACATACTTGGCTAACAAGAAAATGATATTTGATTGGAAAACAAAGGAAAGAAAATCAAAATGCAGATTTGAATGGGTGGAAACTATGCATTTTCAAACAACGAGAATAATTATGTATACAACATCATAAGCTAGTTTTCAACGAATGTAGGCAGGGATTGATGTAAAGTATTTCTATGAGTAAACAAAAGACCTCTTTCGAATAAAGACAATAGCATATGTAATTTACATTTATTGCTGAATAAAAATGTATTTCAAAAAGGATTTTTAACCAAGAAATTAAAGAGTATCATACCAATGTTAGGAGTAAAGTTTGAACAGCTTACCAAATAAAAAAAATTAGAAAGTTCTATTTGAAAGCCAGGAGAAAGAACTAGGAAAACTGGTTAAGTCTGTGGTACCCAGCTGGACAGCTTTCCATATGCAAGGCTCTGTTGCCTCTGGAAATCAAAGAGCAAGTCACTCTTTTGCAGAAAATCTGCCAATGTTTCCCTTGTAAACACCAAAGTTCTGATGGTATCTTGTATGTTCCTACTCGATTTGGCCTTGCTTCTCTACCTCATCTGCTATAATTCTGTCCTTGACCGCTGCCCTCCAGCCGTGAGCTGCTTCCAAACCACAGTCAGGCCTATATCACCCCAGGGCTTTTGCATTTGTCCTTGCCTTTGATTAGAACCCTCTGTCCTTCAAGTCTGTTCAAGGGAGGCTATTCCTTTTTTTTTTTTGGCCTCCCGCATGCGGGGTCTTAGTTCCCTGACCTGGGATCGAACCTGTGCTCCCTGCTGTGGAAGGGCAGAGTCTTATTAATCACTGGACTGCCAGGCAAGTCCCCTTAAGTGAGGCCATTCCTAACACCCGATTTAAAATTACAGACCTCCTCCCACATTCACAACTTCCTCCCCTGCTTGCTTTCTCTCCATAACACTTTTCATATGAGCACCGCCAAGGCACAAACTTGGGTGTTTGGTTTCCCATTATTCTGTGCCTGGCACAGACTAAGCGCTCAATGAACATTTGTTGAATGAATGAAGGTTGGTATCTGAAAATGGAGCTACCATCATGGTTAGAGGTCTAGTTAACCATTGGGTGAGTAAAAATTAGCCTAATCAAAAAAAATCACATCTTCAAGCAGTGTACTAACGGTTAGAATCTCGGTTCTCTTGAAAGCAGAGCCTGAGACGAAGGCAGCCATGCAGATATTTGCCAAGTGATACCAGGCATCAGGAATGAGGGACAAAGGAGGTGAAGTAAGTAAGAGTTCGTGAAATGGCAACAGAGGAAAATCAATACACAGGGTTAATTGATAAAGGCGGGGTGATAGCCTCAAAGCAAGCAGTGTTAGCACACAGCCAAGGGGAGGTGGCATCCAAGACTGAGGCCCATAAACCTCACAGAGGCAGGTCTGAAGAGAGTCGGGGGAGGTTGATGTGGGACAGGGTCACAAAGCCAGGCAGGGCAGTGGAGACTGTTGAGTTCTAACTTTGTAATCTCTGATTTCAGGGTTGGAGCAATTGCTCAGAAAGGCCTAATCATCAGGGCTGTCCTCGTGGGCATGTCATCGGTGCCTTTACACACGGCTGCACTTGGTTTAATGCTATATTCTGCTGTCTTAAAATTCTTAATATTTGATCTGTGAACTTGTGTCCTGTAGAAAAGTCTGATGGGACAATGGAGTGTGGGCATATGAGAAGAGGAGAAACCTGCAAGCGGGCACGGTCCAGCAACAGCCCCTGCACACAAGAGCTCAGATGCGTGGCCATGGTTGGCAGCACACATGCAGAGCAGTCTCAGGGCAGTCCTGGGGGTCCACAGGGCCTGAGGAAGAGGCTGGGCAGGCACCTGGGCCTAGACTGACAATGCAACAGCTACAGCAGCAGCAGCAAAAGTGGCAGCAGCAATGTCAACAGCCACAGGAGAGAGAAGAGGCTTTGGATGTGAGACAGGCTGGGACCTGGGACCCTTTGCTGCAGGGCTTGCACCTGGACAAACGTCTCCTCCAGCAACAAAATACAAAGAAACTCTAAGGGACTAAAAATAACTGCGTGCATGCACAGTTGGGGCAAATTATGGACAAAAGGTTAAAGAAGACCCAAAATCCCAACTGCCACTTCTGAAGAGCCGGGAGCAAAAACAGGGCGTTGGGAGCAAAAGCAGGACACTGCGCATGCCCCCTGCACTCAACACCACCAAAGAGGTGGGCAAACCACCTAAGCTAACCCTCCTCCGCCGACTCCCGGCCCCGCCCCTACCCTCAGCCCGTATAAGGAACCAGCTCGCCCCCCCACCCCCCTCAGGGAGCGAATGAGCAAGGGAGCCTGCTGTTTGTTCTCGCTCCCTCCTGCTGCAGCAGGGGCCCCAAGAAAGCCTTGCCTGAATTTCTTGTCTGGCACCTTAGCAATTTCTATTGATTAAGGAGGCCAAGAACCCTAGTCGGTAACAGATGGAGGCAGCGCCAGTTTGCCCATCTGTCCCAGGGCTCATCCCTGCCATATCTGCACAAATATTAACTCTCCCTCTAGCTGGGGCACTGAGATCATAATTGCCTGCCCTCAGGTGGTAAATTTTGTGGGTAAATTATTACAAAATAAAAAAGTGTACACATGTACAGGGAAATAAAGCATATCAGGGAATTATTAGCATTCTTCAAAGAGTTTAGAAACTCTGGTTTGAAAACTGCAGTACTGCAAAGCAAATATCTACAGGCTTAGAAATGTAAATAAAATTTAAAAACTGTCACATTCAATGAGAAAGATCACTATTTTTTTTTTTTTTTTTTTTTTTTTTTTTTGTGGTATGCGGGCCTTCCTCTGCTGTGGCCTCTCCCGTTGCGGAGCACAGGCTCCGGACGCGCAGGCTCAGCGGCCATGGCTCACGGGCCCAGCCGCTCCGTGGCACG
>NC_041219.1:12155599-12165339 GCF_002837175.3 Physeter macrocephalus | reverse complement strand
TTTTTTTTGGTACGCGGGTCTCTCACTGCTGTGGCCTCTCCCGTTGCGGAGCACAGGCTCCGGACGCGCAGGCTCAGAGGCCACGGCTCACGGGCCCAGCCGCTCCGCGGCATGTGGCATCTTCCCGGACCGGGGCACGAACCTGTGTCCCCTGCATCGGCAGGCGGACTCTCAACCACTGCGCCACCAGGGAAGCCCGGAAAGCAATTTTTAAATTATTTTTGTTTTTGTAATCGAAGCTACACCACAGAATTAATAAATGTTTTCAATGATACACAGATCATTAAGCCTCTTTTGGTTTCTTGGATGACCTCTACAAGTTATAGGAAATCCCAGAGGAAAAATTAAAATGCCATTGTATAAATTTACATTTAACACTAAATTCAGAGTTATACAAAACTGATTTGTATAAAGTTAAATTTTTGAGAAATTGCTCTAAAGATTTTTCTTTTTTAGAAAAATTAGTACATCAGCCCCAGATGTACTAAAATTTATATCAAGGTAACTTATCAGAAACTTATCCCACTGTTGTCACTTTCTATAAAATACTCTTAACAGCTCCAGTTGCATCAGCAGAAAGATCCTTCTCAAAATTACAAATAAAAATTATTTGCAATCTTGCATTTGGCAAGAGTGACTGACATCACTTTAAAATACATTGATGTAAAAGTATAAATTTTGGTGATCTAATAAATGAATTTGCAGAACACCAAGACAGAAAAATTGTATGATCAATCAAGATATCACATTAATAAAGTATTATTTTAGTATGTAAAATTATGACACCGAAAAATATTTTTTTCAGTTTATAACTTTATGCTGTTACTCATGTATCACTATTACCCCTATTATGTTTTATAAATAATAAAATCCTTTGAAAGAAAACTTTATATTTTAGTATCTTTAATGGCACTTCCCCACCCACTTTTTTTTGGCTGTGCCATGCGTCGTGTGGGATTTTATTGATAGTTCCCTGACCAGGGATCAAACCCTGGGCCCTTGGTAGTGAGAGCGCAGAGTCCTAACTGCTGGACCTCCAGGGAATTCCCACTTCCCCTATTTTTTGAGGAAAGGGTCCCACATTTTCATTTTGCACTGGACTCCACAAATAATGCAGCTGGCCCACCCTGATAATAGTCATTTGAGGCTTTACCATTTGAACCTGAACATTAATTTGAAACAAAAGGAGATCCTTTCACTATGAAGAAAATTAAAAGTGTGGCGTGTAGACAGAGACTAGCATCTGGCAGTGGTCCTTTCTGATTATCTTTCCCATAGGAGAAGATGACTAACTGATGAGAAAGAGGAAGGAAAGAAAGTCTTTCGTTGAAGATACATCTTATGAAGCCAAACTCAATACCTTGAAGAAGAAACAGAACTGGTAGTTGAATTCAAGAATGCACGTGGAAAAATACATGAGTCCCTACCTATAAACACATTGTTATATTGGCAAAACTAGAGTTAAATTCATAAAACAAAACAAAATCAGATGAAATGGCATACTTGAGAGTTAAATATCAACATAAACCAAGAGGCAGAATATATATTATAGTAATGAGGACTCTGATGAGAGAGTAGCCAATGTTTTAAATCAAAAAGGAGCTCCTAAGTCCTAAGATTCAAGGAAATTTTCCATATGGCTCAAGATGGAAAGGAGCTCGTAGCTGGCACAGAAGGAATAATACAGACTGTTATTTTCCTCACATATTAAAATGCTAGCTGGTTGGCCATAATCATCACTCTTTTGTTATGTCAACATGCAGAAAGTTGGTTGATAGGCAAAGTGGGACTTTGTTAGGGTTCTTGGTCTGCCACTAATTATCTACATGACACAGGGCAAATGTAGCCTCTCTTTTTCCTAATTTGAAAACTGGAGGAATTGTAGATAAGATAATCTTCCCACTCATAGGATTATAGAGATCATATATGTGAAAGTGCTTTTGAAAAATAAAAAGTAGTAGTCAAAGCCTTAAATTACACATTCCAGCAGTTAGAAGAGCTGTTTTATGTCAAAAAACAAAACAAAAAAACCAATGGTTTTCCTATGATTTAAGAAAGACTGTAATTTCAGTGAAGTGAACATCAGTAGTAAGTATTATCTCCTTAAGCATTCCTGAAAAAGTATCTATCAAATGCTGAATAGCAAAAGTACCAATAATTACTGAATTGTCCTCCTCAAATCTCTCCTAAACTGAACACGGTCATGATAAACAGCTAACATATAAGTAGCTGACCAATGGAAAACTGGAGTGGTAAACAACTCTGGATTAGAGTCCAAAATAAATACCAAATCTTTTAAAAATAGCTGCATGATTTTGTAAACACTAAAATACAAACACACAAAACTCTTCAAGTTATTTGGGTAAATTGTGATAAACATGATAAAAATACCCTGAATTTTAAAATCAGACATGAACTTTCCCAAGTTCTGTCTTCCGTCTTTAGCAAAATTTCCCTCTAGAGGATCTACAGAATCTAAATGGAACTGTGGAAACTGTTTCTGCAACACAGTTATGTAGCCTTGTATATATTTCTATATCTTCAAAGATTCAGTTTAACCATTTGTCAAATAGGATAATAATTTCTCCTCTGCCCACTGCATGGTGCTTTAAAAGGGCCAAATGTCTTGAAAATGATGAGGATGTTTACAGGGAGACGTATTTCTACCAGTTTTCACTATGATCCAAGGCTCTGGAATTTTACCTGGAAAAAGCCAGAGGTGGTAAGCAGGGGGGAATCTAAAGAATCCTTCACTTAAGGCCACAATCAATAATAAAAGGACAGAATCCTCTTAAGTGGACTTTCTTAGGAATGATGCAAAAAGGAACTAAAATTAATGAACTGGTAATCTCTAAGCAACCAACTCCTGGTTAGCAGGAATCTCTGTCTAGCCAAAAATTAAGTGTTATATTGCAGGGGGGAGGGAGGGATAAATTAGGAGTTTGGGATTAACAGAGACACACTACTATTTTATAAAATAGATAAACAACAAGGACCTACTGTATAGCAGAGGGAACTATATTCAAAATTCTGTTACAACCTATAATGGAAAAGAATCTGAAGAGAGTATATATATATATATATATATATATATATATAACTGAATCACTTTGCTATACACCTGAAACTTACAAAATTGTAAGTCAACTATATTTCAATTTTAAAAATACTATATATTTTAAAAATGAATGAAGTGTTATATTGCATACATGAAACAGATTTATAGCAAATATATTGGAATATATTTATTCAAATGTTTTCTCCCTCAAAACAGCCACACTTACTTTTTTCAAAATAGACAACTCCCCTTTTCCCCAGTTCAAAACATTTTTAGATTTGTTTCACATTTTATTTGTAAACCCAAATGGTATTATCCAGAATTGGCACCCCCCCAAAGAGTTTTGGTTCCTGCCAAAAACCAAATGTGTCATTAAAGACTGACATTTTCCTATCATTGGGATTATTCAAAAGCAAGGGCCATAGATCTTCAATCACAGGTTATCACAAAAGTCAATTTTCAAACTGCTTTAGCAAAGGCAGCTTCAGTGTTAATACTTGTATAACTTTACCTATAGTTGTACAGGTAACTTCCTTGAAAGGACTGAGCGAGTTCTGGTTTTGTTCTATTGTTAATCGGTCACGTTACATCATAGTAACACTTCATGCATTTGCATCTGTGTGCTCAACTGTGCGGATCTGTATCTGTATGCTTGCATCTGTCAATCACAGCAGGCATTCTTTACTATCATTGAGACTGCTGACTTTTTACCTAGAGCAGTTCATAAAAATTTGACCCTCTAACCAATGCTTTATTAGAGTGAAAAACTAGTTTGACATACTGGTAATTCCTCTTTATCTCATTGCCCTGTTTTCATTTTCATCATACCACTGATTACTTATCTCAAATTAACCTTATTTGTTTCTCAAATTATATTACTTGTTGCTTTTTCTCCCTGTTAGACTCTAAGCCCCACTTGAGTAGGGTCTTCTGGGTCCTGTTGAGCTCCAAAACCTGGAACGTAATAATTGTTAATAAATATTTTGGGAGGGAGGGTTCCCAGTCTGGGCTGAGATTTTATTCACTTCTCTGTGAAGGGCCTTGGCTGGTGGTTCAGTCTACACAATCAAAAACAGGTGAGGGAGCCAAGGATCTTGTAGCTGTTCTTTCCTACCCAACCCCCTCCATCCCCACCTGATCATCTATGTCAGTTCCTACATGACTCACATCTGCATACTTTGATAAATGTTCTCAATCTTAAAGTACTTCACAAATACAACTTTAAGCCAAAGATTCCAGCCATTGTCGTTGCCCTTTCTGCATAGAAATTATGGAGCTGCCAAGGAAACCCAAAGTTTTTGGTGTTTTATTTTGGGGCAGGTACTACACTGTCAGCCTGGCTCTGGCTCTGTCTTTGCCTCTCTGGCTCCTGCAGTGGCTGTGTGTGTGTGTGTGTGTGTGTGTGTGTGTGTGTGTCTCTCCCCTCCCCCTCTGTCTGCCCCTCTGTCCCCCTCTCTTTCCCTGTCCCTCTCCCTCCCCTTGCCCCGTCCTCCTCCCCGTCCTCCTTTACCCAAGAATCAGGGCTCAAAACCCCCTCCACCAAGGTCAGGGGTCACCTACAAGGACAAGGTAGCCTGGCCCTCATATTCACCAAAGTCTGAAATGTAGACATTAGACATTATCTCCAAGTGAGCTTATACTTATAGTCATCTTTGGGGGTGGGGGTCATGTTAAAAAAATGGTTTGTTAAATGTAAACATTTAAAATAAATGTGATCCTGTTTGGGCATTTCTCCATTTTTAAAGATACTGGGAGTCCCAAGAAATGGAACCGGCTTGGGCATTCTCAACCTCTAAAAAAGTCCTGAATATCACGAAGAACTCTGGCCTCTAGTTATTTGACCCTGAATATATTTTGGAACATTGGAGACCGAATTTAACGATTTATAAAATGAGATAATAATCCCTACCCTGCCCATTGCACCGTACTGTTAAAAGGACCAAATACAGAAATATCTGCAAAGCTGTGAGGAGCTTCACAGTAGGGGGAAGTCGGAACACGTGGGTGAGGATGTAGCACCTCCCCCAGCAGCTGTGGGACCTGGGTCGAGTCACCACCCCACGTAGTAAAAAGAATTGCGCACCCAGCTCTATTTTTATCCCCACCAGCTATCCAATTCCAGGATGTTAAAAATGAGAATTATTATCACCACTTCCTTTTCACCTTTGGTAGCTGCTGCTATGTTTACAACACAAGAGGCTAAAATAAACTGGCCTTTTTGAATATCTTTTTTTTTTTTTTTTTTTTTTTTTTTTTTTTTTTTTTGTGCTGTACTCGGGCCTCTCACTGCTGTGGCCTCTCCCGTTGTGGAGCACAAGCTCCGGACGCGCAAGCTCAGAGGCCATGGCTCACAGGCCCAGCCGCTCCCTGGCACGTGGGATCTTCCCGGACCGGGGCGCGATCCCGTGTCCCCTGCATCGGCAGGCAGACTCTCAACCACTGCGCCACCAGGGAAGCCCTGAATATCAATTTTATTACATGGAATTAAGGGTTTACCATTAACAAACCTCAGGGAAGTGAACAGAGGGTGGAGCTGAAAGGAAAATAGCAGTAGATTCACTGAGAAATTGCGTTTTTGCAAGTCAGCAGCTAATGAATTTTTTAAAAAAAGACTTGATGTTACTAAACCATGGATCACAGGTGACGGACTCATCTCAACTCTCTTGGAACTAGTCAGCTGTAGCCAGTGTGTATTATTACATGTAATTAAAAGCATCTGACACAAAGGAAACGAAAATTGGAAGGGGGAGGGTAAGGATGTCAGTGAGTGAATTTGGTCTACACACGCTTCCAAATAAGCAATGAAGAAAAAAGGAACGTCTGCTTTGAGTTTGAGAGAGAACAACTAGAATAAAGCAAGAGACAAAAGTATTTATAAAAATGGAATTCTAAAATTCCTCCATTCTTATCAAAACCTCTTTTAAGTAAATTTCACCAGTTTCCCTCACATAGATATGAACTTGGTTTTCCTGGGTTCTCATCTCTTTGCTCACTCTTACACTCTGTCCCTCAACATAGCATTTTAAACTTTTTTTGAGCAGACATTAAATTTTATATATATATGACACTTAAAAGGGCCTGATTTCTAGCTTCTCAAGAGACGCAAGAGGGAAGAGATATGGGAACATATGTATATGTATAACTGATTCACTTTGTTGTAAAGCAGAAACTAACACACCATTGTAAAGCAATTATACTCCAATAAAGATGTTGAAAAAAAACAATTGGAAGAGCTGGCAACAATGGACACCCTATATTCTTTCTGTTCTCTCTCCGCCTCCCTCTGATCTCCCTCCCATTTCCCCCACTTCCCCCTGTCCACCCCCCTTCTCTCCCTCCTTTGCTGGGGTGGGGGCATTCTCTCCCCCCTTTTGCTGTTCTCTCCCCCCCTTCTCTCCCCCCCTCCCTTGTTTTCTCGCCCTCTTTCCCACTCTCTCTTTAAAAACCCGACTCCATTTTATTTATTTAGATCTCCTGCCTGGCCCAATGACACTTGAGTTGTCTACCCCAGACCACAAGGCGAGTAGTGTCTTTGTTTGGATTTCCTTTATTTACACTACATTTTGAAAGGTTTTCCTGCTTCCGAGTTTTTGTCTTAATGTCAATATAATATGACCACCTTAATAGTAAAAGACTAGAAAGACAGACAAACATGTCTCAGTGATATAAATAGAGAAGGTACAAATAGCAAAGGCATTAGAATTTTGAATAGAAAAAATGTATACTAAGAAAAAAATTAGGAAATTTCACCAACAAACTCAGAAGTCCAAAATCCATTAAAATTAACCTGCAGTTAAGAGAACCTGATCTCATTAGGCTTCTAACCTTGAGGAACTAATTTTATAGTGATAGTGCATAATAAACTAGTTTTTAAAAAGATGTGCTTGTGTAATTGAGTATTACAGGCTGGGGCTATCACTACCACAAAGGATGTCCCTGGATGCAGACCAGGAGCTCTTAAATTCGAATCACCTTGGAAGCTTTAAAAAAAAAAAATACTGATGTCTGTCTAAATCCACTACAAGAGTTTAGGATTTAATTGGTGTGAAGCATGCCCTAGACACTGGGATTTTTAAAAGTTCTCCAGATAGGCGCCTTCAAGATGGCAGAGGAGTAAGAAGTGGAGAACACCTTCCTCCCCACAAATACATCAGAAATACATCTACATGTGGAACAACTCCTATAGAACACCTACTGAACGCTGGCAGAAGACCTCAGACTTCCCAAAAGGCAAGAAACTCCCCACGTACCTTGGTAGGGCAAAAGAAAAAAACAGAGACAAAAAATAGGGACAGGACCTGCACCTCTGGGAGGGAGCTGTGAAGGAGGAAAGGTTTCCACACACTAGGAAGCCCCTTTGCTAGCAGAGACTGTTGGGGGACAGAGGGGGGAAGCTTTGGAGCCACGGAGGAGAGCGCAGCAACAAGGGTGCAGAGGGCAAAGCGGAGAGATTCCCGCACAGAGGATCGGTGCCGACCAGCACTCACCAGCCCGAGAGGCTTGTCTGCTCACCTGCTGGCGTGGGTGGGGGCTGGGAGCTGAGGCTCGGGCTTCAGATATCAGATCCCAGGGAGAGGACTGGGATTGGCTGTGTGAACACAGCCTGAAGGGGGCTAGTGCACCACAGCTAGCCGGGAGGGAGTCCGGGAAAAAGTCTAGAACTGCCTAAGAGGCAAGAGACCATTGTTTCATGGTGCACGAGGAGAGGGGATTCAGAGTACCACCTAAACGAGCTCCAGGGACAGGAGCGAGATGCAGCTATCAGCGCAGACACCAGAGACGGGCATAAGATGCGAAGGCTGCTACTGCAGCCACCAAGAAGCCTGTGTGCAGGCACAGGTCACTAGTTACACCTACCCTCCTGGGAGCCTGTGCAGCCCGCCACTGCCAGGGTCCCGTGATCCAGGGACAACTTCCCTGGGAGAACACAAGGTGTGCCTCAGGCTGTTGCAATGTCAAGCCAGCCTCTGCTGCCGCAGGCTTTCCCGGCATTCCGTACCCCTCCCTCCCCCTGGCTTGAGTGAGCCAGAGCCCCCTAATCAGCCGCTCCTTTAACCCCATCCTGTCTGGGCAGGGAACAGACGCCCTCAGGAGACCTACACGCAGAGGCAGGGCCAAATCCAAAGCTGAACCCCAGGAGCTGTGCAAACAAAGAAAGGGAAATTTCTCCCAGCAGCCTCAGGAGCAGCGGATTAAATCTCCACAATCAACTTGATGTACTCTGCATCTGTGGAATACCTGAATAGACAACGAATCATCCCATATTAAGGTAGTGGACTTTGAGAGCAACTACAGACTTGGGGTTTGCTTTCTGCAACTAATTTGTTTCTGGTTTTAAGTTTATCTTAGTTTAGTATTTAGAGCTTATTATCATTGGTAGATTTGTTTGATTTGGTTGCTCTCTTCATATATGTATATATATATGTTTTTCCTTTTTCTCTTTTTGTGAGTGTGTATGTGTATGCTTCTTTGTGTGATTTTGTCTGTACAGCTTTGCTTTGCAAACAAAGAAAGGGAAATTTCTCCCAGCAGCCTCAGGAGCAGCGGATTAAATCTCCACAATCAACTTGATGTACTCTGCATCTGTGGAATACCTGAATAGACAACGAATCATCCCATATTAAGGTAGTGGACTTTGAGAGCAACTACAGACTTGGGGTTTGCTTTCTGCAACTAATTTGTTTCTGGTTTTAAGTTTATCTTAGTTTAGTATTTAGAGCTTATTATCATTGGTAGATTTGTTTGATTTGGTTGCTCTCTTCATATATGTATATATATATGTTTTTCCTTTTTCTCTTTTTGTGAGTGTGTATGTGTATGCTTCTTTGTGTGATTTTGTCTGTACAGCTTTGCTTTTATCATTTATCACAGGGTTCTGTCTTTTTTTTTTTGGTATAGTTTTTAGTGCTTGTTATCACTGGTGGATTTGTTTTTTTTGTTTGGTTGCTCTCTTCTTTCTCTCTTTCTATTACTTATTTTTTTAATATTTTTTTTCTATTTTAATAACTTTACTTATTTTTTCTTTCTTTCCTTTTTTGTCCCTCCCTTTTCTTCTGAGCCGTGTGGCTGACAGGATCTTGGTGCTCTGGCCGGGTGTCAGACCTGAGCCTCCGAAGTGGGAGAGCCGAGCTTAGGACATTGGTCCACAAGAGACTCCCCGACCCACGTAATATCAAATGCCGAAAACTCTCCCTGAGATCTCCATTGCAACACCAAGACCCAGCTCCACTCAACGACCAGCAAGCTACAGTGCTGGACACCCTATGCCAAACAACTAGCAAGACAGGAACACAACTCCACCCATTAGCAGAGAGGCTGCTTAAAATCATAATAAGGTCACAGACACCCCAAAACATACCACCGGACATGGTCCTGCCCACTGGAAAAACAAGACACAGCCTCATCCACCAGAACAAAGGTACCAGTTCCTTCCACCAGGAAGCCTACACAAACCACTGAAACAACCTTAGTCGCTGAGGGCAGACACCAAAAACAACAGGAACTACGAACCTGCAGCCTGCGAAAAGGAGACCTCAGACACAATAAGTTAAGCAAAATGAGAAGACAGAGAAATACACAGCAGATGAAGGAGCAAGGTAAAAACCCACCAGACCAAACAAATGAAGAGGAAATAGGCAGTCTACCTGAAAAAGAATTCAGAATAATGATAGTAAAGATGATC
>NC_041219.1:12153643-12155245 GCF_002837175.3 Physeter macrocephalus | reverse complement strand
AGATAAAAAAAAGTACTGAGAAAATATTTGAAGAGATTATAGTTGAAAATTCCCTAATATGGGAAAGAAAATAGTCAATCAAGTCCAGGGAGCACAGAGAGTCCCATACAGGGTAAATCCAAGGAGAAACATGCCAAGACACAGAATCCCCATAAGGTTACAGCTGATCTTTCAGCAGAAACTCTGCAAGCCAGAAGAGAGTGGCAGGACATATTTAAAGTGATGAAAGGGAAAAACCTACAACCAAGATTACTCAACCCAGCAAGGATATCATTCAGATTTGACGGAGAAGCAAAAGTTAAGAGAATTCAGCACCACCAAACCAGCTCTACAACAAATGCTAAAGGAACTTCTCTAGGCAGAAAACATAAGAGAAGGAAAAGACCTATGATAACAAACCCAAAACAATTAAGAAAATGGTAATAGGAACACACATATAGATAACATACATATACATATATGCTGTCTACAAGAGACCCACTTCAGACCTAGGGACACATACAGACTGAAAGTGAGGAGATGGAAAAAGATATTCCATGCAAATGGAAATCAAAAGAAAGCTGGAGTAGCAATTCTCATATTAGACAAAATAGACTTTAAAATATAGACTATTACAAGAGACAAAGAAGGACACTATATAATGATCAAGGGACCAATCCAGGAAAAAGATATAACAGTTATAAATATTTATGCACCCAACATAGAAGCACCACAATACATAAGGCAAATGCTAACAGCCATAAAAGGGGAAATCAACAGTAACACAATCATAGTAGGGGACTTTAACACCCCACTTTCACCAATGGACAAATCATCCAAAATGAAAATAAATAAGGACACAAGCTTTAGATGATACTTTAAACAAGATAGACTTAATTCATATTTATAAAACATTCCATCCAAAAACAGCAGATTACACTTTCTTCTCAAGTGCTTATGCAACACTCTCAAGGATAGATCATATCTTGGGTCACAAATCAAGCCTTGGTAAATTTAATAAATTGAAATTGTATCAAGTATCTTTTCCGACCACAATGCTATGAGACTAGATATCAATTACAGGAAAAAATCTGTAAAAAATACAAACACATGGAGGCTAAGCAGTACTAAAGAACCAAGAGATCAGATGAAGTAATCAAAGAGGAAATTTAAAAATACCTAGAAAAAAATGACAATGAAAACAAGATGACCCAAAACGTACGGGATGCAGCAAAAGCAGTTCTAAGAGGGAAGTTTACAGCAACACAATCTTACCTCAAGAAACATCTAAAAAAAACAACCTAACCTTACACCTCAAGCAATTAGAGAAAAAAGAAAAAAAAAAAAAACCCCAAAGTTAGCAGAAGGAAAGAAATCATAAAGATGAGATCAGAAATAAATGAAAAAGAAATGAAGGAAACAAGAGCAACGATCAATAAAACTAAAAGCTAGTTCTTTGAGAAGATTAAAAAAATGATAAACCACTTGCCAGACTCATCAAGAAAAAAAGACAGAAGACTCAAATCAACAGAATTAGAAATGAAAGAGGAGAAGTAACAACTCACACTGCACAAATACAAAGGATCGTGAGAGATTACTACAAGCAACTATATGTGAATAAAA
>NC_041219.1:12151741-12153387 GCF_002837175.3 Physeter macrocephalus | reverse complement strand
TACAAAGGATCATGAGAGATTACTACAAGCAACTCTATGCCAATAAAATGGACAACCTGGAAGAAATGGACAAATTCTTAGAAAACCACAACCTTCCTAGACTGAACCAGGAAGAAACAGAAAATATGAACAGACCAATCACAAGCACTAAAAAAGAGAATGTGATTAAAAATCTTCCAACAAACAAAAGCCCAGGACCAGTTGGCTTCACAGGCCAATTCTATCAAACATTTAGAGAAGAGCTAATATCTATCCTTCTCAAACTCTTCCAAAATACAGCAGAGGGAGGAACACTCCCAAACTCATTCTACGAGGTCACAATCACCCTGATACCAAAACCAGACAAAGAAGTCACAAAGAAAGAAGACTACAGCCCAGTATCACTGATGAACATAGATGCAAAAATCCTCAACAAAATACTAGCAGACAGGATCCAACAGCACATTAAAAGGATCATACACCATGATCAAGTGGGGTTTATCCCAGGAATGCAAGAATTCTTCAATATATGCAAATCAATCAATGTGATACACCATATTAACAAACTGAAGGATAAAAACCATAAGATCACCTCAATAGATGCAGAAAAAATCTTGACAAAATTCAACACCAATTTATGATAAGAACTCTCCAGAAAGTAGGCATAGAGGGAACTCACCTCAACATAATAAAGGCCATATATGACAAACCCACAGCTAACATTGTTCTCAATGGTGAAAAACTGAAACCATTTCCACAAGATCAGGAACAAGACAAGGTTGCCCACTCTCACCACTATAATTCAACATAATGGGCAACCTTGTCTTGACAAGACAAGGTTGCCCACTCTCACCACTATAATTCAACATAATTTTGGAAGTTTTAGCCACAGCAAACAGAGAAGAAATAAAAGGAATCCAAATAGGAAAAGAAGAAGTAGAACTGTCACTGTTTGCAGATGACATGATACTATACATAGAGAATGCTAAAGACTCTACCAGAAAACTACTAGAGCTAATCAATGAACTTGGTAAAGTAGCAGGGTACAAAATTAATACACAGGAATCTCTTGCATTCCTATACACTAATGTTGAATCTACAGATTCAATGCAATCCTTATCAAACTACCAATGGCATTTTTCACAGAACTAGAACAAAAAATTTCACAATTTGTATGGAAACAAGGACCCCGAATAGCCAAAGTAATCTTGAGACAGAAAAACGGAGCAAGAGAAATCAGGCTCCCTGGCTTCAGACTATACTACAAAGCTACAGTAATCAAGACAGTATGGTACTGGCACAAAAACAGAAATATAGATCAATGGAACAGGATAGAAAGCCCAGAGATTAACCCACACACATATGGTCACATTATCTTTGATAAAGAAGGCAATAATATCAATGGAGAAAAGACAGCCTCTTTAATAAGTGGTGCTGGGAACACTGGACAGCTACATGTAAAAGAGTGAAATTAGAACACTCCTTAACACCATACACAAAATTAAACTCAAAATGGATTAAAGACCTTGAATGTAAGGCCAGACACTGTAAAACTCTTAGAGGAAAACATAGGCAGAACACTCCATGACATAAATCACAGTACCATCCTTTTTGACCCACCTCCTAGAGAAATGGAAATAAAAACAAAAATAAACAAATGGGACCTA
>NC_041219.1:12132489-12151565 GCF_002837175.3 Physeter macrocephalus | reverse complement strand
AAAAGAGTCATGTACCAAAATGTTCACTGTAGCTCTATTTACAATAGCCAGGACATGGAAGCAACCGAAGTGTCCATCGACAGATGAATGGATAAAGAAGATGTGGCACATATATACAATGGAATATTACTCAGCCATAAAAAAATGAAATTGAGATATTTGTAGTGAGGTGGATGGACCTAGAATCTATCATACAGAGTGAAGTTAAGTCAGAAAGAGAAAAACAAATACCATATGCTAACACATATATATGGAATGTTAAAAAAAAATGTTCTGAAGAACCTATGGTCAGGACAGGAATAAAGACACAGATGCAGAGAAGGACTTGAGGACATGGGGAGGGAGAAGGGTAAGCTGGGATGAAGTGAGAGAGTGGCATGGATGTATATACACTACCAAATGTAAAATAGATAGCTAGTGGGAAGCAGCCACATAGCACAGGGAAATCAGCTCAGTGCTCTGTGTCCACCTAGAGGGGTGGGATAGGGAGGGTGGGAGGGAGATGCAAGAGGGAGGGGATATGGGGATATATGTATATGTATGGCTTATTCACTTTGTTATAAAGCAGAAACTAACACACCATTGTAAAGCAATTATACTCCAATAAAGATGTTATTTTAAAAAAGTTCTATAGGTACTTATAAAATGTGGGAAAATTTTAGAAGTATTGCTGCAGACATTGCTTTGGCTGTAATTAAATATTAGTGCTATTGCCTCGTAAAGTCAATCTTAGTTCTTGAAAGTAAGGAAAATCATCTGTATATCCCCTTAGCTGGAAGGAGAGGGTCAGCAGGTAACTCCTCCAAAAGGTGCATCATGTCATTAAGCTCAGAATTTGAGAAAATAGCAGGCCAGATGGCACGGCTTTTTGTCCCAGAAGAAAATATCTGATTCATCAAGGGAACTTCCACAGTCCTACTGAAAGTCTGACTGAAAGTTAATTCCTGAACTGAGCCTCAATATCCACATTTGTAAAATGGAGCCAATAATTCCTCCCTTTGAAGGTTGTTCTAAAGATTAAATGAGATCATGTATATGAAGCAATAGTTGGTTCTTAATAAATGGTAACTATTTTTAAAAATTCAATACTAGTGATTTTAGTTGTTCCTCAAAGCCATCGCCAATAATTCTAGCTAATATTAATCTCTCCTCCTTTACATTACAAAACACAGCAATTTCAAATGATTTTGTATTGTTCTATAATTCTTCAATGAATTTGAATTATTTGAAAGAAAGGGAAATTAAACAGATCATTTATCAGCAATGATAAAGCCTGCTTGCTTCTCACACAATTGAAAACAACATATTAACTTGAGATATTTGACCCTAAAATTGTTAGAAGAAAGTGGCCATGAATTGTAAAGTGGTATCCAGAAAACCAATGAGTCAGGAGTTGGGGAGAGAGCTGTAGAACGGCATTTTCCTTTTCAAAGGTAGGCTAACCCATATTTTGTGTATTACATTTTCATTGCAGCTGTAACAAATTACCACAAACTTGGTGGCTTACACAACACAAATTCATTATCTTACAGTTCTGTATGTTATGATAGGTAACAGAATATGCCTCCCCCAAATATGCCACTTTGGCATACTGATTATTTTGAGCTGTAGGCACATGAAAAACGGCAAATGCAGAGAGGCTTTCTCTGAACTCCCCTTCTCTGCCTAAAGACAGAACCTCCAAAAGGAACTTAGTTGTCGTAAATCCCATCCCCAGGGGTTTCCTCAACCAGGGAGTAGACTAGCGGCTGACATCATACCCAGACAAACTCTGTCACGAAATGTCCTATCTCCCATCTGTACTTCCAAAGGCCCTTTCATCTTTCATAAGAATCCTTTGCTCTCTCCTAGGAGGTATAAACCCCCCCTCTCATTTCCCTATTAAGATGGTATTTAATCCTGAATTGTAAAGCTACCTCTTTGAGTTACTCATTTTCCTGGGTATCTCCCGTGTATACCTGAGGTATACACGTTAATAAACTTCTGCTTGTTTTTCTTCTGTTAACGTCTCCTGTTAATACAGGAGGTCTCAGCCAAGAACTCTCAGAAAGATAGAGGGAAAATTATTCTTCCTTCCCTACAGTTAGAAATAGGACATGGATCCCACTGGTCTAAGAGCAAGGTGCTGGCAGGGTGCATTAATTTCTGGGGGCTCAAGGGGAGCATCACTTACCCTGCCTTTTCCAGTTTCTTCAGTCCGCTTTCCTTCGCTCTCAGCTCCCTTTCTGCATCTTCAAAGCTGATAATTTCTTCATGCTGCCAGCTCTCTGGTTCTCATTTCCAGAGCCAGAGCTCCCTCTGACTCTGTCTCTTCTGCCTCTCTCTTCCATTTTGAAGAACGCTTGTGATTAAAATGAGCCCACCTGGATAATCCTGGGTCCGCTCCCTATTTTAAGGCTATAGCTGATTAGCAATTTATTCCATCTGCTCCTTAATTCCCCTTTGCCATGTGACATAACATATTCACATAGCAACAAGCTATGTGGAGAGAAGTCCAACTAGATTGCCAGGTAGGGTGCAATCAGTGATCATCTTATCTCTCAGCTCAGTCAAAATTGACTGTTATCCCAATTCCCAGGATTAGGATGTAGACCTCTTTGGGAGACATTATTCTGCCTATAACATTTTGAACTCACCCTGAGAAGCTAATCAGGACCAAGAGTTTGTAAAGAAGTAGGTCTTGCTACAAGATGATTACCATAACAGTAACTGACCAGGTTGTTCACTCACAAGGCAATCAGGCCCCTTCTTCTCTATACTGATCCATGGCAGACATTGTTAATCAACCAGGCATAATCATAACCTTAGGATCCTTCTCCACACAGCATAGTAGGTAATCACCAGTACAGCCAATTAGACTTGGCAAGCAAACTGAAATGTATTTTCCATACTAAATCTGAACAATTGTAGTGGAAAGAGACTTTCAGAGCCTTTTTTGGCATAAGGTGCTGATCCAATGTTTTAAAATTGGCAGACAAAAGGAGTCCCAGCTGAGCTAAATAAAGAGATCATAATAAGACAGTAAAATAAGTGGAATAACTTATTCAATTCTTGACAGAAATCTGTGTTTCAGTGATACCTTGTAGAGTGCCCATGTAGTAAAAAGTCTGCATTTATTACTGGTCCTGCACACACAACGCAAAGCCTTCTCTTGAGATTTTTTAAAATAATGAATCATTTTTTTTTCCTAAGAGGAATTTTGCTTACATAAATATTTAAATATATGTTTATATGTAGGTATTTGAAAGCTTTTATTATTCTAAAATAAAACACCATGATCTTTTACAAGCAATCCATGATTGTGGTAGCAAATTTAGGAAAAACAAAGAAGAAACAAAAAAGAAAAACCACACAGAATTCTACCTGTCAGAAGTAAGTTTTGGTTCTCATTCTGCCAGATGTGTTTGCATTCATTTATTCATTCAACATATTTTTATTGAGCCTTTGTGCCAGGCACTATTCTAGGCTTTGAGGGTATAGCATGAAAAAACAAACAAACAAACAATGGCAAAAAAAAGACAGACCAAAATATATGCTGTCAATGAGCAGTTATGTACCCCCCCAAAAAATTACACCAAAAATGATACTATATTTTTCATAATGTTTTTAACTAGCTTTTTCTATATGTTAGTTTTTTTTTTAAGTATTCCTCTAATTTTGTCAGGCTTTTGTAGTTTTCCCAACAGTTTTGATTGCCCTGAGAGATAAGATGATCACTCTTTGCTATGTAATTGGCAGTCCAGTGTGACTTGTCTTTCCAAGGCTTGATGCTATGTGATCAGGAAGAAACCTCCCCCAAAATAGAGAATGCTGTGAATTCTTACACCACGAACGATGACCTAGGGAAGTGAAGAGGACTGCATTCTATGTTGTTCCAGTTATCTATTGCTGTATGATGTGTCCCCCTAAAACTTAGTGGCTTTAATTTGCAAAACTCACCCTGAGAAAATGACACATATAGAAACCATTTTTCCTATGTATAAAGCATGGGAAGAACCATGCTTTGTCATCAAAACTTTGTCATCAAAAGCTATTAAAATTACATGTAAGTTAATAAGTGTTTAAATGTAATGTTAAGAAGGCTGTTAAATATGTTCCAGACATCTGTGGGATCTCCATGTACGTCACTGGGAAGGGATAAACACATTAAATCACATCAGATTACTCTTACCAAAAAAAGCCAGATAAGAATTTAGAGAAATTATTAATACTTGCTAAAACACTATTTACAATAGCCAAGACATGGAAGCAACCTAAATGTCCATCAAGAGATGAATGGATAAAGAAAATGTGGTATATATTGGGTTGGTCAAAAGTTCGTTCATAAGATGTTACAGAAAATCCTGAACGAACTTTGGCCAATCCAATATATACAATGGAATACTACTCAGCCATAAAAAGAGAACAAAATAATGCCATTTGCAAAAACATGGAAAGACCCAGAGATTATCATACTAAGTGAAGAAAGTCAGAATGAGAAAGATGAATACCATATGATATCACTTATATGTGGAATCTAAAAAAAACCAAAATACAGTTGAACTTATTTACAAAACAGAAATAGACCCACAGACACAGAAAACCAATTTATGGTTACCAGAGGGGAAAGAGGGGGAGGGATAAATTAGGAGTTTGGGGTTAACATATACACACTACCATACATAAAATAGACAACAAACAAGGACCTACTGTGCAGCACAAGGAACTATACTCAATATTTTGTAATAACCTCTAAAGGAAAAGAATCTGAAAAAGAATATGAATATTCATATGAATATGTATGTATAACTGAATCACTTTGCTGTATACCTGAAACTAACACAAGATTGTAAATCAAGTATACGTCAATAAAAATAAATAAATAACTAAAAAATACTTGCTAAAACAAATCAACATTTTATCCTTTTACTTCAGTACTTAATGAGCACCTATGATATATGTGGTACAAACAAATACTATGTACTCATGGTATACTAGCTATTTATGAAATATATAAAGTAATATTAAAATGATTTATACTCAGTTTAATAGTACAAATAAAATCCTATTATAGTAAATACACTTATGAAGAAGGATTCTATAGAGCAGATATATAAATACCATAGCAGAATACCCACAACATCAGTGTGCTATTGATCTAATCTCAACACATTTTTCCTGTTATCCAGCAAATACTTTTTCAACTCTCTAAAAAAAAGTTACTTTACAGGTTCATAATTGTTTCCTGTGGAAGGAAGAGTCAAGCTGGATGGTAGCTGAAAGTCACACATTTCTCTTGTCCTGATGTCAAAGAAGCACTTACTTCTTCCCATGTTGTATGAATTCTCAGTCCTCACTCTAGAAGTCAACAAAAAAGGAAACGTTTCCTTCTTTCCGAGTTCAATCCTTTCTCCTTGTTAATTCACCACAAAATGAATATTGTTTCTTTCAGACGTGTTTTCTAACCATGAGTTCATTAAGACTAAAGTTCTTGTTTTAAAACTTTCTCTAGAGCTCATTAAAATGCGAGTTGACTCCTGTGATCTCCAAGAACATCGTGCTTTAATTAGTTGATAAAATCAACCTAAGAAATCTGAGATTCTTATGCATGACATGCTCAACTGTGTGAATTTAAATGGGTCATTTCACTTAACAAGGGGAAAAAAAAGGAGGAACAGATGAGAGAAAACTATTACAAACTAGCAAAGTTTTGTTCTCTATTGTTTTTTGTTTCTGAGGTTTGGGTTTGGTCTTGCTGGGGAAAGGCAAGTTTTCCCTCATATCAGGAGCTGGCTCACCAGCACTGCCCTCACAAAAAGATGTCCAGGCAAAACCCATTTTCCTGGAATTTCAGCCTTTTCTCCCCATCACTAAAGATGGTTTAGGGAACTCACACCATCCAGGTTTTTTCCAGAAAACTCCGTTTTCTTTGGTGAATCATATAATTAAACAGGGAGAGGGAATGATGAAAAAGTTTTCCTCCTGTTCTCAGGATACAGTCATTGCTTGTATGGGTCCATGAGTGGGGATTGGAATCACTTGCGGGCTTTCTAGGGTCTTTAGTGGATATTTATGTCTATGCCTTTTATTAGTTAGAATTTAAAACTATCTAGAAATATAGTTCATGTAGCTTGAATTTTTGCCTTAATTTTTAATATTGTAACTACCATAGTGACCAACTGTTTTCCTCCAGATACTGCAAATGTATAAACTACATGATAATGATATGTTAACCACTACTTTTTTCTTCTTTAAGTCTTATACACATGCTTAGGCCTTCTTAGGTCAAAGAAGCATAACAGTCTAGTAAGACAAAAGTCATCATTTCTTTTGATGGCATAAAATAGTGGAGAAGAAAGAATAGTAGTTATGATTGATTCATTCCCAGTTTTCCAAATCTGTCATAAGAATCAAGGTTTCACTTCACAGGCATTCAAAATATATATCTGGGAAATCAATTTATAAAAATCTAGTAAACTGACCTTTTCATGATGGGCCTTGCTCTGGTTTGACTTCGTATTTTTTTCTTGTACTTGTTCATTCATTTTGCCAACATTCAAGAAGCACCTAATATATTCCAAGCCTTGTGCATCAGGCTGGGAGCTCAAGACAAGTGAAACAAACAAACAAACAAAAATCCTGGCCCTCAAAGAGTTTAAAATCTAGCAGGGAAACAAACAATAACCAGTCACAAAACAATGTGTTTATACAGGATGCACTTAATGGTTTATGCAACAAATACTCCACATACTGTACAAAGTGGTAGGAATAGAGTAGATAACAGCAACAACAACAAAAAGACACAGACCCTGTCTTTATGAAGTTTAGTCGTGGAGATAGGCCTGAATCAAATATAACACAAGTCGAATGTTATATAATTTAGAACTCTTTCCATTCCAAGTGGCCAAAAACCCAGCTCACACTGGCGTAAGCAAAAAAAAAAAAAAAGGGTGTTTATTGATTCACGTAATGAAAAAGCAAGGGCTAGTTGAGGTGGGATTGGTGTAGGGGCTCAAACAATATCACTGGGACCTGGTACCTCTCCTTATTTCAGCCCTGTTTACCTGTGCTTTGGTTTCATTCTCACACTCAAATCCAGTAGTAAAAGAAGAGTGTTTCTCTTCTGCCAACAAATATCCTGGGCGTGACGCTCACTAGTCCACAAAAGAACGCATGCGCCTTCCCTAAACTCCTCCTGGTCAGGGGAATGCGGTGCCATGATGGGCCAGGCCTGCGTCACATGCTCAGCCTTAGACGTGGGGTGGACCAGTTCCAGGAGAAGCCTGTGCATTGAGAGTGAAGGAGGCTCAGTTCCCAGAGGAAACTGGGGATGCCTTACCACAAGGAGGGGAAGTGGACATTGGCAGCCAAAGTGCACTAGCCACAGTCCACTGCAACTTCCCACGCTGTCCAGTCCCCATGTGCCCCCTACTCCTGGAGACAAACATAGCAACCAAAATGCCACCTAAAGCAATTTCTATCCTTAATGGTGCCTCTCAAAGCTTGCCAAATGTGATTCAATTCACAGCCCACCACAGACACACATCCTGATATTCTCTTTTCCCTTTCCTCTCACTCTTTCTCTCATATCCAACATTGTCTCACAGCCTCACTGCAACCCTGTTATCCGGTCCCTACCCAAATTCCTGCCAACCCTAGCTCACACCCCTGCTGCCCTTCCCTCATTTTTTGTGCCTCAGCTTCCTTGGGATCCACTTTCTCATCACCTCTAGTACTTTCCACCCCCCAGCGTGGATCTTCTAGGCTTACCCGTTTCTCAAGTTTTCCCTCCACTGATTACCCCAACCTGCATAATAAAGTTCAGGAATTCCCTTAACAAGTAGGGGATGGCTGGGTGGAAGGCACCACTTAGCTACGAAAGACTGTACTATTTTCATCTGAAGAGGTGGAAAATACAAACACTTCTAATGTCTTTTTTCTGTCTCTGCCATCCAAATGATCATACCCCATGGTATATAATTTCAAAATGTGACAAGAATCCGGGATGAGGGTAGAGGGGACAGTGGTGGACTTTTGAATTAAGATCTAAAGAATGAACAAAAATGAACTAAGTGAAAAGTTCAGGGGGTGAGAAAGTGTTCTGAGAAGGAGAGACATCATCACTGGACAAGACGAGCTTGGGGAAGGTGGGAACTGAAAAGCAGCAGGTTTGTTCAGAGTGAGGGGAGCAGGACACGGGATGAGGCCAGGTAATCTCCAAGCAGCGACAGCAAAGCAGCAGACACCAGTGACCAAACAGGAGGGTCTGGCCCAAAAGGTCTGCAGAGTTTCCTTGAGTCTCAGGTAGACAAAGGAAAGTACTTTTAATAGTACTTTTAATAGAAAGAAATCCCTGTCAAACACTCCGTTCCTGGATTGCTACACTATAGTGATCTGAGTTATGTAAGTGCTCTGAGAAGAAAGAAAAATGCCTTCAGTGCAGTGTCTCTTGGCTGAACTTCTTAGTCATCTTTCTGTGATATGCTTAAGTCAGAAAAGGAATCACTGCCAAGATCATTTTGCTGTTATGATTAGTTCAAGTTTCTAATCTTTCACTGCACAGCTTTTGGAGAGAAATTTAATGCTAATGGGAGATAAAAATTAACTTGTTTATTTGTCTAAGAGTATAGGGGGAAAAAAACCTGGTTTATTTGCCCAAGTGTTTACAGAGATGGTTGGGTTTAAATCTATCATCTTGCAATTTGTGTTCTATTTGACCCATCTGTTCTTTGTTCCTTTTTAAAAAAGATTTTTCTACTTTCTTTTGGATTGAGTATTCTTATGGTTCCATTTTATTTCCTTTGATGGCTTGTTAAGGGTGCTTTAGGGTTTGTAGTATATGTCTATTACAGTCAACTTCCAAGTGATAATGTACCACTTCACATATAGTATAAAAACCTTACAATAGGACACTTCGTTTTCCCACCTCCAGGCCTTCATGCTATTGTCATACATGTTACTTCTATTTACATTATAAACCCTACCATACATCATATACATTGCACTGTTTTCTTGTTAAACAGCTGATGATTTTTCAGACATATTTTTAAAAATAAGGAAAAAAAGGTCTTTTCTACTCACCTATGTACTATTTCTAGAGCTCTTCATTCCTTTAAGTAGCTCCAGATTTCTTTCTAGTGTCATTTTCCTTCTGTCTGAAGAACTTTTTAAACATTTCTTTTGGTTCAAGTCTGCTGTGACAAATTCTTTCAGCTCTTGTGTGCCTGAAAGTAACTTATTTAACCTTCATTTTTGAAAGATTTCTTTTTCTTCTTGCTAGTTTTTGAATTCTAGGTTGACAGATTTTTTCTCTCTATATTTTAAAGATATTGATCCACTGTCTTGTGGCTTGCATTGTTTTCCATACGAAATCTGATGTCATTCTTACCTTTCTTCCCCCCTCCGCATAGATTGTGGTATTTTTCTCTCTGACTGTTTTTAAGATTTTTTCATTATCACTGGTTTTAAGCAATCTGATTATGATATGCCTTGGTGTAGTTTTCATGTTTCTTATTCTTAGAGTTTGTTGAATTTCTTGGATTTGTAGATTTATAGTTTTAAATGAAATTTGGAAAATTTCTGGTCATTATTTTTAAATATTCTTTCTGCCCTTCTCTTTCAGGGACTCTAAGTCATGTATTTGATCACTCAAAGTTGTCCTGAAGCTCACTAATGCTCTACTCATTTTTCAGTCTTTTTTTTTTTCTGAGTTTCATTTTGGATACTTTGTTGCTATGTCTTTAAGTTATTTAATCTTTTATCCTGTGAATCTAATAGATTGCAGTTTTCACCTTAGACATTATATCTTTTATCTCTAGAAGTTCAATTTGGGCTTTTAAAATATTTTCCATATCTCCATTTAACATGCTCAAGCATTTCTCTACTTTGTCATATGAGCTTATGGAATATGGTTATAATTGTGTTAATGTCCTTACTACTTTTATTATCTGTCATATTTGGATCTGTTTCTATTGAATGATTTTTTTCTTCTTCATTTTTGACGTATTTTCCTGCTTCTTTGCATGCCTGGTAAATTTTGATTAGATACCAGTTATTGTGAATTTTCCTATCAATATTCTAGAGCTTTGTTCTGGGATTCAGTTGTCATTTGTAAATACAATTGACCCTTGAACAACCCAGGGGTTAGGGACACTGACCCGCTGCACTGTCAAAAATCCACCTATAACTTATAATTGGTCCTCTGTGTCCTCGGTTCCTCCACATTCCCTGGTTCTGCATCCTCAGGGTGAATCAACTACAGATCGTGTCATATTGTAGCATTTACTATTGAAGAAAATCCACATATGAGTGGACTCATGCATTTCAAACCTGTGTTGTTCAAGGGTCAACTGTAGTTTGATCCTTTCAAGGTTTGCTTTTAAGTTTCATTAGTCAGGACCAGAGTAGCTTTTAGTTGAGGGCCACTACTGGGTCAATACCTTCTGAGTATTCTACTAATGCTCTGTGAATTAGAAGGTTCTTCCTCTCTGGCTGGTCGGAGCACAACCTATTGTCAGCCCCGTGTGAGCTGTATGGATTGTTTCCTCTGTCCCATTTGGGTAGATCTTTCCCTTTGCTTCAGGTAGTTTCCTGACACTCATACTCTGATCAGTTTTCAACTGAAGACTTCAGGAGGACCATCTGCAGTTCTCTGGGTACTTCTTCCTGTGTAGTTTTCTCTTATCTGGTGTTCTACCATGAAAGTCCTAGCCACCTTGGTCTCCCTGGACTCCCAACTCCATCTCCATAACTCAAAGAGATAATCAGGCCCTACCTGGGGTCCCTCCCCTTCCTTCTACCCAGAAACTCTCTCTAGGTGCTAAGCTGGAGCAGCCATAGGGATCATTTCATTTGTTTTCCACTTCTCAGGGATGACTGTCCTGAGCTGCCTGATGTCCAATGTCTGAGAACTATTGTTCCAGATATTTTGTCCAGTTTTTCAATTTTTTTCAGGTAGGAGGATAAATCTGGTGCCTGTTACACCTTCTGAGCCAAAAGCAGAAGTTTTAAACTGTATGAAACTGGTGGTTCTCAAACTTTAGTATGCATCAGCATTAACTGGTAAATGTTAAAACACAGATTGTTAACATACAATTGCTGGACCCTCACCCAGAGTTTCTAAGTAAGTGGGTGTGGGACCTGGGAATTTGCATTTCTAACAAATTCTCAGATAATGCTGAAGCCTCTGGTTCAGGGGTCACACTTTGAGAACATCTGTGTTAAACTACACATCTAAATATCTCAGATGATATTCATTTACAAATAAGCAATATGGTGTGAACAAGATTGATAATCAAGACAAAACCTGAAACTCAATCATAAGTACTTACATAGTGTAGTTTGAATCCACTGGGAGACATATACAAGAAGAACTAAAAAGCTGTTCATGCCGTCTTATCTGGGTAAATCCAGGAAATAAACTCCCTAGAAATCATGGAGACAAATCTTTCCCAAGGGATATTTCTTAGACCATTAGTACTCTGTGACTTGTTAATAGGTGCTTTGTGAAAGATTTTTATAGTCAAATAAAGTTAGGACCCTGTAACATGTTAATGTATTTTATGAATCTTCCAAGCGGAAGATAAGAAGAAGTGTTTCCCAAACTTATTTGACCACAGAACCATTTATTTTGCAAAACATCTATTAGTAACTTGAGGAGCTTTAATGCTCCTTGGAAGCCAGTTTGGGAAATACTGGAGCAGACCCTTGGCTTTGTAAGCTTATTATTTTCAATGTTAGCTATTTGTCAGAAGAAATTTCATTGCTGTAATAATCTGTGGCTTTGCTGGGGCAAGGTGCCATTCCCAGGGCATGAGTCACTCAGCTAATGAATGAACTTGGCCCACTGACCACAGTCCATGCCTTAACGTGCCTTTGCTGCTCTCACGCAGTAGCTTTGGCAGCAATAAAAATGTGTTTGATTTGTGAAAATGGCCCTGAAAAGAAAAGTCCACTATTGTTTTTGGTGGTAGAAAGAAATTAAAAGAAGAAGAAAAAGGAGTTGGTGGAGGTGGCGGTGATATTCAAAAGGGCATCTTAGCAAGAAAATAGAAGTTTGGGGATAAATTTTAAAGGCAGTCTCCTAACTTTGTCAGGGACTTGGCTCTATATGCAAATGAGCTCATCCTATAACCTACAAGGAAACCATCAAAAGTGATTCATGAACTGCTTTAGTGAGAGAAAAAACCTGGCAAGATAAAATGTTGCACAAGCAATCGCCGACCCAAATGTAATTCAAGAGAAAGCCAAAAGCCTGGGCAGGTGTTTCTGTGAAGCCACAGGAGGCGAAGACACTCATACAGTAAATAAAGTTGGCTTCTAGAATTTAAAGAGGAGTTTTTCTTTGCATATTGTGATGTTAATAAGGTGGGTATGGCCTTGGCTGACTATACTCCAAGGAAATGGAATATGTTTCATCCTAAGCTAAAGACCCCGCAGAAGAAAATACCTGAGAAATTTCATGCCTCAGGACCTATGGAAGGCTGTAGAGGAAAAGAGTGCTGCTAGTCACAATGATTCTTTTACAAGAACCTAAATTCAAGTTCTCCTATTGCCCCTTTCACACTCAACTTAAGGATTTTCTCCATTAACTTAACCAATGTTACCCAGTATTTATTAAGCGCCAGGTGGTATGACAGCTATAGGGGTTATAAGTATAAAGAAGCCGGAGCCCTGCCTGCAAGGAACTCATGGGTGGAGGCCTTTTGAATTACTGACCCACCACAGCTGTGTTCCAGCAGACTCCCTCACTAAAAAGTCGACTCCATAAGGGCAGATATTTGATGTGTCTTTGTTTGTGGAATACACTTTAATTGATTAAATGAATATGCCTTATAATAAAGTTTGAAAACAACCTAGATATTTAAATATAGAATATTGACTCAAGCAAAGAGTTAACACAGTGAAATACTAGGCAGCAATAAAAATAAGAATTAAATAATGTCAAAGGGGAAAACCAAATAGATAGAGTTATACCAATTAGTTATCTAAAGTATCCTGAACTTTGCTTTTTCTAGGTTTATGCTCCAGCTACTCCCCAGAATGGCTCTTCCCTGCCCACATCTGTAGATGCCCTACCTCTTTAAGGCTCAGTTGAAGCACCACATCCTCCCTGAGGTAGCAAGACTTCTGAATTGTTCCATTCTCAAAATTAACCTCCTAGAAGATGCTGGTAATTCTCACCCATATGCCTGTAGTTCTACCTTCAATGTTCACAGGTGGATTTCCGACTGCTAGTAGCGGTGTGTCTTTGGTTGAGGACCTTCTCCAAACCTGGAGAACACTGCTGTGTCCACTTGCTTGGCAGGTCAGAATGCTGGAGAAGTAACTCCCTCCAGAAAAGTCCCTGCTCCAAGACTGATGGAAGTTGGTTGTTTCAGTCAGCTTGGGCTGCCATAACAAAACACCATAGATGGGGCGGCTTTTAAACCACAAATTTGTCTCTCACAGTTCTGGGGGAGCTGTGAGGTCCAGAATCAAGGTGTCTGCCATTTAAGTTCCTAGTGAGTCTCTCCTCCCAGCTGGCAGACCAGGAAGTCTTCTTGCTGTGTCCTTACATAGCAGGGGGAGAGAGAGAAAGAGAGAGAGAGAGAGAGAGAGACAAAGCCCTCTGGTGCCTCTTATCCTATCATGAGGACACCGCCCTCCTGACCTCATCTAAACCTAATTGCTTCCTAATTTAGGCCCCATCTCCTAATACCATCACACTGGGGGTTGAGACATCGACATAAGGATTTGAGGAGGACACAAAATTCAGTCCATAATATTGGTGAATAGGCATCTCAGCTCCTTTGCTCTGTGGGTGGAATAACTCTGAGGTTGTGTCCATATCATTTCCCAGTTTCCCCAGGGGATGAAGCTCCTATTCCCCACTGTGGCAACTGGTTTGATAATGTGTCTTCTGTCGGCCACCTTCTCTTATCTGTCTCACTTCCGCACTTACCTTCCTTCCTACACCTTCCAGAGAAAACTATTGGTTCTCACATCCCTGTGTCAGGATCTGCTCCCCATCTGGGCTCCTGTATTGTAATGTGTCTCACATTATGCTTTTTACTGTGGGGCTTTGTGAATGTCTTGGCTCTTATAACTAAACTGCAAACTGAGAAGAGAAACCTTTAAATGCTGTATCCCCCAGAGCCTAACAAAGTACCTTGCATATAGAAAGTGCTTTAAGAAGAAACTAGATTAACTACATTAATCAAATTGAGTATTTTTAGGAGAAAAGCACTATAGAAATCTAATACCTAAACAGTTCACAGCACTCTGTGGCACTAAATAAATCAAATTATTTAAGCAAGTTTTTATGAATCATAGTTATTGATTTAAAAATCTTATAAGCTATTGTTTCAAGTTCAAAGTTGGGCTTCAAGTTTTATATTGAATATATTTTAACATTTTCTGGTTGAAAAAGCTCAGCATCCATTGAGGGAATTAGAGGGGACAAGATTTGAATTGGGTCCGTATTTTTCTTTTTTGGCTGTGCCACACGGCTTGCAGGATCTTAGTTCCTCGACCAGGGATCGAACCCGGGCCCCCTGCAGTGGAAGTGCAGAGTCCTAACCACTAGACCAACAGGAAATTCCCTGTATTTTTTTTATTTATTTATTTATTTATTTATTTATTTTTGCCTTTATTGGGTCTTTGTTGCTGCACGCAGGCTTTCTCTAGTTGCGGGGAGCGGGGGCTACTCTTCGTTGTGGTGCATGGGCTTCTCATTACGGTGGCTTCTCTTGTTGTGGAGCACGAACTCTAGGCACGCAGGCTCAGTAGTTGTGGCTCGCGGGCTCTAGAGCGCAGGCTCGGTAGTTGCGGCGCACGGGGCTTGGGATCTTCCTGGACCAGGGCTTAAACCCATGTCCCCTGCATTGGTAGGCGGATTCTTAACCACTGCACCACTAGGGAAGCCCCTCCCTGTATTTCTTAACATAGCATTCAGAAACACACATGGCCTAGTCCCCACTGCCCTTTCTAACTTTATCTTCCATTCTCTGTCATCATTCCTATATATACAGTTGTGTGATCTTCATGCAGAAGATTTGTAGTTGATTTATCTTTGCTTGTTAACAACACTGCATAATGCCACAGATCTCACTTCATAAGAAAAAAAATCATTGTTTGAAAAATGGCAGTGAAAGGTGTGATACGAGGAGAAAAAACAACTCCAAATAATAATGCTTCTTGAGACCCCACTTTTCTTCCCTGTCATACTTATATTATCTTATATTATCTCTGAGTCTTCATTAACAAATTTATTCAAATATCTAGGAATTTGATAACACGACCTGAATTTGAATAATGGTTTACACGCCTTTCAAAGTTATTTCCAAGGTCTAATTCCGTGGCCAGTATCTTGAAGACAGATATCTACAGGACACAAAAAGACAAGGGCACCGCGTCTATGTCATGTAGAATCATAGGAACATAAACAATAAGCATCATTCATTTAAGAAAAAGTACAAGTAATATTCATTCACGGTAGAAATATCAGCCAATACAGAGAAATGAAAAGATGATAAGAACACAGTAATACTTCTGATCAAAGAAAAATACTACTAAAATTTTAGTGTATACGGCTTCAGACTTTTTTGTACAGTATTTTTAACATAGGTACTTAAAGGGCTCATGGTGTGCCCATGTTTTTCCCCTTTTTGCACTCAGCAACGTAACACTGTGGCAGACACTACACACAGGCTCATTCAATACCCATTCATCTTCTAACATGGCCTCCATCCTCCGGAGGCTAGAAAGCCAAACATTTTTAAGACTCCCTTGCAGCTTGGCTTCCGCATGTAACTGAGTTCTCGCCATGCCCTGATGGAAGATACATGCCCTGAGCCAGATTTGGAAGGCAAATGAGTGACACGAGGTGATGGCCATGATCAGGGATGACAGATCTTCTGGTAGCTGAGGTAGAAAGTCTACTCTCAGGCTCTAGGATAATAGCCTAGAGGTGGGATGGGCAGCAGTGAGGTCTCCTTTCACACTGTGCCATACTGGAGTCAGCCACTGATCTTGGCTCTGTAGCAGCATTTGCCTCCCTGCTCCTCTGGGAAATTCTGTTGTCTGCAACTAAGAACCCTAATAAATACATGTGAACACCTTTTCGTGTCACAAAATATCATATAATTGCTACTAGTAGAATCATAGAATTTTAGAGCTCAGTGGGAACTTAGCAGTTAGCTAGAGTTAGGAAAACTACGCTCAAAGAAGTGAAATAACTCACGATTCCTCAGATGGACAGTGGTGGAGGTAACACCACATGCATATCTCCTTATTCCCACTCTGTATAAGGAATTTATTCCGTGCTTGTGTCCCAATGAGGAGATGGGACAAAAATGGCTGTGCTCCAAGTTAAACTTTGGTGTTTTGTGTTGCTAACACATTCATCCATCATCTGGCAGGCTTTAGCCCAAAGACGATAGTCAGAGTGTGATGCCTTTTTAATGTGCTGCTTCCTCTTCACATTCCATCTCCATTTCTACCCCACGCTCACCCCCCAGCACAGGCCCATCCCCAGACCTGCTCCGCTGGATGAAGACCAGCTGGCTTAGTCATGGTGCCACCTCTAAACACTGTAGCCTTCACTCCAGTCGGCTATGGTGTGGAGCGTCTCCTCAGACTACAGAGGTTTCTGTTTGGTTTGTTTGAATGAAGACTTGCTCCCAAGGAGCTAGTGGTCTTTCGTGCTGTCAAACAGAGATACTTTTCTAAAAAACTCTTCTTAGGTGACAGAAAAGAATCATTGTTGAAAGGCCCCATTTGGGAATGGAAAGAGTGTGAGCTTTGGATCCAGACTGGATTTGAACCCCAGGTCTGCCACTTAACTAGCTACATGGCTGTGGGAAAAGTTATTCAGTTTCTACAAGTCTCTCACTTTACTGAACTGGAAAATGGAAAGAAAGATCATGCCCTTACAAGCCTGTTCTTTGGACCAGAAGAAATATTCCTATAATGTTTGATGTACAAGGGACATTCAATAAATAGTTTCTGTTACTGAGTTGCAATATATGCTGTTGGCTTGAAGACCAGCCAACGGTGTATATGTTGGCTCTTCCCCACTTACGATTTTACAGCTGAATTTGGACAGAAGAGTAAGATCACTCCAGGGGAGCCCACTGCTATTTCACAGAGGACTCAGATGGCTCTGTAAGTCCATATAAACATATATATTTGAGCTCATATGCAGCCATTAACAGGTCAGTGGAGTTTGCTCCTGCTGCAGCACTCCAAGTCTTCCACTGAAGTGAATATAGAGACAGATAAATCAAAAGCTTGGGTCTTTGAACATAGGACATTATTTAAGAATTAGGAATGGGAATTAGGTATTCCCACAATCTTTTTGGAACAGTGTAAGTCAATAATGTTTAAAGTAAAATCTAAGTCAGCTTTCCTTATAAACATATAAATACAGAATTTATAGGAGCTGTTTTTTTTTAGGTTTTCACCTTTCTTCTATAGCTCAACACTTTTCTTATGAGGCGAGAGCTGCAGGAGCATGACAGTTTTTATTTTCTTTTACAAGAAGAGGTTCATTTTACAAATGACATTTAATTCCATATGTGAGGACTACAAAAAAATCCTGGCAGGCATATGCTGTAAATAATTAAGTGCCTGTCAATTATAGCATTGTGCATTGTTTCCAAAATCCTGTTAACTTTCCTTACATCATTTCCCAGAGAAGCATTACATATATACATATATATGATGTTTTAACTGGAAATTTTTATGAGGTTTTCTCTGAAGCTTTGTTCGATGATCAAAACATATATGGAAATATTGTTTAACTACATTTGAAATGAAATATACACCCAAATGCTAATTCTTAAATCCCAAACTGGACTAATTTTCTAGTCTTTTTCTGAACAGAAGGGAAAAAAACAGAATAATTTGATAAGCTCTATTGCAGATTCTAAAATTTTTTTCTTGAGATTTAGTGGATAATATACATTTACTTTTATACAATCTGTAGCAGGAAAAAAATTTATATAAAAGTTAGAATATATATATTTTTATTTTCCTGGAAGTATCTGATGTTTCTTATCACACATGAGATAATAAAAAATTATTTAATCCATCCTCTAGTTTGCTCTGTTCCTCATAGTACAGTTTTGGGGGGGAAAGAAATAAGTTTCCTAGTGGTTGTGGCTTTGAGAATTTATTCCTATCTCTCACCAAAACAGTATCTTAAGACAGAAGTTAACATTTGTGCAAAACTTCAGAATTGTGACCTTTCTTGGGAAATTCCATTTTGTGAGTGTACACACAATCATACATTTATCCGACATTGTCTCATAACCAAGAGGTCGAGTAGGGTAAGCACTGAAAGATGGTGACTGGTTTGGCAATCAGGGACTCTCTGATGACCGCAGAGGCTCGGGGTCTCTCATGAGGGTGCCGTCAAACTTGTAGCAAGGGCTGGAGTCATTTCAAGCTTGACAGGACCGTGGAATCTCCTTCCAAGTTCACTCATGTTTTTGTTGGCAAAAGGCTTCAACTCCCCGGGGGGCTGTTGGCTGGAGGTCTCTGTTCCTCACCACGTGGGCCCTTCATAGGCTGCTTGAGTGTCCTCCTGACATGGCTGCTGGCTTCCCCAGAGCAAGTGAACCAATCGAGAGAGAGACAGACAGAGAGACAGAGCTGGAGAGGGAGAGAGAGAAGGGAGTCGGGGGAAAATAAGGAGGAAATCACAAGGCCTTTTATGATTTAGTCTTAGAATCATACGCTTTATTCTATTTTCTGGAAATCAGTCACACACTCAAGGAGAGGGGAATTAAATGCTGCACGATAAAGGGAGGAGTATCAAAGAATTTGTGGACATAGTTTTAAACCACCACAATCAGTTGGGAGTCCTAGCAGCAAGTAACAGAAAACCCATTTCAAAAGGGAATAAACATCAGTGGGAATTCATTTGCTCCCCAAATGAAAAGATCCTGCAGGTAGACAAACTTTGTGAGTCGTTTGTTCAGAGTTCTGGCTCCATTTCTCTGTCCTTTCTGTGCTGCATCATTCTCAGGCTGGCTTCCTACCATCAAAAAATGACTGTAGCGGGGCTTCCCTGGTGGCGCAGTGGTTGAGAGTCCGCCTGCCGATGCAGGGGA
>NC_041219.1:12078374-12132164 GCF_002837175.3 Physeter macrocephalus | reverse complement strand
GAGCCTGTGCTCCACAACGGGAGAGGCCACGACAGTGAGAGGCCCGCGTACCGCAAAAAAAAAAAAAAAAAAAAAAAAATGACTGTAGCAACTCTAGGCCTCATGTACACACACAGCACCTTCCAGACAGGAGAACACAGCTCCGGCTCAACATCCCAGCAGAGTTCAGAGACTCCCTCTGATTGGATGGGATTAGGTCACATGACTCCCCCATCCAAACCAGGGATTGGAAGGCCTAGATTGGCTCCAGGGCTCCACCCCAAATCAGGGCTGTAGAGGCATTTCCCTAAAGGCATGTGGCCCCCCCCCAAAACCTGGGCCTCTCAAGAACCTACTACAAAATTCAGGGAAGTTTTTCTCAGCTTTTAAAAATATGGGGTAGATAGCATTTTTGTAATCTGAAAGGAAAGGAAGCAGTAGAGACAGAGAAATTGAAGAGCAAAGGAATATAACAAAGAATGCCAAAATGAATCAAAAGCACAGGCAGAGTGAATATTCTTGGTAAGGGTTGGAGAACCACCTGTTCCCCTGAGGTCAGGGACAGCAAGTGTAAACATGGGAGAAAATATGGGCCATTCGAGGCAAAGAGGAGGAAGGCTGAGGACAATGTTGGCTGGTGGCTGGGAATTCGAATGAAAGAGAAGGTGATGTCATCAACTGCAAAGAAGAAAAGTGGATTAGGGCATTTAAGGGGTTAAGATGGATGAAATTCGGAGGTTAAAGTTAATGGTATTTTTCATACTAGTAGAGCTAGAAAAACTCTGCTGTAATAAGAAAGCGTAAGCAGAGCTAGAAAAGCAAGAAAGCTTTGGTAGAAAAGAAAACCTAAACAACACTGTAAGAGAAGATAAAGCACTGAAGAGAAATAGTACTCATTAAAGAAAAGGTTAATAATGAAATAATGCAGGTTATAAGAAAGTGGGAGTTTGAAGCAGGTTAAAAAAAAGCAACTATGGCAAGTATAAAAAATGATACTTTAATCTACCTTTCAGACTTTAAGCATATATAACTTATTATATTCTCTGCCAGAAAATGCCTCACAGAGTATTAGGGTTGAGTATGAGTAATTTTTAATTCCCACCACTGCTGCTAAATCTTTGCTAAGAAATAAGGTGGGAACAGCTGCTTCTTTATTATTAAGCATGTACATAAGCAAAATGAGAGAATTTATTTTTTCCTTTATTTAATGTATACTAAAAGATTCCTCTCCACCTAGCTGGCTTCTGGGAAGGAATCCTTGCCCTAAAATAAAAAAAAAAAAGAAGCCCTGTGTTTATATTCACACTCATCTGGTTCAGAGTTTTGTTAAGAAAAAGTAGCATGAAATAAAAAGAATAAAAATATTTGAAAAATCTGACTTTGGAGCACAAGGTCACGAAGAAAGGCAACCTTGGTTCAGCTTGCCTTAGGACAGCAACGTTGACAAAGGACTTTGATTCAAAATTGGTTAATGGGTTCCAGAGACTGAAGGAGCTGTTACAAGTATAATGTGCATTTCTTGGGAAAAAGAAACATCCTGCTGGACACATTTAACCTTCAATTTTGCCTCTTATAATAAGGTTGAAGGAGTCAAACAGACTAGGACCATATGGAATTAAGAAAGGCTTATTCTTCTCCAGGAGCGCACATTTCTCCCACTAGCTCTTCCCCAGGCATGCAATTTACTTTCTACTGGCAGGCTCTTAACTGTTTTGGAAAACACGTAATACTTTGTTACTACCAAACCCTTCAGTAGTCAGCATAAGATGAATGCTCAGCAAAGTCCAGTTTCTACTTCTTTCTCAACTCAGAAGAGGACATCAAGATATCCTTGCTTAACATAACAATCATCATTTATGGAGTATTCACCAGGTGCCACGTGCTATACTTGGCATTTTACATACATTGTCTGATTTAATCCTCCCAACAATGCTACAAGGTGTGTACTGTCATCATTTTACCGATAAAGAAACAGATACAAAGAAGTCAAGCATTAGGTCAAGCTCACAGAGCTAGTAGGCATCAGAGCTGTATGCTGAAACCACATCTGTTTGTTTCCAAAGCTCACACTCTTTCTTTTGCACCACTGTCTAAATAAACTGAAAGGATTTCCTAACATTTATAATGAAAAGAGTCAACAGTTTAAAGAAATGTTTAAAGAGAAATAAAATATTTTTAAACTGTGGGTAATTAAACACAAATATAGATTTATTCAAAATCAAATGTTGCACATTATCCCCAGACTCACTGTGAAATACACTCAGACAAAGACATAGAGGGACAGATAGCAGAAATACTTTCAGGTCAGGAGCAACCCCAACGTCAAATGCTAGGAGGCGGCTGTGGAATCTAGGGACAACATGAGCATGTCAGAAAGCAAACAGGTCAGGTCATGGAAGCATCAAAAAGAACCCAAGGGTAGGAGAGAAAGGACAACAGTGTGCTGAAAACCAGTGCGGCATCAAAATTCACCGATAGTTTCATTCAGTAGAAACACGACATAAACCAATGCAAGTACTGTAAGCAGCAGAGATAAAGGGAATGTCGAATCAGAAGGACAGAATTTTCATGTTGGCTCTTACATTAGCTGATGTCATGAAAACATGGACTGCCCATATTTAGCAAAGCTCACAGTAGGCAGGAATACTTCCAGACTCCCACCACAATATCAGGAGATGTCAATCACCACTATGTGTTTTTGTACAGTACTGGGTGGACAGAGAATAAGGCTGCTCTTATAATGGGTTTAACCTGGATTGGCCCCAGCATATAAAATAAAACAATAATAATATTATAAGCCACTTCTGCACTTTATCATGCAGATATATACCAGGGCAGTGGTTCTCAACCAATGCACTCTGCCCCCTCCCCAAGAGGGCATTTGGCACTGTTGGAGACTTTTTGACTGTTACAGTGTGGAGGCAGGGGTGCTATTGGCATCTAGTGGCTGTAGGCATCCTACAACACCCAGGACGGCCCCCATAGGTAAGAATTACCCAGCCCGAAATGTCTACAGTGTGGAGTTTGAGAAGCTCTGCACTAGAGGAGGCTATTGCATTTGTGGCCTGAGGGAAAACCTTGGTCACTGTCTTTCTTGAGTGCTCCACTTTCCCAAACATCAACTCTCAGGGATCCTCACTTCTGGCACAGAGGTCATCAGTCAGCCTAGAATGTGAACAAGATAAAGATGGCATTGTTTGTTTTTCTTTTCATCTAAAACAATAAATCAGCCTGTAGTTCAGGTATTAGGTCCCCTCGGTTGTCACTGCTATCCCTGGGCTTTTCTGATACCGACAAATGTAATCCCAAGGCCCTTTGGGGCCCGGGTTTCTGGGTGGGTTTCTCCGCACCCCGTGCACTCCTTCGGCAGCGTGTGCAGCCGTGCCCCCCGATGGTGGGAGAGGCAAAACACTTGAGTAATGAGGCTTTTTTGGTAACGTCATTTATTTAGTCTAGATGAGAAATTTTGCTCTTTAAGAACAGGAAGGTTGCGGATTCCCAGAAGCTGGAAATCGGGCCAGCAGATACTTGTCCACTGGGGAAGTTAATCACGTTGAGTTTACTTATAGGGGTAAGGCAAGGGACGGGGTGGTGGAAACTCCCGATCTGGCCGGTTTTCTACTGCTGGAAACTCCTCGACCTTGGACTGTTCCCTCCTAAAGGAGAATTGGCAACCGCGGTCGGAAGGGCACGTCGCAGGGCGGCGAGGGCTATTTCCCGACGGGACAGTCCCTCCGTCCGGCCTCTCTGCAGGGTGAGGAAGCCTCCTTTCCCGGCTCCGGTTAACCACTTCTAGAAACTGCGGGCTCCCGTTGCGAGCGAGAGGAGTAAAGTCGGCGGGAGCGGTCCCGGTACGTGGGAAGATGCTGGCCGCGCGGGAAGCAGCAGGAAGAGGCGGGATTCTGCCTTTGTCTCTCTGTCTTTACCCTGGAGCCCGGCCGCGACCAGCTTCCCCCTCCCGCCCTCCGAGCCGGTCCGGGAATCGGCCAGGCGCTGCGCTGCGCCGCGAGGCGGGGCGGGGCGCGGAGGAGTGGGGGCGGGGCACCCACAGGCCACGCCCACAGGGGGGCTTGAAAAGGTACCGGCGCTCCCTGCGTCCCGGCTCCCGGACTCCCGCCGCGCTCTCTCCGACCGCTTCTCGCTATTTCCGCCCTTGGTGCGTGGTCCTGCTTGCGACTCGAGTGAGTAGGAAGGTGCGGACGTCTCCGCCGACCCCGGGGGGGGGGGTTCCCTCAGCCTCCTGGGATGCGGAGGCCGCCCTGCCGGCGCCCCCTCTCATCTCCGATGTCCCCATCGCGGTCCCCATTTGGTCCCCCTAGCCATCCTCCTCACCCCTGCGCCCCGATCTCCACACACCTGCCCCGTTCCCCGTGGCCGCCTCAACCCTTCTCTCGGATCCCGGGTCCGCTGCGCAGAGAAATAATCGTGCGCGACCTCCATCCCGGTTTCTCTGGGAGAGAGAGGTGGGATCGAGAGTTTCGCGGGGCTGCTAATCCGCCTTTTAGTAGCCTAGGGCCCCCTCCTCCAGTGGCGCGTTCTCTCTTCTCAAAGGGGAGGGCGGGATCCGAGTCTCGGGGTCTCCTGTGCCCCGAGTGTGCTGCACGCCGAGGGCGACCTTCCCAGAGGTTGGTTCGGAGCCCTTGGGGGTGCGGAGGGGGCTCCCCCAGGCTGTCGAGCCCGGAATCCTTCCCCTGCTGAGGTACAGAACTCCTGGTATCCCCATTGTTTGGTGGTCTCTGCCCACCGAGCGCTGAACCTTAAATGTTGAAGGCACAGCAGTGAAACGTCATATTGATCACTCCTAGCTTTTTCTGGAACTTTCTACCATTCAGGTACAAACCGGGAAAGCAAGAATGCTTGGTTGTAAATTCTGCAACAGGTCCTGCAAATCACGTCCTCGGTTCCAAAGCTCCACGTAGGCAGTCCCCGTGGGGGGGGAGGGCAGGGTGGGTTTTCTGAGTCGGGAGACACCCACGTCTGCCCTGCCCCCCCCCCAGCCAGGACGTTTGTAGAACGATATTTGTTTAAATGGTTACCCCAAATGTTCAACCTGTTTTATTCGCAGTCTGCAGACCAGGCTTTTTCCTTTTCCTTTTCATTTTATAAATACTTTTTATTTTGGGTAGTTTTTTAAACTCGGCAGTAAAAATGGTCTCTTTAGTTCTTTTCTAGTTAACCTGTTTTAAAACTCTACTTATAAAAAATGCCAAGAATTCAAATAGGACAGCCACAAAGTTGGCTATAATTTGACTCAAATTTTCAGGAAAGAGATGGGCAATGGATTCCTAAAGGGTGAGTTGCACATACGTTAAAAACTGCATACCAAACGAGAACAAATTTTATTAAGTCCTTTGTGGTCTCCCTCCACACTTGTCTCCTTGGTCATTGCCCTCTGAAGTTGACTGCCACTTATACTTTACCAATATTTCTCAAGGTTCTTTTTACCCTGGATTCATTTCCTTCGCTGTTTCAGAGTGAAGTTAGGTAGACACGGGGGTCTGTATCCCATGAGTCTTTGAAATTCACAGTGCTTGGCTTGGGTGTCTTAAACACACCGTTGAACCAGAGCCAATGCTGGTTAATTGAATGAATGAATGAAGGAATGAGTAAGATTGCAATTGTAGAGAACAAAGATTTAATTGGACTCAAGCAATAGAAATATTAGCAGATTTGATCTACAGTTTCTATCATGAGTTTTTTAATGGATTCCTCCAAATGTATTCACAAATATTGATTGATACTGGTATATGCCAAATACTGGGCTGAAAGCAGTACTCACTGGAGGTCTGTCCTGATGAAACTGCCAACTCACTTGGATTTTGAGGAAACTGTATTTTATACTAAAATAGCAAGAATGTTGGCATAGATTAGAGGGGGCAGTAATAAATGAGCTTTAGAAGCCTGGGTCCAGCCTTGACGCCGCCACTAAATGTGGACATCTGGGCCTCTAATTTTTCTTCTCTGTCAGAAATCAGGTAAATCAGATGAGCGGGGGAGAGCAAGCCCACAGCGGGAGAGGAGGCATAGCATGGTGAGAAGGACAGGACTGACCAGTTGGGCCCAAATTCACATCCCAGCTTCAGCAGCCACTGGTCTAATGACCTTAGGCAAGTTATTTTACTCTCTGGTCTCAGTTACTTCATCTTGTAAAATGGGTTTGTAATAGCACATACCTTGCAGGGGTTCTCGGAAGGCATGCTGTTCCTTGTATAAAACCCAGCCCAGTTTGGGAGAGGTTCCTTGTAATTAGACTCCGTTCTGCACTTCGTTGAATATAGGGGGAAACGGCTATCAGTGAAAGCCTCTTCCAGAAGATTGCTGACTCTGAACAGTATCGCCTAGGCCTTGCCTGGAGGCCAGCTTTCTTCTCTCTGCAGATATCCACAGGTTTCCTCAACTGTATCATTTCCTGGGCTGGTATTTGCATGGCATCCTTTGTGTTCTATTGGGTGGGGTTCCCTACACTTGGGGTCTTGATTACCTAGGATGGTAATACCTAACTTTTTTGTGTCATGGAACTTTTTGGCAGTCTGGTGAAGCCTCTGGACCCCTTCTCAAACTGTTTTTAGGTGCATAAAATAAAGTACACGGTACCAAGTTCAGCGATCCCCAGAATTTCAAGGAATCTGTGGACCCCAGGTTAAGAACCCTGACTGACTTAGGGGAGTTTTCTCAAACGGAATTGTGGAGGAGCCGGGCACAAATTCTGATTATAAAAATTGTACATTTTAGTGTAAGTCTTAGAGGAAGAAGCAAAAGAAGTATATTGTGAATCATTTGCAAAAGATATCAGGTTCCTTGCTTTACTGTTTGTACCAACAGTACTACTAATTGTCCTTGACTAATAAGAGGACACATAGCATTTAATACATTAAGCCCATATGACTTCCCAGTTAGGTTTCATGGTGGCTTCTCCTCCAGAAGAGGAAAGCAAAGACAGAATCAAATCTGCATACCTCCCACAGCAGGACAGAAAATACCCAATTTAAAAGAACTTGTGCTAGAGCCGTATCAGTCACTACTATATTTGTGTTGCTAGCAGTGTTTTAGTTTTAGTGAAACATCAGTCAAATAAACTCAGTATAGTCTATTTGAATTTCACTGGTATTTTTAAGTTGAATTGGTAATTGTGTTTTGGTTTTACAGTTATGAGCCACTTAATAATCTATACCTCAGCTTTCCCACCCATGCAGTGAGGATAATGATAATGCCTACCTCAGTTATGAGGATTAAGTTAATATAAGTAGACTACTTAACATAGGTATAGTAAGCTTTACGTTAAGTATTTCTAATTACTGTTATTTATCATGTGGCAGGCATTATTCGAAGTGCTTTACATGTATTGTTCAATCTCAAAACTGCCTTATGATATAAATAAGCAGTATCTCCGTTTTTAAAATGAGAAAACGAGCAGATCAGATAACCAGCCTAAGATCTTTTGGCAAATAAACAGTAGTCTTGGCATATAAATCTCAGTCTGACTCCATGTAAAAATCACACAAACATTAAATTGTTTGCATAATTGAATAGCTCGTAGTTTGCACAGATTGTGGCTAACTGGGGCTGGCAGGTGGAGGTCAGAGTGCCCGGGCTGAGAGCGCAGTTGTGTTCTAATGTGTGATTTGACAGCTGGTCTCCAAATCTGTGTCAAGCTGTCCTCTGAGTTGAAGACATGAGTGGCATCAGAAAATAGAATTAGTAATGAATGGTGAGGGTGAGGTACACAGAGGACAGCTTATTAGATAGAAGGGAGGCTTCCCTCAGTAGGAGGATGGACTTTGGTTGGCAGAGAGGAGTGGTAGAGAGTACGTTTTGGTTGAAAGTAGCAGTTTGGGTATGAGGTTAGCACACAGAGGACACTTGCTAACTGCTAGGTGGATGGATAAAGACTGGCCAGAGAGGGAGGTGTTCCTGCGTGTAAGTTGATAGCTCAAGGACTGATCACGCTCAGGTGGTATGAATGTTCTCGACCCTTAAATCAGATATGGGAGTTTGGGGGACAGCTTGTGGTTCTGGAGTCAGACATGAGTGGTTGAGCCTAGATTTGCATCTTTGGAGATCAGTGACCTGAGCAAGTCACTTAACCGCTGAACGTTTGGTAACCATAATCAGGCCCGCTAGTGCTCCTGAAGGAAAAGGAAGCCAATATTTGTGGAGCACAGGCTTCTGCCACGTACTTTACGAATGTTATCTCGTTAAATCCTTACAACTCTCCTGTGGCAGAATGCTCATCCATTTCCAAGTTACAGCTGAAGACGTGGAGGCTCAGATGTTAAGGAACTTGGCCAAGATCACAGAGCTGGTAACTGACTTCAAGCTTACATCTGTCTCACTCTGAGTTCCACACTCTTTCTCTTATCCCTGGAATGTCTTAGAGGTGGCACGTGCCCTGCAGTTTCTATGGCAGACATTATTAACCACAATGATCTTTAATGCGGAACCTTGACTGGTCTCCAGAATCTTTTCCAACATAGTTCCAGGAACCCACTATCAATCAATCAACAAGATGAAACTGTTTTGGCATCCCTCTATCAATAGACCATACAGACTTCCCAAAGCCCCTTCTACACGCTTCTGTGCTTTGGGTTATTTTGCTGTTATTTGTTTACATACTTCTACCACCAAAGTAGAACTCCCTGAGAAACAGGCACCCTTCCTTTACCCTTTTATCCTCAGCTCCCAACCCAGGATATGGCTTGTAAGATGTTGAATTAATAGATTTATAGGAGAGTTTCATACACAGTACAGCATTACAGTGCTTATTAGCTGCCCCCACCCTGGAAGAATTACTTGAGATTCAGAAATGAAGTCGGGAGTTAGCTGGATGAGGGTGGGAGGGCGGGAGGTAAGTCAGTTTTCCTGATGTAGAGGGATTAGGCACATAATGAAGGAATGGATGGACTATGAGATGGGTAGGAGAAGATGAGTATTGATAACAAAGGCTGAACATTGCTAAACACTGATGATAAAGGCGGCCAATAATTGAATGCCAACTGTAAGCATTTTCTCATCTCATTTTCTTAACAACTCTGAAAGAAAGGTTCTGCTACCCTTATTTTGCATATGAGGGAGATGAGACTGTGTGGACTCCAAAATCCATCTTCTTAGTTCATCCTGAGGCCGAGCTCTCTTGAAGACCAGCTTGAGGATTTAGCTTTGGTAGAAGGAGCCAGACGGAACTTGGAGCCCATCACTAAGACACAGAGAGTCCTATCCTTGGCTCAGTGCTATTCACTCAGATAAGGGAAGTAGACTGAGCAGGTAGTTTGGGTTGTAGAAGAAAACCTTTCTAGAATGGGCATTGAGTGCAGCTTAATTTCCAATTAATTACAGCTCTCAAACTCTGGCCTCTTTAAAAATCATTATAATTGGGGACAGTTACATATTCTTTAACAAGTGACCCTCTCTGGATGTGGCTCAAGATGAAACTGGTTTATAGTAGATTCTCCTTTTGGGAAGTTATAGCATAATAACAAAGGGTAGTCATAAGATGTCAAATCTTCTGGAAGCACTTAGAATCTGGGTTTATAGATGGATTCACTCGGCATCAGACCAGTTAATTTAAATTACAAGTGGTGGCACATAGGCTCGAAATTCATGGGTTTGAGTCATTCAGATTCTAAAATAAGGTAGTCAGTGCAGCACAGGTGGGGAGAATGATCCCTGTGGTCACTGGTTATCCAGAGAATGAGCTAACTTTACCGCAAGGTGACTCAGATTTAGACTATAGTCATTTTCTTCTTGGGCTAAGTCTTACTGATTCTGGGTGGTGTCTCAGACTGGGGAGAAGCAGCAAAGAGAAACTGCACATAGGTGTTTGGATGTAAACCAAGCTTTTTAATCCAACACAGTGGATAAACCCTAGTGCTGGAGCTCTTTCAGGCAATGAGAAACAAAGAACAAGAAAAAAAAACTGAACTGGCCCATGTTTGGCCTCTTTTGTGAGGTGTGTGTAACGTGGGGTTTTATTTCTTCTCTTACCATTTTGTAAATTAATGCATAGGATCGGGCAAAGGCATGCAGCCCAGATTGCTCAGTGCAAATCCAGTTTGCGGTGATTAATGTCAGCTGTTGTGGAGTAGTGCAGCCAAGGGCTTGTAGGAAAAATGAAGCTTTGGGTTTTTGTGTGTATTTTTTTTTTAATATATGCATAGCAATGCCAGGAGTGACAGAAATGGAAGATGGTCCCATCTCCCTCTGCCAAATGCAGCAAACACGCATAGGGGTTCACCCTAAAAGTGTAAATTTGAACTTCATTTCTTAGTCCCCGCAAGTGCAACTGTTGTTTTACTTGCAGTGCATTGTAATGTTCCAGAGAAAGGTTTATGAGTGACTAATCAGATAACTTTTTCCCTTACTGTTTGTTGCTCTGAGCTGTGTTCTATAGGTGCTAGTCAGTGGGTTTCCTATAGGAGTACTGATAGCAGGATGGACAGCATGAGATGCCCCTCCCATCCTCAAGCCACCAGTTATTGGATGTCTACCAAGGCATTTATTTACTGTGTTTTATCTTCACAATATCTCTGTGAGGTAGAGAGAGCTACCTTTCCCCGCTTTTTTGCAGATAAGAAAATTAAGCCCAACATTGCACAACTATTATAATAGTGAAGTTAACCCAGGCCTGTCTAAATCAGTCTTCCTCCATCTCTCCTTTCCTTCCTTCCTTCCCTCCTTCTTTCCTTCCATTACGAAATATTTCAGACATATAAAATAGAGAATAACATAAGGAATACCCAACTACCCACTATCCTGCTTAAAAAATAAAACGTAAATCCAGCTGAAGCTTTCTGAGGATGCTCTATTACACCATTAGCCTGGCCCACAGAGAGGGTTATTCAGAAATCCTTAGGAAAGCCTTTAAACTGAGTGGAACTTTTTAAAAGTTAATGACTTGGAAATTTTACTGAGAATCCAAGAATGTGACAGAGAAGTAGGGCAGTGCTACCTTTGTCTTTATAAGCATAAGATCAAATTGGGAAGAGTAAAAACAAGTTGAAAAAGGAAGGATTCCTTAAAACAATAGAAATGAAATATTTTGACATATGCCAAGCACCCTGGTTGATGGTGTGGGAGAAGATAGAGCTGTGGTCCCCACCCTCAAAGGAAGGAAGCTCTTAAAATGGTAAGCTGAGAAGGTATTGGATAGGTGTTTCCCGAAAAGATGACACATTCACATTTGGCTGGCGTGGCAAGTACAGTAGGAATCAGACTTGACTTACAAGGGGTGAATTCAACCCTGAATTACACAAGGAAAGGGAAGATATTCTTCCTTTTTAAAAAGTCCAAGTTGCTCTGTCATAGAGAGAGAGTAACACAGAGTGATGAGTTAGTTTTTATGTATTTTTAAATGTTATTTAGAGACAACCGAGGATAGTGTTTGTCTTGAGAGAAAGTCTGGCTCCTTTTTGGTGATTGCTCCAAAGTAATTATGATACGGGTTGGTGGTACGATGACACTTTCTAACATGATGAGAAATGCCTTGATGATAAAAGTATTTTAAAAGCCAGCTGGGCTGTTGATGGTTGGGATCTGATTTTAAGTCACTGTGACGTCATTACCTGCAAGTCTGGGTTTGGTGTTTGGTTTCCTCAGAAACCATGGGATACTTCCAGCAGATGTCTGTTGTATCTGTGAGCATTCCAGAACGCGGGTAGCTTTGGAGCCATGGGGCAAAGTCAATATCATTAACTGCCCTCCAAACTCAAGCCAGTGCAGGTGCTGGAGCCAAGTTTTGTGTCAGGTTCTATAGCCAGGCTCAGGTTTCATTGTGGATTTAAACAACGGAGCACCAGACTCCAGGGACAGGAATAAAGAGATTTATGCAACTACCAAAGACAAGCTTGCAAATATATTCCATTGTTGCTGGATATCGATCCTATATGGATGCCTTCACAGGAGCCTGGTAACATTTGTGGACCCTAGAAATGACTCTGTTCCTGTCTGAACAAGGGAAAGAGGCTTTTTGCAAGTTGAGGCCAACAATGTAGGGATAACTAGGCGTATCAGTCAGGTCTTTTTGTGTGTCCGTGTGTGTTGTTCTTGTTTGTTTCTAGGACCAGGGGCTCTATCTCCCAAAGGCTTAAAAAGGGGAATTTATTGGCTCATATAATTGAAGAGCACAGGATACAACAAGGTGCGGCTAAAGACTATCTAAACTAGTCTCTCTGTTTTCCTCTGTGCTGGCTTCCTTCTTAGGTTCTTTTCTTCCAGACAGCTGCTAACAACTCCACTCCTGCACTGGCACAGGTCTAAACCCAAGGCCGGGTTTAACTTCCATTGAACTGGCTTGGGGTCCTGTGCCCATTCCTAAACCAGTTGCCACGGCAGGAGGGGGAATGCACTCATCTGACTGCAGTGATGCCTCACATGTCCAGCCCTGGAATCGAGGGTAGAGGCACACCCTCTAAACCAGTGCTTCTCAAACTATCTGTGGTAAAGGACCATTCTTTTTATTTTAATTTCCAAATACACACTGATTATCTGACTGTCCTCTGTCCAACAAGATGAGTCCACTGATCAAGCTCTTGATTGTTGTGGCATAAAATTGTAGAAAACTTTCTAAACGCTTATCTGAATGTTGTCTCGAATTGGTAGCCAGCACAGTGGACTGTCACCAGGAGACCACATTTTAGTAAGTACTTCTCTAAACCACGTGCGCCAAGAAAGAGATGGCTGCTGCCCTCGAGAAAATCTGGGGAAAGTATTACCAGAAGAGGGGCCAGAGAAGGCTGTGCCCCAGAAGGGTGCCCAACACAGTGGTTAATTCTGTAAATCTTTCTTGTGTAAAGACCTCATCTCAGTGTTTAGGGAGTCATTGTGTTCTGGATTGTCGAAATGGTGTAGGATGGGCAAGTGGGATAGGAATTTTCTCCACCCTCCTTTTTATCTTAAGGACTGAAGATTCTTCAGCCTTTTGCTTGCAGCTGTCCTTGTCCCTTTTTTCTAGCCAGACTTGAGTTAGTAAGGACGTCTCAGCCTTCTTAGCTAGCTGTTTACTAGAGAGGCAGCAGCTCATCCAAGGAGATGCAACAGACAAGGGCTGCAAATGGCACTCAGCAAAGGGAAGTCTGGAAATGATGGTGGGGATGAAAGGAATTCTTCTACTGTGTTTTTAGATACCCACTCAGGGCAGGTCTGACATAACATGCTGTCTCTGCAGGACAACTTTCTGTACTGGCAAAGGCACTTGAGCACACTGGCCATTCAGAACTAGGCGTTTTAAACTGGGTCCAGGTAGACCAGTTCATTGCAAAGGAGATTAGAACACGTTGCCCTACATCACAGCAAGACAGCCAAGGATTTAAACTTCCATTTCTACCCCCAGGCCACATTACTCAGAGGTTATTCTGACATAGTCAACAAACAATTCATTTTGCCAGGAAGGCAACTTGGTAGCCTATTCTGTGTGGACGGACAGGCCCACCAGAGATGGAAAACCAACTGTCGGCTGGACTTCAGGACACTAGGATTAGTGAAGCACAGAAACTTAAATAATAGCCATCTGGATGGGTGTTTGTTGTGGTTACTGCCAGGCTCCAGCCATGCAGTTGTGCTAGTCAGAGAAACAAGTGTTTATGCTATAATCTCTCATAACTTGAGCAGAAAATATACAACTTAATCTTGCCGGGCCGTCCAGCACTTCCCCCCTCCCTAGAAGTGTGTCATAGCTCGTGTATGTTCTATGGTTAAGAATTTGGTGATGTTACAGTGAATGAAACATGTAAAAACCTCCACCCAGGTGTAAGTTCTTCAGCTGAGCTTTAAACCAGTTCATTACGACTGGAGGGTGGGCGTGGGCAGCGTTTGCCTTTCCACTCCCTACACTGCTTTCTCAACTCCCGTGGATGCTGGCGGCAGTTTGTTTTGTTCCTGGCGACCTGCACTGTTGTACTCAATGCAGGTCCTTTGTCCTGCAGGAGAAAAGAACCTGTGCACGACAAGCCCGTTTCCTAGTGAGGGCTGTGATTTGGGAGGTGAGACGAGGTTACCTTGGAGGAACGCAGGTCTTTTAAAGATGTGGTCAGGGCAGGTTATAGAGAAACCAACGCTGTCTGCTGTCCCCTGGGTGTAAAAAGCCCTCCAGGGAGCGTGTAAGACGTCTCGTACAGTAGGGGCCCGTCCTAACGATTCTGTCTTCCTGCAGGATGCCCGTCTGGGGAGGTGGCAACAAGTGCGGGGCCTGTGGGAGGACTGTGTACCACGCAGAGGAGGTGCAGTGCGATGGCCGGAGCTTCCACCGCTGCTGCTTCCTGTGCAGTGAGTCTCCCCTGCGCTCGCGTGAACAGAACTCGTGTGTCAGAAGCTGCAGTTCACCGATTTCAGGAAGAAACTGTGGTTTTGTTAACAAAGATGATTTTAGCAGCCCCAGTGGTTTCTGCCTGTCTGTCCCCATGGACAGAGCAAGTGCTCAGCCTCACAGCAAGGACAGCAGGGGCGACCCAGACCCTTGGCCTCTGGGTCCCCGTAGCGCTTCGCCTCCACTTGGCACCCCCGTACTTTATCTATTGTCACGTGTGTCTCCCCCGCTTCACCGAGACCTCGGGGTTGTTTATAGTCTGGCACCCAGCACAGTTCCTGGCACATCCCAGCGGCTTGGCTCCGATTCCTGAACGAACAGCTCACTACCCATCCGCCCCAGCTTTCTCGTTCTGGTGGGGCTCCTTCTCTTTGAAACCTAACTGGCTGGTTTCTCGCCACACTGTTAGTTGAAATTCACATGTCTAGAAGCTCAAATTCTGTCTTCTCTGGTAGTGAATATTCAGAGTTATTTCTTGTTACTGATGTCCTAAATTTGAGGGAAAGGAATGTAGGATATGAAAATCCCACAGAAGCAGGTGGGGAATTACTGTTGTTTATAGAGAGAGAATTACCGGAGTGGCTGGTACAGACAGGAGGTAGACCACGAACCAGCACGTGGGCGTCTGCTCCAACGATGGTCAGTACCTGATAATGAGAGAAAGGGAACAGAAGAGAAGCCCCCTCTCCCCGGCAGATTCCTTCTCAGGACAACCAAGTCTTCAGTCTTAAAACAGGAGAGTAGCCGCTTCAGGAAGCTCAACATTAATCAGCTTCTGATTCAAATGACAAAACTTTCTTGAACGAAGGATTTGTTACGTGAGGAACCCACCCGTCTGTGCAGCTCTCCGCTATATCTAGAGTACTGTGCAGTGAAAATTACTGTTAGAAACTGCCTATGTTAAAAAGAAATTTGGTTACACTAAGGAATAATCTTCAGAAAGAGTTTCCCTCACAAATTTTAGTTGTCCTCCTTCTAGGCACCAGCATTTAAGGCGTCTGGACCTTTTTATACAGCAACTGCTTTGCAGACGACCAGAAACAGACAACAGAGAGTTGCAGTTACGAAGAATACAAATACAACATGTGAATGTTTGCTATGTACGCCTCCATAATAGCTAGCATTTCTCAGATTTGGCTTAACCATTTCTTCTCCTAGAAGTTAATTTTTTTTAAAGGAATCCATATTTTTCAGCAGCTTTGTAACCAAGAGAGTATGTGAACCAAGAGGAAATGTAAATACTTGAGAAATTATTCTTAGTTTCCTCTAGGTTAAGCCAGGATGTCTACACCGTAATCAAGTCAGGGTTTATTAAATGTCAAGGTCTTTACTGGTCATCTTTATTACTCCTTCCTAATATGTGCCTCTGCTGACTAAAGCCTTTTAAGGAAATAATTCAGAGTAGTTTGCAGACCTTAGGAGAATTTTACTGCAGAGAATACGGATGAGGCCTAGGGGGAAAGGCGTGGTTCTCTAGTCAAAATTTCATATATTTAAACTTGCTCTGGTTAATAAATATGTGTTTAAAACCAGTTTTTCTATTTATTCTGTCTGTTAAGGGTGTTTGTTCTTCAGCAGTGTACGATTTTAGGTTAACTCTGTCTTTAAGCAGATGTATTTCAGTACTTGAACCTCAACAGCAAGGTTCAAAGTAGATGATGTCATTTCTGTTCTACCAGAGAAGACTTCAGTCTAAGATAATAGAAACTTCATCATTTAACTCAACTCTGAAGCAGCCAGCTAGTCACCTTCCCCTGCCCTTCTTTCTGTTCTTCCTCTTTTTGTTTCTCCCTCTGTCTTTTAAATAAGGGGTGGGGGGAATCCCCTTTTCTGCTGCACTAATCTTGGGTTTCCTGCTGCCCGATTATGCTTCCAGTGAGCTCTCTCACAAGTCTTTTTTTCCTCAAGCTTAATTGAAGTCTTAGAAAGTGAAATAATGTCTGGATAAAACATGATGACATTTGGCAGTTTTATGAAGTGGGATACGTGGAAATGTGGTAAGAAATCCATCAAGAAAGAATGTGTTCTCCTTTGGGACTGAAGGGAAAACACATGCAGACTTTAAACCACTTGACGATTTTCAGACATACTTATCACTGCTGGAGAAGCCGGTGGCGAGATGAAAGAAGACTGCTTTTTCCCTTCTAGACTAGTGATGAAGACTAGAATTCTGGCTTTAAAACCGTTTTTATCCCTGGGGGTGCTTCTGGGGGAGGAGGGGCTGCAGAGGCAGCTCGCCCAAGGCGCTCCTACCCTTTTGTTCTTTAATATTTGGATGAAGGGGATGAAAAGATTGAGTGTTGAAGGTTGGGAGCGAGGGTCTTGGGCGCAAAGTGCTGGTTTTGTTCCTTTTGTTCGTGTAATTATAGACATCTTGGAAACTTCTCTCCCTCTTGTCTGGGGGGCAGATCCTACTAAAAAGTTTGAGGCTTCAGGATGTTAAAATTCTAATGTATTTCTGAAATGACCATCATATCCATGGAGGAACGCAAATCGTCCTCACAGGTAGCGAGCCGTCCAGGTGCTCTCCAGTGGCTTTTGGGAACCAGAGAATAAACTAGGAATGTGAGAGAGCCTGTGCCTTTACCTTTTCTAGGCCCTGTGTCAGCGCCACCATTGTTCTAAGGAAAAAGGCAATCTTTGGCATATTTTTAAAGTCTAACTTTTTCCCCCTCAGTGGTTTGCAGGAAAAATTTAGATAGTACAACAGTGGCAATTCACGATGACGAGATCTACTGCAAATCCTGCTATGGAAAGAAGTACGGGCCGAAGGGCTATGGGTACGGCCAGGGCGCGGGCACACTCAACATGGACCGGGGCGAGAGGCTGGGCATCAAGCCCGAGAGGTGAGTCAAGACCATGTGACCTTCAGGAAGGCATGGTGGCAATTCATGTTGCTTGGTGAAGGGGAATCTGGGAGTTTCCAGATTTTTAGCTTGAAAGAATCAAAGACAATGACTCAGATTTTCTAGTATAAACTAATGACTGTTCTTTAAGCTTGAAATAATGGACAGTTTTGGACCTGACAGAGTTCTTATCGATTATTCCAGTGATTTCCAGTCCCGGTTTATAGCATTATGAGGTGTATCGAGGAGTTGTGATGTTCTCAAAAGCAAGTGGTTTAAATTTACTTCCGTTTCACAGCACTTCAAAGACCAGACATCATGAAATCAAATGATGGAGAAATGTAGTATCGGAATCATGAGATGCATTTCTCATGTGCAATTAAGCAGTCAATGAAAATTCCTCAGTCAGTCCTTCCATGTAAGAATGTTTCCTCACCAAGAAATTACTCTTCTCTAGCTTAAATTCTTACTTAAAAATGGAAATTATTTCCTGTATTTGATTCTATGAGAGGTTAGTGTTACTAAATTTTAAAGGTTTTGGTACCAAAGTAAGTAAAGTGCTAAATCTGCTAAACTTCACTTAGTAATTCACGTTGAGACATAATTTCTTCATGTGGAATTTAATTCCTGTTCTTGACTAATTCCCTCATTTGAACTTCACATTTTCCACATCCATTTTATACTGAAGAGGCCAAAATTGTGTAATACTCCAAGAAGATGGCCTTTCCTTGGACAAGGCCATTAATTGTGCCCTTATTGTAGACTGGACACCATGCAATAATATATGGTAACTCATGTAATCCTCACAACCCTATAAGGCAGGGTCTCCTATCTTAATCAAGAACAAAGTGAGACAGTGAGAATTAAGTGACTTGCCTAACGTCACACTGCTAGTTAATTGTAGAGCCTGGAACTTAACCCACTGTAACTCCAAAGCTTATGATCTTAAGCACAGTACATTATGGTATGCCTGAAAGAACGTCTGCTGAACATTTATGTTCATGCTATATTATCTTCACAGTAACTCTGAGTTGAGTTACTTTGTCCCTATCTTACAGATAGGACACTAAGGCTCAGCTCACACAGGTAAGTGGCAGAGACAGGATTTGAACTTTTGTCCTCTGGGCCCGCATACTTGTGCGCTGTCCTGCCTCGAGGCCCACGTCTCTGTTCTCCTGCTTCTTCCACACTCACTTTCTGAGCTGTGGTGCGTTGCTGGGCATCGGCTGTATGAGGGCTGACTCATTCATTGCTGCGTGCCGTCACTTGCAGGACCCCAGCTTACCGCTGACTTTGTTAAAGTTCATTGTTCTGGTTCTGCTCTCCATTTCCAACTTGTTAAAATCTCTTCTTGTTTCCCAAGATTTTATTTCAGACACATAAACCTGTACAGGTTCCCCCCAAACAAAACTCATCCATGAGCCCAAAAGTGAGTCAGCAATTGTGGCCATAGTGTTAAAGTCACAAATACCAGTGACCCCTCTTCTTTATCTACTCTTGCTTCTCCATATTCTCCAAAAATTAGCCAACCTTCTATGCTGGCCTGTCTTGATCTGTGTCCTTGCCTCTTCCCCTTCTTAGCCTGGCCACATGTTACTCATCCTGCAGGACCAGGTGTAGGATTTCCTTTTCCAGAAGCCCCTCTTAATGACTGCACTCTGGGAGCACCTGCAGTCTGGACTGCCCTTATGGCACATGGTCATTGTGAAAGTTATGGGGACCAAACAGCTTCGGGGGGATCTCTTGAAGAGGCAGCACCGAGTGGGCAGAAACATCTTCCTTGAGGCAGACCTGCATTTCTTAGTTCAGGCTCACCAATTTACTAATTCTCTAGCCCTTCAGCAAGTTATTTAAATGTAAGGCCCTATTTTCCTCATCTGTCATACGAGGTAGCAATTAACCATGGCTTCTGAGGTTGCTGGAAGGGAGGTGGGAGATAATCCGTATAAAGTTCTTCTTAATGATTAGCAGATTTGGAAGTTTTTCTTGGAAAACTCCTAACTGCAAGTGTTGGATATCATTGCGAATAGCTTTTAAAGATCACTTTTAAAAGTAAGTACAGGTGTCCCTTGGTATCCATGGGGGATTGGTTCCAGGACCCCCCCCAAGGATACAAAATCTGAGCATGCAAGTTCTATGTAAATAGTTGCTGGCGTGTGGCAAATGCAGGTTTTGCTCTTTGGAACTTTCCAGAATTTTTTTCTCGAATATTTTTGATCCGAGGTCGGGTGAATCTCTGGATGCACAACTTGTGGATAAAGAGGGCTGACTATATATACAGTGGGTTGTGGAGATTTTTTTTAAAATATGCCATTAGGGACAATGGAAAATTCAGTCCTGTGAATTAGTACTGGAAATTGGTTATTTGTTGCTTAGAATAAAATTTCCAGTGGACACATCAAACATGATTCAAGAAATGCTGTATATTAAACAACTGAGGTGGAAGTGTAGAAAACCATTAAATGACTAAAAAATGGATATAGTGGAGATGAAGATATTAAAGATACATGTACAGTTTGAATAAACTGTTTTATGAAAAGGCAGTATTCCTAAATTAACACTTTATTTTAAATATGTATGTAACCTATTTAATAAAATATAACTAGGATGAAATTGTTTTCCTAGTAGGAAAAATTGACACTTAGCTACCCTTTGCTGAGTGCTAACTCTTGTTGTCACATCTTATCTGCTCAACCTACTTGTAAGGCTTTAGGAAAGCCTTTAAATCTTTTCAGAGCCCAGAATGGTGTTCTGCATGGTAAGTACATCTACATACTGAATAGAAAAAAATTACAGAAAGTGAGAGGAAAACAAGGTTTACCTAGTGACCTGTAAATAGTGACAAAAACAGTACACTATACAGAGAAAAAGTAAACAGATCACAGAGTAATAGGCAAACTTTCTAAAATATTTTCCCATGAAAAATGTAATTTATTCATACTTTCCCCTAATATATTGGGGAATTAAGTAATATGTAAAACATACTTAATTTTCCTAGTTACTGCCTAAGTCAGCTGACCTATGTGCAGAACTTAACTGCTTAAGTTACTACTGATTTTTTCTATCTTCTGTGAAGTAAAAAGCTAGCTATGATTCCAGTGGTAATATGAATAATAATAATAATGATACGAATGTGGGGTGAAAATATGTGCTATGGTAGGTTTTCATAAAACACAGCATAATTGTTTAGTGGAGAGGTTAGCACTGGGGATTCAATGGATTCTAATGAGTTTAGACTCAGAGGGACAGACATTTAAGTTTGGAGCCTTGTCTGTCTTTTTGTAACAATAATGAGCCCATAAATAGGTTAAAATAATAACTGGCCAGTCCCTGAGATTTACTTCTTCCTTTTTCTTTCCCCTGTACTGGCCTGTGGAGGGCTCCAGCCAAGGGAGACTATAGCAATTAAGTCCCAGGGTTCCATTGTGTCTGCCTTGTAAGGCTTATAAGGGCCCTTTGGAAAACCTTGCCTAATTCCTTTTCTCCCCTTTCCACAAGTGTTCAACCTCACAGGCCTACGACAAATCCAAATACTTCTAAATTTGCTCAGAAATACGGAGGTGCTGAGAAGTGTTCCAGATGTGGGGATTCTGTGTACGCTGCCGAGAAGATCATTGGAGCTGGAAAGGTAAAGTGCTGTCTTGAGTGAATAGCAGCGTATGACTACTCTCCACTACCTTTCTCCCCCAGGCCCCTCCGCAGCCCACTCAGGCGCTCTGCCTTATAAATAAATGCCTTGAATTAAATTTTTTCTTAATCGAATTTCCATCTGAATCATTAATTTTTTGAAGTGATGCCCTTATTTGACAAATCACATCTGTGTTTAAAAGAACCTTGTTTTCATAGGGGGCGCTCCTGAAGGTGTTAACTGACAAGGGCAGACTTAACAAACCTGGACTCTTCAGGTTCTTCAGTGACTTAGGGCACCTGATGCTAATCTGGTTTGGAGAAGTTGCTTAACCACTTCACCTCTTTGAGCTGCAGTGTTCTCAACCGTAAAGGAGGTGGTCTTCAAAGGAGCACACAGGGCTTGCGGTGAGGTTTCAGACAGCTCTTAGGGAAATGGCCCTTCCGTGGCACAGCTCCCGGTCCATGTCTTCTGTGGATGAAGTCTGAACTCAGCCCTTTTGCAGGCAACCAAGAATGTAGAGGGTCCAGTTTCAGCCTTCTGGTTGGGGCTGACCCCCAGTAGTCAGGAGCCTGTTTGGGGTTGATCTTCCTGAGCCACTGTGCCACAGCATCTAAACTTACTTATTCCTCTCTTCCAGCCCTGGCACAAAAACTGCTTCCGATGTGCCAAGTGTGGGAAGAGTCTTGAGTCAACAACTCTGACTGAGAAAGAAGGTGAAATCTATTGTAAAGGTAAAATTAACTTCAGTTATTGGTGTCCATATGGGTATCTCACACTGGCTGTTAGTGAAGGAAATGTCACTAGCAGGGGGAAAAAAAAAAGGACAAAAAGCACTCTGAAAATGGGAAAAGCTGGGATAGTGCCACTGGGTATTTGAAAATAAAAGATCTAGAGATGCTTACAGATGACAGAAAAACCACAGAACATTTTTGATGATATAGTAAGTTAAGTTCCTGGTCATTTAAAACTCCCCTACAAATAAAAACAAACAATAGTCTTCTTTCAGCTTAATGTTTTAAGCAAAGCATATGAATATATGAAGGTAACAGACAAATATATAACTTGTCTGGCCCGATTTGCATACTTGTAACTCAGCTGGGACCATGAGCTGAACACTAGGGAACCAGAAGACTCGGACTTACCTTTACAGCTTGAACATAGTTACTACATGGCACACTTTACACCTTAAATAAGTTGAACTCTTCTTGGCATAGCCAACAGCTTTTTCAATTTACGGATGTTTGTTGATACATCAGTCTTAACCAATGCTAGCAAAGCTTAATGGACTTGCACTAACTCTTCCCTTTTCTTTTGCAGGATGCTATGCGAAAAACTTTGGGCCCAAGGGATTTGGCTATGGCCAAGGAGCAGGAGCCCTTGTTCATGCTCAGTAGAGGTGCAAACCCAAGACCAAGATCACACACTGAGAAGCTCTACATAATCTAGGCACAGATAATCTAACAAACACTAAACTACTGTGAAATTCTACCAGTACTTAAGTACTGTATGTTGCCCTGTACTTGGATAGGCCAGCTGACTAGTAGGAAGAGAGCACTATATCTTTTCGCTTTATTCATCAGCATTTCAAGAACCATTTCTTTTACGTTTTAAATAAAACTTCAGCTTAATTTAGTGTTCAGTGTCTTTCAATTAACCTTTTGGAGGAGTGCTGTGATGTCGGTTAGTGGTAAATCATCTGGGTTCCCACCTTCATTTTTATTGGTTAAAGAGAGTCCACCCCATTATGCGGTTGACTCATCAGGTTAATGTTTGCATTACAGCTGTTGGAAAAGATGGCTCTCTCTAAGCTGGCAAGTGTGCCTCAAGAGTGAGGGTTGCTAGGCAACAGGCCCCACCATTCCGGCTCTTCAGAGCTGGCAATTAATTCAGCAGTGCAGAACTCCTGCCTGCCTGCCCCACTCTAGCTCAGTGGTTGCTCTCCTCTTGTTGGGAGCAGTTTCCTAAAGCATGGCTCCTGGACAACCTGCACTAGAGTCACCTGGGAGTATTACAAGGCAGATTCCTAGGCCCCACAGAAGCAGAATCTCTAGGGGTGGAGCCATAGAAGCCCTCCTAACAAGCTTCTCAGAAAGGTACGCTGACCCAGGGTAGGCACACTGTTAAAACACTTAAAAATTCTTTTGATTTATCTCGATCTAAAGATCATTATAAACAGCTACCTACAGACAATTATAGAATCTGAGGCTCAGTGTGACTTTTTAAAGACTCCCCACTCACATCTCATAGTACATTACTAATCCTGGAAACTGGTTTGAGGATTTGTGTTTTTCTCACAAATCTCAATTTTGCAAAATTAGCAAAGAATGCTGCATTGTCCTGGAACATTCAGCTGGCTCAGGGAGAAAAGGAATATCAGACTATATAAGGTATATTTTCATTATTTCTCCAGAAACTTTTAGTTCATTACCAGACTCAATCCAACCCTTTATTTTTCAGCGGCAGGGTGTGATATTAGTCTGTAATGTGTATCTGTAAAGTTGAACCAGCCTAATCTGTGAATACATCTTAATCTTATATGACCTCAAAAGAAAAAAAAAAAAAAAGCAGAAACGTGGTGGGAAAAGGTCAGTTGAGGGTGTACCAGGTGAAAGAATTCATGGTTATTTATATCATAGCCTTGAGAATGTCACATATTCCATAAGACAAGTTTCACCGTGGGAGAGGGGAGGGTCTTTTTGGTAAGCAGGCTGGGGAAGTTAACAATAAGATTTACAGAGTAACTTCTGATTCATTCTGTGGTTGTTTTAAACACATGCACAAATTCTTTGACATTCCAGCAAAAGATGGAGTCTAATTCCCCTTTCTCTGAATAAGGGTCAACCTTAGTGAGTCATTTTTAACTAACAGAGTATAATGGACCAGGCTAGGTTAGAAAAGACAGCACAGCTCTTGCCTGCCTCTTTCTCTTGAGATGCTTACTCTTGGAACTCAGCCACCATGTTTTGAGGAAGCCCAGACTACATGGGGAGGCCACATGTAAGTACTAGAGCCATAACCTCAGCTAAGATCTTCCCCATCAGCCAGTATCAACTAACAGACATGTGAGTGAGTAAGCTTTCAGGCTATTCCAGTCCCCAGTTTTTGAACCATCCCAGCTGACACCCAGTGGAGCAAAGTGAGTTATGTTGAGTCCTAAATTGCAAATCTGTGAACAAAAATGCCTTTTTAACCACCAAATTTTTCAGTGCTGTAGATAACCAGAATGTTCTAACTGTTCCCACACAGAGCCAACATTTCCCATCCTATGTTTCCCAAATTGTACTGGAGATGCTAATAGATATCTGATAGGAAAATACTCTACATGAAGTTGCCAGGTACCCGGTAATTTGAAATTTCTGCCTGATAAAGTTTAGACCCCCCCCTTTCAGAATTAAATTTATTCTTAAATTGGGAGCCATGGCAAAACAGCTACTCCAAAACTATAAAATTAGCTTCCAGTGGTTCTAGGAGTGGAAAAGGGAATTTGGCTTTGGGCAGGCTCTGTTCGCGGAGGAATCACTTTCATCATTTGGAGGTAAGTCAATAGAGTAGCCCCAAAGTAATCCAAATGTGATATTAAGGTGCTGCATGGTAAAGAAGTATTTTTGTTTTAAAAATGACCCACTTGGGATATTTTCGGCCCCCTGTGGTGGTTTGGTATATTTAGGGAGTACTGCTGGCAACTCTAGTTCTAAAAAGTCTTCATGATCAATTAAGTTCAGGGAGCGTTACAGCCATCTATCTATGTTCCTGTAGATTCACATTGCATGCTAGCAAATTGAAGGCCTTGAGATCTTGTAGGTGAGGAGTCTGTTTTAACTTGAAGAAAGCCTTGCACCGAATTAGTTGTCCATGGAACCACTAACATCTCAAGGAGCACTGGGAAATGATGGCCTGGACCACTGGTTCTCAAACTTTTTGATCTTGGGAACTCTTTACATTCTTCAAATTACCGAGGACCCCCAAAGAGCTTTTGTTTATGACAGTTATATCTATCATTACTTTCCATATTTGAAATTAACAAAAATTTTTTAAAAATGTATTAACTCAGACTTCCACTTAGAGTCAAGTTGAAATAACAGGAACCAGATTTACCCTCTCACTTGAAACAATCAAAAACACAGACTAATTACATGAAAAAATATGGTTTTGAGAACGACTGACAATAGGCAACAAAAGAGAGTTACGGAGAAAATGAGGTCAGTCTTGGGATTTTGAGAGTTTCCAGGCTATAGTCTAAGGAGGGAGAATACAGAGGGAGCTGGAAGGCACCCCAAGTTGAGGAGACAGAGCTGAGGGTCCAGAGAAACCAGGGCAGCTAGCATTGGAGGGACTGGAGAGAGCTGCACAGAGAAAGAATCCCAGGAATTCGTAGAGCGCCATCCAACCCCACCCCCACCTTGCAAGTCTTCAGCTGTGTTCTGATTGCACATGCATGTGGGGTAACTACCCAAGATTACAGAAAAAAACACCTGAAAGATTTAGAGAGAATGGTGTCTGGTGCTCATATGGAGCTGGGGATAGTGCCTATTCTCACCAGTCAGATTGAGAAGTGTGACTCATGGAGCTTTGGATGGAGACCTCAGTAATGGGGAATAATTAACCCTGAACTGAACACTGCTCTGGTCCTGCCTAACAAATCTTGCTTAACAGGAAAACCTGAAAGGATCAAAGTTTCCAAATAATTGCATCCCAGAACAAAGCTCTGGAATTTTTATAAGAATAACAAAATACCCAGCACTCAATTCATTGTGTCTGGCATCTAATCAAAAATTACCAGGCATCCAAAGAAGCAGGAAAGTACAGTCCAAAATGATGAAGAAAACTCTATCAAAACCAACCCAGACCTGACATACATATGAAAATTAACAGGTAAGAATATTAAAACAGTTAATTATAATTGTACTCTCTATTTTCAGAGAGTTAAGTAGTGATACAGAAGATGTAAACATGGCTCAAATAAAACATGGTAGGTGAAAACTATAATGTGGCAGATAAAAAATACACTGAATAGTACTGATGACAGCCTAGACAGTGCAGAAAAAAATTTAAGTGAACTTAAAGACATTAAAAACTATCCAAGATAAACACTGGGGAAAAAAAGAGAATTTTAAAAAATGAATTATCACTGAGCTATAGGACAATCTCAAGTGGCCTAATATACGTATAACTGGAGTTTGCTGAAAGGGGGGAAGAAAAATATTTGAAGAAACAATGACTGAAAAATTTCCAAATTTGATGACAACTGTAAACCTACAGATCCAAGAAATAGCAGCAGCAGCAATGAGGCTTTCTAATGCTTTGGATGGAAATAATCCCTCTTTCTTACTTAGTGCTAGAAACACTGCTGTCTATTAAAAAGTATTTTCCAATCCAAGTAAATATCTGACGACAGAGATATTCTGGTAAAATTTATCTGAGCAAAACATTCATACTCCAATTCAAAGGCAAAAAGAGTTTTCTAAGAGGCACATTTGGTTTCCTTGAGTTTATGACTTAGCTGACCTAGATCAAGGGACATTCTGAAGTTTCCACTTGGAATTACAGACTTTTCTATTTTAATAGTCACATTAAGATATTTAATAGAAAACTCTACTACCAAGAACTTTATGAAATTGAAGGTTTACTTTCTGACCTGAAGCTAAGATTTCTTGTCCTGGTATGTACCGCTTGTTTCCAATTATCTCTGTAAACTCTTAGAACCAGACATCTACATCATAGGTACAATCTACCAATCTGGGAAGGACTGGGGAATCCAGACAAGAAGACAAAGAGGAGAAAAGTACCTAACTGGAATGAAAAGGGAGGGCTTACAGTAGAATTTCCTTTATTATTTATATTTGTTCAAAATATTGTTACTTGAGTTCTACACAGCTCTCGAGGCATTACTTTCAATAGAGTAAAATAATTATGAAATGAAAATTAGTCCAATCTGAAAATATTTGTTTAATACCACTGGGTTCTCAATTAAACCATAAACAATCATGTGAACAACAGGAAAGGGTTCCTCCATAATTTTTGCTTTTTGAAGTCCCAAATAAAGCTTTCTTAGTCATGCAGAGTTTCTCAAGTAACTGAGATCAATGCTTGGTAGGTTTCCTTTTCCACTATTTTACTACAGAGTCTTTAGACATTCTTACATTTAAATCTTGGAGATTCATACAGTCCTTGAGGATCCTAATTAACTCCATGGAATACAAAATTCTTAAAGAAAAACACATTCTCTTATTTTAAAAAAATTCATTACAAACACAAACATACACACACAGAATTAGAGGTTGCTGGTTTTTGTTTTTTTTTTTAAAGAATACTACCACCACCTTCTACTTTTGCCAATTTCTAGTCTTGCCACCTGATTCCTAGTTGACCCAGATATAAACATATAAAATAATTTTTTCATATCACAGGTACCACTACCCGTGTTTCATCAATTTCTTGAAGAGAACTGAGCAAAAAACCAAACACACATTTAAGAGTCAATATTTATTCTGATTAATATTTTACAAAATTTTGACAGATTTAATTTATGTAAGGAGAGCTAATTTATTAAACACTTTACAGGTTTTTCTTTCCACAGAGTAACACGTTAAGTAGCAAAATAATACTTGGCACAGTTATAAATAAAGAAAATATAAAATAAAAATATCCATAGCTTAAGTATAATAATGATGCTGTTTTATGCCTATTAATATTTCAAATAAATTCCTGGGAACAACAAAATAAGGAAAAAATTCCAAAGAAGTAATTCATGTTTAGAGCTGAGAAATAAGTTCCTATTTGCTAAAAGTATGCAATGAAGCTGATATGAACTATTCCCCAAAGGGTCACCTTCATACACAACTTTAGAACGGGGTTAAACTGGTTCCACACACAGACCTACAAAATAATTAGACGGTACACAGAGGCATGGTTGGCTCCTGACCATCAGACCATTTCTGAGTTACAAATTTCACTGGTACTATGAGATGGCTAGTACTAAAGCATTAACATTGCTAATATTTTCCATGTATACATCTAGAGTTTTGTTTTTTTTCTATTTAACTGAAAGACATCTCCTTTGCACTGGAAAGAATACTGTACCATAAAGAAAGAACATGGTAACAACACTCTCATCCAAACTCTGAGAAAACCACCATTGTATTTGACTGTTAATAAAAATGTATTCGATAAAAACTGCAACTGAGTCTTCACGTGAAGTGGCTCAAAATACAAAAAATTAAAATGAATTCTAGCCTTTTATAAATAACTTTGAATTTAAAAATTATCTAAAATTTCCCCCAATTAGTAGTCAAAACTAGCAGAGACATCTGTAAAGTTAACCAATTTTGTACAGTCTATGACAAAATGGCACAATGCTATTGCCACCCCACACCCATCTCTTCCCTTTTCAAAAATAAAGTACGTATGCCAATTTTCTAATATTAAAACACTCAAGTACACTAAGAGTAATTTTTTTGATGTATGACTTATGCTCAAAGAAACTACTATATAAAAATGGTACTTGGAAATACTGAACATCAACTATATACATTTTCACTGCTCCTCTTACTAAGGCAAGGGGCGGGTATACCACTAGATTGCTTTAATACCTGTAATCTGCATTTTACAGAGAATACTAATTTTACCAAGCATCAGACATGCAGTGAACTTGCAGGGTATAATGCTTATTAACAGCGATATTGAACATCACTAGAAGCTCATTAATTATCTCCCTTTTCTTTTTGGTTGGATAAAATGAAATGAGCAGCTTTAAATACACTAACACATAGAGACACAAAGAGAAAACTATTTGATAAATTATTTATATGCAGATACGCAATCTTTACACTGGTCTAGGATCTGTCATTGGTCTGACCACCCTTTTCCCACCCTCCCCCAGCCCATTCCCTCTCACAGGTTTCCCACAGGTTGCTCGAACCACAGTTTGCTACAGCGCTTAAGAGGACTAAACCTGTAAACAATAGTTATGGAAGCAGTGACCAACAGTTCACCATGAGAGTATGGAAATGCTGCAACAAAAATTGATCAGTGCATCATGTTTGACAATTTGAAAATCTTTCTGAAATTGTTTCAGACAGCATTAACAAATTTCAAAACATTCAATATTGGGAAAATTGAAACAATCTTAGGGATAAAATTCTTTCTGATAGGTCATTCTTTAAAAACCAGAAAATACCATTCGCTTTTCTTTTATTCACATGTGCTATATGTACAGAGATCACGCTCCATCTTTAGCTAGACTCCATTATTTTGTCTACACTTTATTTTGCAGTATAGCCATTTATCTCTATTATTGAGAATTTTGCATTAACTTATTTGTTCTGCCTTTTCTTGAAAATAGCTCAACTCTTAAAATATTGGACTATGTGCACATCAAATTAAATTCTAATTTATGCTTTACTGGAGAGTGTGTGCCAGTATACATTCTATGAGGTGTATCATGCACTTAGTAGGGCTTTTAAGTTGAACATAATAACATGACTTACTATACTCATGCAAGTGCTTTATTATCAGACCATAAAACCTCAGAGCAAGGTTACTAAAAATTATTTCACTGAACTAGAAATATATCAGCATTGCCAACAGCTGATAGCAATAAAATATTGTTAGCACATTTTTTGGTGAACATTATTTTCTTGTGTCTTTGAAGACACATTACAGTAGATCCCTAATAAAACCACATGATTTTCATCACAGTATTTACATGTACATTCTAACACGTACATAATACTAGTCTGAAGCAATTTAAGACAACTTTCTTGGAATTAAATGCAATACTAATAGTAGATTGCATCATAAAATTTAGCTGTATACCATAAATTTAGTTTTAGCTAGAATCAAGCATTTCTGATCAGTACACCATGTCTGTCAACAGAGTATGTTCACTCTTTTTTTTCATGAAAAATGTTATGAGAACAAAACCAAAAAGTTGAGTATTTTGTGAATTCCCATACTAAGAACCATTAACATTCTTTTTAAGACCTTTATTCTTCCCAGAAGTGGCAGTGTGTTCTGTCCATGTTTACTTTTGTTAATAAAAGTGTTGAAAAAAAAGACTGTAAAATTCACTGTTAGCCCTACATATAGCATGCTATTTGTTCAAAGGATGTGGATTCGAGTGTGAGAGAGACACGGACAGACACAATTTTCAGGCACCACTCAGCAATATGCTTCATAGGATAAAGATGCTGCTACACGAGCTGGTACCCAGATCCTGATATTTGGTCATATTCTATGGTATACTGCCTGGTCCAGTCCACAATAACAGGACGAAAGAGGCCACAGCATCGAAATTCAAAGAAGTCTATAATATTCCTTACACATCCATGGCTAAACACCACCCCCACCAAAAAAGAAAAAGAAAAAGAAAAAAAGTCTATTAGTACAATAATTTAGTATGAGTTTAATATCATTTTAATGTTAAATATATTTTTTTCTAAACTTAAAAACTCAGGTTTCCTGCCAGAAGGAACCTGCTTATAACTCTACAAAATACGTATGCATTCATGTTTCTTCACGGCTCTGATTTTTCTCTTTTGCTAATACAATGGGTTACACAATTATATTTTAAAGTTATTCAAATTCGCATTTCTTTCATTCCTGTGTAATACGCAATTTGTGATATAACCTTTCCTTGACTGGTGGCTCTTTGGCAAGGAGACAAACTATATCCAAAATTGAGAGAGTAAAAGACAAAATAATATCAATAGCATAAACTTGACAGTGTACCTAAGAATAGCAATTTAAAAAAAGAAATATCAAGGAAAGTTCCCAAAATTTTAGAACTTCAAGAATACCTTTGGAAAAGCAGTCAGTTTTACACCTTATATAATTATTGTGCCTAAGGGAGAATTCTCAAAACTACTCAACCGACTCTATTATTTTTGCTTTTATTTAAAGGTTTACATGCTTTCCACAAACACGCAACAATTAATAGCACCGCAAAAGCTTGATGGCAGTAGACAAGCAGCTTGAGTAAAACTCAAAGTTTTAAATATTTCTATTATTAGGAAACTACTGTTTCTTAACTTTGAAATGAATGCAAATTAAAAAAAAAAAAATATATATATATATATATATATGAATAGGACAGTCTCTTTAATAAATGGTGTTGGGAAAACTGGACAGCTGCATGCAAAAGAATTAAACTGGACCACTATCTTACACCATACACAAAAATTAACTCAAAATGGATTAGACTTGAATATAAGAACTAAAACCAGAAAACACAAGTGGTAAGCTCCTTGACATCAGTCTTGGTGATGAATTTGTGAATCTGACACCAAAAGCAAAGGCAACAAAAGCAAAAATAAATAAATGAGACTACATTAGACTAAAAAGGTTCTGAACAGCAAAGGAAACCATCAACAAAATGAAAAGGCAACCTACTGAGTGGGAGAAAATATTTGCAAATCATACATCTGATAAGGGGTTAATATCCAAAATCTATAAAGAACTCACACAACTCAATAGCAAAAAAGCAAACAATCCAACTAAAAAATAGGCAGATGATGTGAATAGACATTTTTCTAAGGAAGCCATACAGATGGCCAACAGACATGAGAAGATGCTCAACATCACTAATTTTTAGGGAAATGCAAATCAAAACCACAATGAGATATCACCTCATACCTATTTGAATGGCTATTATCAAAAAGACAAGAAAAGCAAGTGTTGGTGAGGATGTGTAGAAATGGGAATTCTTGTGCACTGTTGGTGGGAATGTAAATTGGTGCAGCCACTGTGGAAAACAGTATGGAGGTTCCTCAAAAAATTAAAAATAGAACTACCATATGATCCAGCAATTCCACTTCTGGGTATTTATCCAAAGAAAATGAAAACGCTAACTTGAAAAGATATCTGCACCCCATGTTCATTGCAGCATTATTTACAACAGGCAAGATATGGAAACAACCTAAGTGTCCATCAACAGATGAATAGATTGAAAAAATGCGACACACACACACACACACACACACACACACACACACACACAATGAAATAAAATTCAGCCATTGTAAAGAAGAAGGAAATATAGCCACTTGTGATAATATGGATGGACCATGTGGGCATTATAAGTGAAATAAGTCAGACAAAGAAAGACAAATACCACATAATCTCACTTACATGGAATCTGTGAACAACCAAACTCGAGCTCACAGATACAGAGAACAGACTGGTGGAGGGCAGAGGCTGGGGGTGGGGCTGGGCGAAATAGGCGAAGGGGGTTCAAAACATACAAACTTCCGGTTCTAAAATAAGTAAGCCCTGGGGATGCAGCGTAGAGCATGGTGACTATAGTTAATATTGTATTGCATATTTGAAAATGGCTAAGAGACTAGATCTTAAAAGTTCTCATGACAAGAAAAAAATACTTTGCAACTACGTATGGTGACAGACGTTAACTAGATTTTAGCGGTGATCATTTTGCAGTGTATACAAGTATCAAACCATTATGTTGTACACCTGAAACTAATAATAATGTCATATGTCAATTATACTTCAATTAAAAAAAAAAAGAAAAGAAAACTAGGTGTGTGGAAATTTTTGTGTCATTCAGAGGGCAAATAAAGTAAGTAATTTGCACCAAAAAGTAGTTGCCCTAGAGTCTGGGAAATTTCCCTAAATAATGAATTTTAATCAACTGTATTTTTTAAAATCTTATTTCAATTTTCTGGATACATTCATTTTTGAATGAAAATTTATAAACTGATGGAAAGGTTAAAGAACAAATACTAAACGTTAGTAGGTCAATAAAGTTTGAATTGTATAATTAAGGAAAAAACAAATATCACAAACTTATATACAGTTAATGTGATAAATACTAAAGTTATGGTGAACTAACCAATGTTTCATCTGGCAGAAATCTTGCTATTTGGTATGTTTTATAAGCTATTTTACACATTGTTAAGTAAAATAAATACTCCCTGTTTCATATATTATTGCCATTCTTAAAGAAAATACTTCTCTTTGATGTACTCACTAGATATTTGCTGAGTTTAGTTAGTAAGGAACTATATGTCAAGAGAAAATATTAAATTCATAGATATGTACGTACTTGAATGGGCTTTCAATAGATGTTGTTGTGACTTTAAAGTGCTTGTATCTTCTGGCATTCATTCTTTCATTTGTAGTAATACCTAAACATGATATCTAAGAGGCAAGAGAAAGCAAACCATTAACTCTCTGAATATTTAATATAAAACAAGTTAATTCTCAAGAGGATCAGGATGGAGAGAAAAATGATGAAGTCTGTTTCTGGCTTTCCATCAGGAGATCATCAAGCTGGTTTACATGGTACCATCTGACTCTGTGAGAAGTAGCTGGTTAAACAGGGAAAATATTTAAAAACAGGTCACTTGGCATTGTGTATGTGGAGGCATGGACATTATGTACATACTACCTCTCCATCAGCCCCTTTAAGAAGGAGCTTTTTAAAAAATCCTAATTAAAAAAACTCTTGAATAAATACTGATATTTGCAGGTAATAAAATATTAAAACACACACAAAATTAATGGAACCATCAGTCTAAGCTCACACTTATATCCAACTGGATGTATGTAAACCAGGAAAGAGAAATAAAAAGTTTTGATGAGAGTAGTACTGAAAGTTAAAAGTTCATAATATAAGAAGAGGGAGGAGAGGTGGAGAGAAAGAGTGAAGAAGAAAGGAACAGCAAATTGAAAATTTTAACTCTTGAAAAAATTTTAACTACTGAAAAGTAGGAATGGTTATAAAGAGAATACATTGTTATCTTTTAAGCAAGGAGTGAATTTTTAAGAGTTCTCAGCACACTAAAGAACAACTAATGCACCTGCACATACCTGATACATCTGACACATGAGTAATACAGCCACCCACATGAAATGAAAAACACTGTTCAGAAACATCCAAAACATCCAGGGTGAACATGTGGCAATTTGAGTAATATATGTCCAGAATCCATCCTTGGTATAACTGGTCTCACAGTGGAGTCCCCAGTCTAAAATCAGAGCAGAAGAACTCAAATTTACTCAATAATCCTCCAAGCACCTCGTGTGGACATTTGTGGTAGAGGCACCACTTAGAAAACACGATCCAAGAATTTAACTGATGACTTTCAATGCAAGTATTTTTATACTCTTAAATAATCCCCTTGTACATTAGTGAAAAAATGTATCAAAACCAGAAATAGTAAAAGCAGCAGGCAATCCTAAAAACAAACCTGTACTGTAACGATCTACAGTTTTTATTTGATTGGTATTGCATACATACAATATGTAAAAAAACAATTCCTTTATACAAAGATAAGATGATACAAATATGTGAGACTTCTTTGGAGGGGAGGAACATAACACAAGATCACCTTGGTGAGGGGGGCTTTTTCCAAAACAAAATCTACTCTTTGAGAGCTGCTGCCATAAAGAACTGATGTTATTAGTAGGACTATGCTTTCTCTCAGGTGTGTTGGGCTGCCAGAAATTAGGTAAAGATCTCTGACAAAATCGTTCTCTCTGTTAATCCCTATTTGAGGAAGTAACCTCCTTTTTCATTAGGGCAATAACACAGATTATTCTTAATATCTGTGGGAGTAGGAGGACTAGGAAATCATCCAAGACTTATTTTTAAGTCAGTATCTAATACATCTTTGTGCTAAATACCACCAAGCCCTGAAGGACAGTAACTAATATTTTCATTTAAATTCTTTCCAAATTATGTTCTCAGTGCAATAAAACCCCATCATTTGTTCTAAGATACTATACCCATATGATCACTGAATGACAACTTATTCTTAACCTTTTAAATATTCTCTAATAGGCAATAATTATACCTTACTCTTCAAAACATTTCAAGTTCTGTGCAAACTTAACTATATTTTCCCAGCTTGGTAAGAAACAGCAACTAGCACAATCACAAAATCTATAAACTACTAGAGTAAAGCAAGCATGTGATGTGAAAAATGTTGGTGATTTTACCCAGAAGCTTTTTAAAGCCTATTAAAAGATAATTAACTGATAATTCTGTTTCTTATACTCTATGTTGAACATGTTTGACAGTTCTATATCTATTTTTTTCTTTATGCTTCATTGTAATGAGGTGCCCCAAACCATAATTTTTAGTTAAAAGACATTTGTCATTATCATATTTTTTGTTAATATGGTAAAGCATGAGTATGCAAACACGTGTTTTAAGAAGATAAAAAACTAATTGTACTCACAAGAAATACAACCATAAATCATCCAGCAGATCATAAAAAGCAAGAAGAACAGGTAGCCCATAAAGTATCTATGGTTGCCTGCACCTAAAGAACAAAACAGAAACAATTTTTTTTAGCTAAGAAAAAACAACTGGAAATACACCTAGGGGTGAGGTAGGGGTGGAGAAATTCCATGAAAAGTGAGATACACCTTGGACGAAAATCACATACATCTTTTATTTTACAAAATGTTCTTCAAGAAAATAAATGTTTTAATAAAAGAATGCTTATAATGACACACAAAGATGTAGTGACTGCAATGATATTCATTCAAAAGAGTCTTAAAGAACCAAATAAATCACAAATTTGAGCTTTAATTCTACTATTTGCCTTGAGGTTTAAATAACCCTATTTTATCTTCAGTTTTATAAACTTTAAAATCCTACTTTTTAAAGGCTTCTCTCACACAATCTTTGTAATGTTTCCCTGCTGTCCTCTCATAAAATCTCCAGGGCCACGTCTCAGACCACTTAGTTCATTTCCTCAGACTATGCCATTCTTGAACACTGAGATATGTAGAGTTCTTATCTGTCATTCTTCTCTGCCTCTGTACATAACTACCTTTAAATATTTTTTATTACCTTACTTTCTTTAGTTTAACTAAAAAACAACACAATCTGCCTCCTTATTGATTTCACTGTTATCCAATGGAGAAAATAGGAAAGAGTAGGCACCAGAGAGAATTGATAGAGAAATTATATCAATCTTTTCTAGACACTGATTTTATGAGGTCTCTTTCCCTCTCTCTTACAACTGAGTTGATGTTTTGCCACTCAGAAAATAATTGGGGGGACAAGGGGTATTGTAGGGTGCTAGAATGAACCTTCTACACCTACTTTAATATTGTACTACATTAGTTATCTAGAGTAATTTAAATGAACAATATATTTAGAAATTACTAATAAAACTTACCTACACAGTTGCCCACCCATGGGCAATGATGGTCGAATTTTGCTATACAGCGGTTGCACACACCACAATGTTTGGACCTCACTGGCTTCCGTATCTGTTAACAGGCATGTTAAAAGATTATGAAACGCACTATACCTAAGAGAGGAAAGCCGAACATTTTATTTTCTCAAAATACAATATGAAAAAAACCCGGTATTTTTTGAAAAGGATTATACCAAGGTTTCCAAAGGAATAGAACCAAACAAAAATCACTTCTGTTTAATAAAATTTCAACTGCAACAACAAAGATGAAGAGGATAAGTCTACTCTAAAATATAAATTCCTAAGATGGGGCAGAACCATCAATTCACAAAAATAATTAAGAATCAAAGACCAATTTGCTGTTGCAATGAATGCTACTATATTTAATTCACAGCCTTCAAATTCCTCAAATATCACTCTTCAGGCTTCTTAATGAAAATGTATTACAATTAATGGTCATAATACTGGTTGTTGCTTAATAAAATGAAATTGGTTCCTTAGTAAAAGGAAGGTCAATTTAGAAGTGAATAAAAGAGAGCTTTTAAAATTCGCATCATTAATGTCTTCCCAAAGTTTACAAATCTAGCAAAAAATCCCAGTAAGTGTACACGTCTTTCTTTCAGTGAAAGAAATCTTGAGATCTCAGATTAAGGTACAGCACACTTCCTCTGCTGAACTGCACGACCTTATCTAAGAAAGTACAACATGCTTAAGAAGTTTAGGCAGTCCCTGTTTGTTTCAAAAAACATAAAATACATTCTTCAGGTCTTCACAGGCAATAAAAAATTCATGTTTATGATGTTTTAAATGTTGTGAAATGTTTTTCTCTACATTACTCTAAAGCAACCAAGTGAATACAAGAACTCACTAGTGATCTTCAAAGAGCTGCTAGTCCCAATGCTGTATACATGACAAGAGCTAGAGTTATTAACCCTTGCTAGAAACAAATTTTGTAACATCCTTTATTGGTGTTTCAATAAAAGCACTAACATTTCCCCAACAGTTTGAATAAATTATACACATTATTCTGAGGTACTAAGAAAAAGGCATAGGTGCACTATGCGGTTCTTACATGTATTAAAAAAATCTGTGGACCCAAGAAAAGGCTAAGTTATTCTTCACCACAGATATGAGACTAAATCTATTAGCAGAAAGAAGTAGGATATATCAAATTTTATCCTTACTTCCAACTCTCAGCTAAGTCTCCCCTTTGGGCAAAAGCTGTCAATGAATTCTGCACAAAAACTGACACAAGGCTCCTAAACACAACAGTTGCCGTAGTTCACTTACAGAGCAATTCATTTTTAGAAAATTCTGATCTACATGTGTCTTGTGTATTTTTCCAAGTAAAGGATACCCATATAATGACAAATACCTCTGTCAATTTGAATCATTTTATAATAGGACAAGCTCTTTATTTTACAATAACAAATTATTTATCCAGAATTACACAGCTTATGATAACATAATATGTAATAAAATGTTTATGCTATGATGAGGGAAAGTCTTATTCTTACCATCAGATATTTACTTAATAATGAAACTGTATTGAGCAACTCTATATAAAGAACCTGTTTGCTGACTGCAAGACTGATGCCCTCACAATGAAAAAAGAAATGGTTAGAAAATGTGTTTTCCACTTGGGATATTCTTTCTACAATCATAATTTGGCTATATTTGATAAAAATGAGGGTACTTTTAGAGAGAAAAGATTATGTTTCAGTAGATGTTAAATTCTGGTTTTGTTAATTGAGGTCAGTATTCACCGTCTAAAACTCTCTTCCCAAATAGCTCTTTGTTACTATGTTATGTTATTGTAAAGTTTAACTGGGTTATTAAGAAGATATCCTAAGCTTGTTTCTGAAGCTGATCACTGTAATCTATCTTTGGATGAAGATCAGGTGCCCCATGATCTATAACCAAGGGGTTATGCATACTGGAAAAAGCATCATTTAAAAGACTGTCTCCAACCTAGATGAAAGGCTTCTTATCAGGTATTCTCAAGTACCTCATGCACAAGGAAACTGAAGGGAATCAACTCTTAAATTCATATTTCCCAATTAAGAAGGGCTTCTGCATTGAGCTGTCTATAGAAAAGACTGCTGACCCCAAATGACAACCACACCAGGATAAGAAAACAACAGCAGTGGTAGGCAGCTGACCCAAGAATCTGTATCAGCCCTGAAGAACCATCCAACTAATTTAATTGAACTGGTTACCAAATGTTTGTCTTCTTATCAAAATGGAAAGTTATTGTTTTACTTCTGACCATACTTTTAACCCCAATGTTCAGGATGGAAAGAAAATTCTCTAGTGAAGTTGTCTAACTATTCATGACATGTATCACTGCTTGCTTTGAGTGTACTGCTAAAAGCACATATACAATGTTTGAATGACAATTTGGTATAACTGATTAAATGCATAGCCTATAAAGTGTTAAAAAAAAAAAAAAAAACCTGTTTGCGATATAGCAAGGATATCAGCAATGTATACCTGACTTTGCGGAACAGAATATTTTCACAGAATAGTAGAGTATAAAAATGTTCTAAATGTTAAGAATACAATTCTGTAAATTACCCATTGTAAAGCACAGAAACAAAAGCCTGTTTAAAGCATGCTTGAAAATACAAAAGAATCAGTCAGTACCCTAAAGTTGTTACCAAGAGTAAAGCAGTATATGTTTTGAACATCCAAAATCATAACTGTTAGGTCAAAGAAACAAATAACCAAACAACTGTTTGGTTAAGTGAAACAACTTAAAAGAATCTGCAGAAGTAGAGCTTAGTTTCAAAAAACTCATTCCAGAATCCTAAACTAAGTCAATTATTTTTATTATTATTCAACTGTTAAGATATTAGTTCAGTTGTAGTGTATAACTTAAAGGTATAAAAGAGCATTTAGTTTCAAGCATGATTTGGGGATATTTCCATTTCCATGTAGAGAAATATGGTTTAACCACTGCGGCAGTCCATATATTTTCCACAAGAACTAATTATAAAAATTAGCAGAAAATCATTAAAACACAAAATAGTATTATTCTATAGAAATTAGATGTCTACAGTAATAAAACAATGTTAATATCACTATATCTGATTCCATAAGTAAATGCCATTTAATTTCATATGTAGCTTTATCTATGACCTGTTTGACAACATTTAATATCAATGATAAAATAGTGCTCTAAGTTGAATAAACACTCTAATACAGATGGATAACTGCTCTAATTGAATCAGTTTTGAGGCCATGCTGTCTTAAAAGTTATCTAATAATTTCCCACTGTGACCTTTAAATATAAGAATAAATGTTCTTAAAATGTAATTAGGATAACAGTGTATTAGGGAATCATAGTAAACTTTTGATTTTAAATACTTTTATTACTTAGTTTTTTATTTGTTGAATTACATTTTAAGAGAGAAAAAGAGAATAAGAATGAATACAAATGAATGGCACCACTGAATCAGAAGTGTAGTTAAGGTCTACCATCGGGGGAATAAGCACATTGGAAAGGAGACATCTTTTCACCATCTTTCCTCTCGTACCATGATCTAAAAGGCATTTTGCAGGGGTGGGTCAAGAAATGTGCTCAGTGAAAGAAAACTGTCCTGGTTTCTCAAACTCTCTACACTATGCCACTGGTAGGAGAAGAGGAGAGAGGGAAGAATAAAGAAAAAAATATTACCAAACAGGTACTGCAGAATATACTGAGGTCCAGACTTCCTGTCTCTGCAAGTTCAACTATTGTCTGTGAATTAAAAAAAAAATTATTCAAAACAGAACAATACCAACTATTGTGCCATCAATATGAGTATCAATACACACTACTAAATATAAAATAGATAACCAACAAGGACCTACTGCATAGCACAGGGAACTATACTCAATATTTTGTAATAACCTATAAGGGAAAAGAATATGAAAAAGAAAAAATATATATAACTGAATCCTGTGCTGTACACCTGAAACTAACAAGACACTGAAAATCAACTATACTTCAATAAAAATAAATATGAGTATCAGCAAACGCAATGCTCATTTTTAATTAACCAATGTTTTCAGTTGAAGATAATAAAATCTCTTCGCTTACTTCTGCTATTTCATTATAATATGAATATAGGAATTTTATTTCTTGGATATATGAAAAAGCAACCCTAAATTTACTTATGGGAATATATCTCTGAGAATAAAACTAAATGACCTATCCTAAGAACTAGTCTGCATAAGGTTTTGATGATTAAGGGATGAATGTAAACCTAAGTCAAATAAAGAACTGAATCTTCAGAACTGGATTATGACTAAGAAAACCTGGCAAATCAATAACCGGTAACGTCTAAAGAATACTGGAACATAAGGGTAGCACTCTTTATGCAGCCTAGAAAGGGGAAGATTAGACCGTAAGAACCTACTAGTGTTTTAATCCACTGTGGATAGGAAATAATTCATCAGGATTTATTCTGTTTTCAGAGACTGGATTAAACAGCTCTTAAAATGATCTAATTGCCTCTAATCCAATTCTCTACTTACCGTGACATCTTTGGATTATAAATTCAGTTTCCTACGTACCTCAGCTATAGATGAGGGGTGCCCTGGATCATACATACAAACATTTCAGTTATTAGAACAATATATCTACACTGTCAACCCGTTTAGTGGCCTTCTAATTTACAGTCATTTAACAAACATTTACTGAATGCATATTTATTTGCTGAAGGTTTACAGAGATGTGTAAACTACTGTTATTTGTCCCTCAAAACAATCATAATCCTTATAAAGGAGAGAAACATGAAATTTTAAAATGTCATGGAAGTGTAAGGACAGGCATCACAAGAACACCAAAGGTGAGCACCAACTACACATAATTTCAGTTTGGTTTGAAATTTCTAGTTTCCTTTTTTGCACTCTATTATCTGCTAAAAATACTGATAATCTGGCAATAAAACACATGTGACTAGTTAGATTGTATCTTGCTACCTTTTTCTTTTGTTCCTCTGTAGCTTTAATAATCCCTGGATCTGATTTCCAAGATTTTCCAAAATTGTAGAAAAGTGCAATACTATTGACAAGGAATGGAAGATGGATAAATAAAAAGTTGAGATGTACCTAAAGTTAAGGAATCTAAAGAAGCAATGAAAACTAGTTATTATTATAGGTAAACTTATAATCTGTAAAATTTTATCACACACCCACAAAAAAACCTACAAAAAAATACAAGATGGTTTATTTATTACATCAAAATAGATCACATTTATACATGTTAGTCTATCTATTACATCAAACAAATACATTTCCCATTCTGCTCATAAGTGAGTGTAAAAAATAAAAATGTGAATTGTTTATAAACTTTAAATCATGTAGGGTTATCTGACACTTTTTAAAAGTGAGTGAATACATTATTTTTAAATGATCATTATTTCTTTTGACAAAAATGAAGGGACTTCTCATGTTCAAAGTAATTAGCATATTATCAATATTTTATCTATATGCATTAAAATCTACCACTTAGATATCATATCCATCTATTTAAGATTGTTTTTACATTCTCTCCATTGCCATTTTTGCCCACATTCAAGGTGACCTTAATTTTAGAAAAGGTACTTATAAACTTGCTTAAAACAGAAATAGTTTCTATGTTTACATTTTTCTACCTAATGAAAATATAAGAAATGTACTAGGCACTTATAAGTGAAGAATCAAAGACTATTTTCAATAACACTGGGAGAAATAAAGCAATGTTGCTAGAGCAACACATTTTGGGGACACAAAACATACCATTTTCAAGATTTTACATAGGTACAAAAGCTGTCCACAAAATTTCCCACGAGAATGGTGCCTTCCCTGTACCAGAGAAGAAAGGAACTGACTCATCACCAAAGCCTGGGAAGGACACTGACAGACAGGGACCTGTGTTCACATACTGAATGCGCTAGCCCTTCTCTTCCACTAGTCTCCCCACACAGCTCCTAGTCACATCCCCATAACTGACTGCCCCTAGCTCAAACCCTTTGTCTTGTCATTTCTTCAAAAATGTGTCGTTTCTTTGCTAAAAGGCCTAAAGATTCCTACTCTGGTCACTTCTTCAGGTCTTCATTATTTATGAGGGCCCCCATGTACATGTAAAAAAAAAAAAAAACCAGAAGATTTAATAAAATGTTAGTCTGGGAATTCCCTGGTGGTCCAGCTCTCACTGCCGAGGGCCTGGGTTTGATCCCTGGTCAGGAAACTAAGATCCCACAAGCCACAGGGTGCGGCCAAAAAAAAAAAAAAAAAAAAGATTTTATGTAGTACAAGTATCATACAAACATTCTGTAAGACTTTTGGACATTATCATGTATACACACTCTTTACATTTCTTATGAAGCACAGGTAAGAAAGAACAGCTTCATGAATGAAACAATCCTATATTTGTTTGGTAAATATGAAAACACTAAGCAACCACTTAAAATACAAAAGGAAAAAAAGGAAGAAGAAAGAGTAGTTAATATCACCTGCCATATATAAAAGTGATTTCTCTTTTCCCAGTCCCCTATTTACTCCCAACTTTCACCATCCTTATTCCCCAAAATCCATGGGTACAGCCAGCAGAGAATAAACAGAAAGTCAAATTTTCAGCTCTTCCAACAGGCAAAATTTGCTTAAGAATAAAGCTGGATAAATGTATGTGCAACGAATGCTGAACCATGGCATTTTTCAGGGCAGTATCTTATTATAACAGTTTCAAAAAGTGCTAACATATAAATACATAGGTCAGGTTCTTACAGCCTGGATTAAATTTGCAGGGAGCTAACTAGCACCTCAGTAAATGACTACAGATTTGAAAGGGGTATTCAGGAATTAAATATCAGATGAACTTAAAGAATTTCTTTTTTTTTTAAAGGTAAAGAGATTAGATATCTTCAAATGGTAGTTTAAACTTAGCTTTAGCAATAGATCAGTGCAGTTAACTTAAAGCATTTAACAAATAATTTTTTGGTATGGCTGTTTTTTGTAAACCTTTTTTCCTAATGAAAGTTAGAAAACACTAAAAAGCATAAAGACAAAAACAATAACTCTACAACCTAGAGATAACTCCTTTTATTTTTGGTATTCTGCACTTTTTTTTTTTTTTTTGTGGTATGCGGGCCTCCCTCTGTTGTGGACTCTCCCGTTGCAAAGCACACGAACCCGGTTCCCCTGCATCGGCAGGCGGACGCGCAACCACTGCGCCACCAGGGAAGCCCGGTACTCTGCACTTTTAATCATAATTGAGATCACTGTATATTTATTAACATTAATAAAGTAACACTTATTTATCACTGACTACAAGCCATTTAGGCTGCACAAAATCCCTATGATAAAGCCTGCTGCTATCCCCATGACAAAACTGAGGCAGAGGTTAATTAGGCAGTCTAAGATTAAAGAATGGATTAGAGGTGGAGCTGGTATTACAAGCTAGGCTCTTACTACCTATGCTATTCTGCCTCTCCAAAGTGCTCTGCAGTATATCCTGGGTCATTAAATATCATGGGAACAATATCTTTGGGTATGAACATTTTTATAGCTTGATATATATTTTTGTACCATCAGATTATTTACAGAAAGATACACCAGTTTATAACCCCACTAGCAATACATATTTGTTGATCACTATGTTTGCATTAGCACTGAGTAAAGGAAAAAAGTTGCGAATTTAAAAGCAAGAGAAGCACTATTTTATTCTTAATTTGAATTTATGTTTTTATGCTTAAACATTCCCCCAATTAGAAATAAAACAAATACTTGTCATCAACGTTTTCATTTAAATGTTTATGGAATCTTCGTTTTCCATTTAACTCTTTAATCTACTTGGATGTTATTTTGATGCCTGCTGTGAACTGCAGCTCTAACGTACCATAATACCCCCAAAAAAATGAACCAAAAACAGTAAATCAAACCAACCAAGTGACCCGCCAAATGCCAGCAACAACTTTGGAAAGAGGACAAGCCACACTATACCATAAAGTTCAAACTGGAGGTCAAGGAAAGAAGATGATTCTGGTGAGACAGGCTGCCTGGGGTAGTTCTTAATCCCACCTCCATCTGTATTAATAGTATGGGAAATGTGGATGAAAAGACAAAGTCCGAATTCTTATCAATCCCACCCTGGACTTCTGCTATGGACTGAATCATGTCTCCCCTCTTCCAAATTCATATGTTGAAGCCCTAACTTATAATGTGACTGTACCTGGAGACAGGCTCTTTAGGAGATAATTAGGTTAAATGAGGTCATAAGGGTGGGGCCCTAACCCCACAGGACTGTGGCTGTATAAGAAGAGGAAAGGAGAGATCTCTCTCACTCTCTTCCTGCCATGTGAGGACACAGGGAGAAGGTGACTGTCTGTAAGCCGGGAAGAGAGCCCTCACCTGAACACAACCGTGCAGGCATCCTGATCCAGAACTGTGAAAAAATTAATTTTTGTTGTTTAAGCCACCCACTCTAGGATATTCTGAAATAGCAAAGATCTAAATATCAGAAAGAAGTCATTTTTCTCTAAATTATTCTATAGCTTAAACAGAATTTCAATCAAAATTGCATTAGGCTTCCCATGGAACTTAAGGAGCTGATTTTTAAAAATTTAAGTAGAAGTGCGAAGGGCTAAAAAGAGGTAAGATATTCCTGAGAAACATGGCCTACCAGATATCATGAGTTAAGAATAAAGCTACAGTAATATGACAATACAGTACTGGTAAGGCACACGAATCAATAAACCGAATAGAGTACAGGAAACTTGATAAACATCGAGGTTGATAATGCAACTGAGTGAGGAAAGAGTGTGCTGGAGCAATGAGTTCTCTAATGAGCAAAAAGGAAGACACTGACCTCTCCCATCACATCATTCGTTATACACAGTAGTCAAACACAATGTGAACTAAGAACTTTTGTAAGAGTATCTTTAATGACTTCACAGAAACCTGCACATGTGCACAAAAAAAAGATATACAAGAATATTTATAGCAGTATTGTTGGAATTCACAGGTGATGACTGGATACCTAAAGATAGGGATTAAAAAGCTTAGAAAATATGAGAAGGAAACTAGCAGAGATACATGTAAAACTGAAGAAGTCCTAAGAGTAAACTACAGGAAAAAATGCTCAAGAGGAAAATGCATAGGAAAGAATGGCGAAAATGATAATTCTGCACTGTTTTCATTTTTACATATGTAATGATCCGGGTTCCATAAGTTTCTCACATCCACCTTTGGTCTAAGAAGCTTAAGACCTGATTGAAAAATAATTATTTTTAGATATAAAATTCCTAATAAGTTATTTCAAAAGTGTTGCCAACACAATAAACAGTAGACTCTACTGTTTACGACAGTGAATTTTAGAGTTGTTTGATTATTATAAAAGAAGCATGGTCAATGAACAAAATTTTCAAATAAATAAAAGCACAAGGAAATCACTCACAAATCTCACACCCAGAAATAACCACAGCTAAAATTACATGTACTCACTTCCGGCTCTTATCATTCGCACGTTTTAAAATTAGAATTTCTCTGTAAATACAATTTAGTATTTTTTCATTTGTTATATTCTAAGTATGAGCCCATATCACTAAGTCTTAGCAAAGCATTTTAATGGCTATTTTATCCTGTACCATATGTCACATAACTGAAAAATCTTTCCTCCTATTCAGGTTGGACATTTAGGTTATTTCCATTTTTTTCCCTATTATATTGTAAATGGTACTATGATAAACATCCTTGTAAATAAATCTTTGATCTTATCTCTTATTATTTACTTATGAATAATTAAGAGATCAAAGGCCCTTTCTACAGGTTGCTAAATTGCTTTCTAAGAAGGTTTAGGAACTTAAAAATTATGTTCAGAGTAGAATATAGGGCATTTAAAGACATACTGTATCAGGTCAAAGAGCTGGGTTCTATATCAGACTCTCGATAATTACCTAGCTATGTAACTGAGCAAGACATACAACTTCTCTGAACCTCAATTTTTCCAACAGTTAGAAAACAGCATTACGATTTGTGTGGTTTATTTTTTTAATCTCAAAGAATTGTTCTGAGAACCAAGTAAAACAACATATCTGAAAGAACTATAAACCAGAAAATCACTAAACAAATATAACATGTATATGGGGTAATACTTATCTAATGAATAGTAAAAAAGAAAAAGAATTTATTGTAACAAATGGTTTACATCAATATAATACTCACTACCACCACAAAAACACTTAAGTTGGGTAACATATTATGAGAACTAAAATAACTTTTATACAGTTGATCCTCATGCCTACTAGCTAGAATTTATTTGTAACTCCAAAATCAATATTGACAGTGCTTTTGCAGTCATTTGTATGTGCAAAGCAGCAAGAAATATGAGTTGCCCTATGTACACATTCCCCGCTGAGGTACATGAGGCAATACTCTGCCTTCTTGTTTAGCATTTGTGTGATTTTGCTGTTTAAAATGGTCTCCAAGTATAGTGCTTAAGTGCCATCTGATGTTCCTAGGCACAAGTCTTTATACACAGACTATATAAAACTCTCTGGCATAAAGTTTTCATTATTTGGTACTTTACTAATTATCCTGTTTTTCTCTACTTACATCCAAACAGATTAATAAGAGTACAGCAACAGTCTAAAATTATTTTGAGATGTGAACCTGACTTTTTCTTGAACATAAAATTTACTGCCCAATTTAGGAAGCAAAGTTAGAAAATATGTCTGGAATACTAAAGTCATTTCAGAGGTCAGTGCTTTTTATAAATTTAAAATAGATGAGATACTGAAAATGAGCAGATATGTTTTACTCATTAAATGTTCCAGTAAGACAGTTCTAATGCTTAATAAATCCCTGAAGAACAATTTTTATATCAAAGTATAATACAAGCCCAGAATGAGCTAGTGAAAACTGTCACATGGAAAAATTTCAGTAGACACTACGCTAAGAAAGTATTTTAAAAGTACTATACTTTCTAAAAGTATCCTACAATGCTGTGAAAATATAAGAATTAGAAGTGTAGTTACAATTCTGAGGCTCCATTTCACAAAGAAAATTAGCATATTTTGCTTTTATCTAATACACAAGACAACTTAAAAAGAATGCAATATTAAAACATGTAACACTGTGAAGTGAAACCAGCTATTAATTAATATTGTTCAGAACAGTTAAAAGTCACTGAATAATGCATACCATTTAAAATCTTATATACTTTATATAGCAATGTTTGAAAAATGATTAAGACATTTATGAAACATGTACCTTTATTATAATAAAATAGACTGTCTTACAGGTTGATTTTTTCTATTAAAAATATCAAAAATTGACATTGTCCTTATTTCTTGAGATGTGAATCTGACTTCTTGAGATGTGAGATCTGAACCTCACACATACACACACATTTACATTTTCAAATTATATTACTTTTTAAAAGTATAGTACACTGAAATAATATGCTGAAGTTAGCAACATTTGAAGATACAGCATTACATGCTTTTCATGAAGCAAAAGAGAAAATTAACTGTTACCTATCAAAGCAAACTAGTAAGTTGTGATAATAAGAAAATATTTAGAGAAAATAATTTGACACTAAAACATGGAAATCACAGTTCAGTAGAAAGGTTCAGAATAAGTGTTATAGAATAAGACAAATATGTGTTTCTACCCTGCTTTATTAGAGACTAGCTGTGTGACCTTGGGCAAGAATAACAGCTTAAGCTATTTAAGCCTAAATTGTCTCATCTATAAAATGGAGACAACAGTACTAACATATAGGATGTATACTAAATGGAGCACAAAGTATTTAAGAAAATGCCCTTAAAAAAATCAATAAATGGTCACTATTATTATTATTACTGATGTTATTAAAAGCAGCTTTGAAAAGCAATTTATTAAATATGAAACATTTTAAAACAATACATTAGTTCATATTTATTTTTCTAGGAATACTGTTTTACTGTAGCACGTCGTGAGTAGTTCAGCTCTTATGTTAAATTATTATTAAACTAAGACCTTTATAACCAAAGGATATCATTCCAAAACCAGAAGAACCACGTCACATACATCCAGAATTTGGTTGCCAAATATATTCCAAGGGGCAATGCACTATGCATTGAATGATCAAAAAAGGATCTGTAAAACACAAGAAGTTTTATAGAATTTGAACTCTATATTTCATTGTAAAAAAGAATATTTATTTATTTAAATGAAAATTACATATATTCTGTATAGTATACTCGTAACAAAACCCAGAAATCCAGGATGCTTAAATATCAATACTGTTTTCATAGTACTCAATAAGAAATGAGTGCACAGCTGAATGACTCAGCAAGAGTCTGAAGCTACTTTTAATTCATCAGAATTAAAATTATATTCTATGTACTTTTCAACTTTAGAATTTCACTGTATTCCTAATCTCTTAAAACAATAACTCACTTTAGTATATATAGTATAGTAACTCTATCAACCAGCATATTATCCACCAAAGACATAATTTTAACAAATGAGCGCAAAGCAATCCCCAAGTTTTTCTCCATGTTTCATCATTATTTCTCCTTACCTACACATTCCCACTAAGCTTTCAGCACATCTTCTCAAAGGGAATGAACTGGCTAACTTGGAAGAATTAAAGGTCATTATTTACAGCATTCAGAATTCAGGAAAAATAAATACTGATAAATTTTATTAAACATAAGCAGGATCAATCATCCATGTACACTAAGTAGGGAGTATTGGTGAATTCCTACCTACACTACCCCTTGGAGCACCTAGAAACACTAAAATGAGATTAATTACCTAGAATTAAGCCTCTTCCTGAGAGTTACCACATTAGTGCATTACCAGTCATTCTCATCTCTCTCTGAATTATTTTCAGAACTCTCTTTTGAAATTCTGGTGAAAACAAGGTACTAAAGGAATGGAAATTAGGTGGGAAGTTCTGGATCATAAATGCCTGCCTAGTTTGCTGGATGGGCCACTTTAGGGGAATAGGATCTAGGGATAAGAAGAAAAGGGCATGATCACAATGTTTAAATAAAAAAGGAGAAAGAGAAAATTAAAAAAACAAAACAAAACTGAGCGTTACTTCATATGCTTAGACTCTACCTTGTGCTAAAATCAAACCTCTTTCTTGCACACTATAATTCCTATGGAAAGGTAAGCTCAAGCATTATAGTTACCCAGAAATAAGCAATATATAATACATTTAGAGTTCAACAAACTTGAGTCTACTTCTATTGAAATGTCTTAAAGCTGTATTTTAGCCTTAAAAATTATATGTTAGACTTTGTCACTCAAAGTACATTTAGTCATTTTTAACAACAATGTTAAAAATGTTAAAGATTTCAGATATAAATCTGCCAAAAATTCTTTAACATTAAGATCAAACAAGTTATATAAAGGCAGTATTCTAAATATACAAAACATTAATTTCATATAGCCAGGTCCAAACTATATCCTTACATGTCCAGTTAAAAATGTAGCTAAAAACAACACACTTACTTTGAAAGAAACTGTACTGTAGCCCAAACGCCACCATACATTAGCCCTTTAATGAGCCAAGAATCAATATTTAGGTCTGCTATAAACCCAACCAGCCAAATAACTAGGAAAGGAGTTCCCAACATTACTTTCTGCCGAAATTCCTGTACAGAAAAAAAAAAAAGAGAGAAACTTTTGCATGTTTCAAGTAACCTCAATGTGAATCACTGTTAACTTTGTGAAAACATAGAACAGAGTTGAAATTCATTCATTCAAATACATCTACTATGTACAGATACTATTTAAGGTGCTAGTCTCTGTTTTCTAGAAAGAGGTATTAAATAAACAATCTAAAAGTTCTTGGTTAAAACTGTAGAAAATGAGAATAGAAGTTATAGGACTGGGTCTAGACAGTCAGATACAGAAGACAGCAGTACCACCTGCCAACACGTGGACAGGCTAGAAAACAGTTCATGAAAATACCACCCCATTTTAACAAAAGCACTGATAACTAAGGAGACAAGGGCAACCAGAATGACTGAAGGTCTAACAGCTATATCAGATAAAGAAACATGAGTATGCTTAGCCTGGGGAAGATATTTTGAATAATACATATAAACAGTATATTAAAACCTTAAAGTAAGATAGAGAATAAAATCAAACAATCCACAGACCATAGAATGGAGACGATGTGCCTCTGAACACATATCAAAGCAGAGTGCTTAATATTTCAGACGTAGTACCATTTCACTTTTGTACTGGTCTAACTGTTAGAAATACTCCTAAGTATAAAACCTGCCTGCTTCCCTGGTATCTTCACAGCAACACAAAGTCTACTGCTTCTCCTACATAACAGCCCTTCACAAACTTACAAGCAGCTGTTGTCTCTCGAGTTACCTTAAGTGACAAAACTATATAAGATATTCCAGCTGTGATCCAACAAAGTTCAGAGTGTAAATATTACTCTCATCGTTGAATATTTACCTTTCTGAAGGCCAAGATTATATTATGTTATGTCTCTTTTATTTTTAGCACACCTTTCATACTGTTGGCTTCTAGTGAAATAAATACTTTTTAATATAAATGACCATGTCTTCCCCAATTCAGCCACTGAAATTCATTTTCTGAACTAATTGTGTAATTTTAACTTAGACTTATAATTAAACATATTGACTTCAGAGTTTAATTTTATGCTGTAGTGAAATAACATCCTTCTAGTTTGTTTCTTCATCTCTATTATGTGTGAATTTCATATCAAGACATTAGAGAAAGTTTACAACTGGGAGGAGAGAGTGTATGACTAAGGGTGGGTATTGGTGGGAGAGAAGGTGGACATGTGTCATTTGAAAAAGTATTTTCTAAAATTATCTTTAACTTGGCTGGTTTTTAGTCAAGACACTTGTTCTCCCCCAGCAACGGCCACATTTTTTCATCATTAATGGCCACACTTTTTCATTATTAAAAATTAAGACACAATTTACATACAGTGAAATTCACCCTTTTTTGTGTACAGTTCTGAGTTTTGATGAATATACACAGTTGTGTAACAAGCATGAATGTCAAGACACAGAACAGTCCCATCAAGCCCTGAAATACCCTATGCCACCAGGCCCAAGCCCTGGCAACCACTAGTCTGATATCTGTCCTTTTACTTTTTCCTTTGCAGGAATGTCACATAAAAGGAGTCATATTGAATGCAGTCTTTTAAATCTGGCTTCTTTCACTGAGCGAATGCATTTGACATTCATCCATACTGTTACGTGTATTAGTAGTAAGTTCCTTTTTAATGCTGAGTAGTATTCCATTACAGGATGTGTCACAGTCTGGTTATCCATGCCCCAGATGAGGGATTAAGCTTGTTTCCAGTTTCTGACTGTAAATAAAGATATCATAAGCATTCACATATAATTTTTTGTGTGAATATAGGCTCATTTCACCTGGTTAAATACCAATGTGTGTGATTTCTGGATTTATTTCAAGCTGTCATTTAATATACACATTATAATATTGTAAAGATGTAATGGTGACGTGCTGCATTTGTAGACATGAAAAATCTATTTTCTCTTATATTTCATTACAGAACGTTTCTAATATATAGTAAATTTGAAAGTATTTTATAGTGAATATCTGTATATCCACCACCCAGATTCTACAATTCAGTAATCTATTTAATTAAACTTTTTATTTTGAAATAATTGTAGATTCACATGCAGTTTTTTAAATCCGGTTTTTAAACTCATGTACAGTTAATTTACAATGTTGTGTTAGCTTCAGGTGTACAGCAAAGTGACTCAGTCATACATATAAAAGTATACATATATTCTTTTACAGATTCTTTTCCATTATAGGTTATTACAAGACATTGAATACAGTTCCCTGTGTTATAGGGTAGGTCCTTGTTGTTTATCTATTTTATACATAGTAGTGTGTATATGTTAATTCCAAGCTCCTAATTTATCTCCCCCCACCGCGTTATCCCTTCTGGTAACCATAAGTTTGTTTTCTATGTCTGTGAGTCTATTTCTGTTTTGCAAATAAGTTCATTTATATCATTTTATAAGATTCCACATATAAGTGATATCATATGATATTTGTCTCTGACTTACTTCACTTAATATGATTTCTAGGTCCATCCATGTTGCAGCAATTGGCATTATTTCATTCTTTTTTATGGCTGAGTAATATTCCATTGTGTATATATACCACATCTTTTTTAGGTTGCTTCCATGTTTTGGCTATTGTAAACAGTGCTGCTATGAAAATTGGGGTGCATGTATCTTTTCAGATTAGAGTTTTATCCAGATATATGTCCAGGAGTGGGATTCTTGGATCATATGGTAATTCTATTTTCAGTTTTTTAAGGAACCTCCATACTGTTTTCCATAGTAGCTGCACCAATTTACATTCTCACCAACAGGGTAGGAGGGCTCCTTTTTCTCCATACCCTCTCCAGCATTTATTATTTGTAGACTTTTTATTGATGGCCATTCTGGTGTGAGGTGATACCGCACTGTAGTTTTGATTTGCATTTCTCTAATAATTAGCTGTTGAGCATCTTTTCACGTGCCTGATGGCCATCTGTATGTCTTCTTTGGAGAAATGTCTACTTAGGTCTTCTGCCCATTTTTTGATTGGGTTTTTTGTTTTTCTGTTATTAAGCTGTATGAGTTGTTTGTATATTTTGGAAATTAATCCCTTGTCGGTAGCATCGTTTGCAAATATTTTCTCCAATTCTGCAGGTTGTCTTTTTGTTTTGTTTATGGTTTCCTTTGCAAAAGCTTTTAAGCTTAATTAGGTCTCAATTGTTTATTTTTGTTTTTATTTCCACTACTCTAGGAGACACAGCCAAAAAAAATATGCTATGATTTATGTCAAAGAGTGTTCGGCTTATGTTTTCCTCTAGGACTACTATAGTATCCAGTTTTACATTTAGGTCTTTAATCCATTCTGAGTTTATTTTTTGATATGGTGTTAGAGAATGTTTGTTCTTTTACCTGTAGGTATCCAGTTTTCCCAGCACCACTTACTGAAGAGACTATCTTTTCTCCATTGTATATTCTTGCCTCCTTTGTCATAGATTAATTGATCATAAGTGCATGGTTTATTTCGGAGCTTTCTATCTTGTTCCATTGATCTATACACTCTGCTTTTGTGCCAATACCATACTGTTTTGATTACTGTAGCTGTTTTTTTTTTATACAGCAGGTTCTTATTAGTTATCCATTTTTACATATTAGGGTATATATGTCAATCCCAATCTCCCAATTCATCACAGCACCACCACCACCTGCCTCCGCCACTTTCCCCCTTGGTGTCCATACGTTTGTTCTCTACATCTGTGTCTCAATTTCTACCCTGCAAAACGGTTCATCTGTACCATTTCTCTAGGTTCCACATATGTGTTAATATACGATATCTGTTTTTCTCTTTCTGACTTACTTCACTCCGTATGACAGTCTCTAGATTCATCCATGTCTCTACAAATGACCCAATTTCGTTCTTTTTTATGGCTGAGTAATATTCAGCTGTATATATGTACCTCATCTTCTTTATCCATTCGTCTCTTGATGGGCATTTAGGTTGCTTCCATGACCTGGCGACTGTAAATAGTGCTGCAATGAACACTGGAGTGCACGTGTCTTTTTGAATTATGGTTTTCTTTGGGTATACGCTCAGTAGTAGGATTGCTGGGTCATATGGTAATTCTATTTTTAGTTTTTAAAGGAACCTCCATACTGTTCTCCATAGTGGTTTATCAATTTACATTCCCACCGACAGGGCAAGAGGGTTCCCTTTTCTCCACACCCTCTCCAGCATTTGTTGTTTGTAGATTTTCTGATGATGCCCATTCTAACTGGGGTGAGGTGATACATCATTGTAGTTTTGATTTGCATTTCTCTAATAATTAGTGATGTT
>NC_041219.1:12076604-12078162 GCF_002837175.3 Physeter macrocephalus | reverse complement strand
CTCTAAGAGTGTTATAGTGTCCAGTCTTATATTTACATCTCAAATCCATTATGAGTTTATTTTTGTGTATGGTGTTAGGGAGGTGTTCTAATTTCATTCTTTTACATGTAGCTGTCTAGTTTTCCCAGCACCACTTCTTGAAGAGACTGTCTTTTCTCCATTGTATATCCTTGTCTTTCTCATAGATTACTTGACCATAGGTGCGTGGGTTTATCTCGGGCTTCCTATCCTGTTCCATTGATTTATATCTGTTTTTATGCCAGTACCATGTTGTCTTGATTACAGTAGCTTTGTAGTATAGTCTGAAGTCAGGGAGTCTGATTCCTCCAGCTCCGTTTTTTTCCCTCAAGACTGCTTTGGCTATTCGGGGTCCCATCTGTTGGTATCACCTTTAATTTCTTTCATCAGTGTCTTATAGTTTTCTGCATATAGGTCTTTTGTCTCCCTAGGTAAATTTGTTCCTAGGTATTTTATTCTTTTTGTTGCAGTGGTAAATGGTAGTGTTTCCTTAATTTCTCTTTCAGATTTTTCATCATTAGTGTATAGGAATGCAAGACATTTCTGTGCATTAATTTTGTATCCTGCAACTTTACCAGATTCATTCATTAGCTCTAGTCGTTTTCTGGTGGCATCTTTAGGATTCTCTATGTAGAGTATCATGTCATCTGCAAACAGTGACAGTTTTACTTCTTCTTTTCCAATTTGGATTCCTTTTATTTCTTTTTCTTCTCTGATTGCCGTGGCTAGGACTTCCAAAACTATGTTGAATAATAGCGCTGAGAGTGGACATCCTTGTCTTGTTCCTGATCTCAAAGGAAATGATTTCAGTTTTTCACCATTGAGACACGTTTGCTGTGGGTTCGTCATATGTGGCCTTTATTATGTTGAGGTTGGCTCCCCGTATGCCCACTTTCTGGAGGATTTTTATCATAAATGGGTGTTGAATTTTGTCAAAAGCTTTTTCTGCATCTATTGAGATGATCATATGGTTTTTATTCTTCAGTTTGTTAGTATGGTTTGTCACATTGATTGATTTGCGTATACTGAAGATTCCTCGCATTCCTGGGATAAACCCCACTTGCTCATGGTGTATGATCCTTTTAATGTGTTGTTGGATTCTGTTGGCTAGTATATTGTTGAGGATTTTTGCATCTATATTCATCAGTGATATTGGTCTGTAATTTTTTTTTTTCCTGTATCGTTGCCTGGTCTTGGTATCAGGGTGATGGTGGCCTCGTAGAATGAGTTTGGGAGTGTTCCTCCCTCTGCTATATTTTGGAAGAGTTTGGGAAGGATGGATGTTGGCTCTTCTCTAAATGTTTCACAGAATTCACCTGTGAAGCCATCTGGTCCTGGGCTTTTGTTTGTTGGAAGATTTTTTTTGTGTGTGTGTGTGTGTGTGTGTGTGGTACGCGGGCCTCTCCCCGCTGTGGCCTCTCCCATTGCAGAGCACAGGCTCCGGACGCGCAGGCTCAGTGGCCATGGCTCACGGGCCCAGCCGCTCCGCGGCATGTGGGATCTTCCCGGACCGGGGCACGAACCCGTGTCCCCTGCATCG
>NC_041219.1:12034745-12076494 GCF_002837175.3 Physeter macrocephalus | reverse complement strand
GAACCCGTGTCCCCTGCATCGGCAGGCGGATTCTCAACCACTGCGCCACCAGGGAAGCCCTGTTGGAAGATTTTTAATCACAGTTTCATTACTTGTGATTGGTCTGTTCATATTTGCTATTTCTTCCTGGTTCAGTCTTGGAACATTATACCTTTCTAAGAATTTGTCCATTTCCTCCAAGTTGTCCATTTTGTTGGCATAGAGATGCTTGTAGTAGTCTCTTACGACGCTTTGTATTTCTGTGGTGTCTGTTGTAAGTTCTCCTTTTTCCTTTCTACTTTTATTGCTTTGAGTCCTCTCCCTCTTTTTCTTGATGAGTGTGGCTAATGGCTTATCAATTTTGCTTATTTTCTCAAAGAACCAGGTTTTAGTTTTATTGATCTTTGCTATTGTTTTGTTTCTATTCCATTTATTTCTGCTCTGATCTTTATGATTTCTTTCCTTCTGCTAACTTAGGGTTTTGTTTGTTCTTCTTTCTCTAGTTCCTTTAGGTGTAAGGTTAGATTGTTTATTTGAGTTGTTTCTTGAGGTAGGCTTGTATCGCTATAAACTTCCCTCTTAGAACAGATTCTGCTGTATCCCACAGGTTTTGGGTCGTGTTTTCATTGTCATTTGTCTCTAGGTATTTTTTTATTTCCTCTTTGATTTCTTCAGTGATCTCTTGGTTATTTAGTAATGTATTGTTTAGCCTCCATGTGTTTGTGTTTTTTACAGTTTTTTCCCCTGTAATTGACTTCTAATCTCATAGTGTTGTGGTCAGAAAAGATGCTTGATATGATTTCAATTTTCTTGAATTTACTGAGGCTTGATTTATGACCCAAGATGTGACCTATCCTGGAGAATGTTCCGTGTGCACTCGAGAAGAAAGTGTAATCTGCTGCTTTTGGATGGAATGCCCTATAAATACCAATTAAATCTATCTGATTCATTGTGTCATTTAAAGCTTGTGTTTCCTTATTAATTTTCTGTTTGGATGATCTGTCCATTGGTGTGAGGTGTTAAAGTCCCCCACTAGTGTTGTATTACTGTCAATTACCTCTTTCATAGCTCTTAGCAGTTGCCTTATGTACTGAGGTGCTCCTATGTTGGATGCATATATATTTATAATTGTTATATCTTCTTCTTGGATCAATCCCTTGATCATTATGTAGTGTCCTTCTTTGCCTCTTGTAACATTCTTTACTTTAAAGTCTATTTTACGTGATATGAGTATTGCTACTCCAGCTTTCTTTTTATTTCCATTTGCATGGAGTTATCTTTTTCCATTCCCTCACTTTCAGTCTGTTATGTGTCCCTAGGTCTGAAGTGGGTCTCTTGTAGACAGCATATATATGGGTCTTGTTTTTGTATCCATTCAGCGACCCTGTGTCTTTTGGTTGGAGCATTTAATCCATTCACGTTTAAGGTAATTATCGATATGTATGTTCCTATTCCCATTTTCTTAATTGTTTTGGATTTGTTTGTGTAGGTCCTTTTCTTCTCTTGCGTTTCCTACTTAGAGAAGTTCCTTTAACATTTGTTGTAGAGCTGGTTTGGTGGTGCTGAATTCTCTTAGCTTTTGCCTATCTGTAAAGCTTTTGATTTCTCCATCGAATCTGAATGAGATCCTTGCCGGGTAGAGTAATCTTGCTTGTAGGTCCTTCCCTTTCATCATTTTAAATATGTCCTGCCACTCCCTTCTGGCTTGTAGAGTTTCTGCTGAGAAATCAGCTGTTAATCTTATGGGAGTTCCCCTGTACGTTATTTGCCATTTTTCCCTTGCTGCTTTCAACAATTTTTCTTTGTCTTTAATTTTTGCCAATTTGATTACCATGTGTCTCGGCGTGTTTCTCCTTGGGTTTATCCTGTATTGGACTCTGTGTGCCTCCTGGACTTGGGTGGCTATTTCCTTTCCCATGTTAGGAAAGTTTTCAACTATAATCTCTTCAAATATTTTCTCGGGTCCTTTCTCTCTCTCTTCTCTTTCTGGGACCCATATAATGAGAATTTGTTACGTTTAATGTCCCAGAGGTCTCTTAGGCTGTCTTCATTTCTTTTCATTCTTTGTTCTTTATTCTCTTCTGCAGCAGTGAATTCCACCATTCTAACAGGTCACTTATCCATTCTTCTGCCTCAGTTATTCTGCTATTGATTCCTTCTAGTGTAGTTTTCATTTCAGCTATTGTATTTTTCATCTGTTTCTTTGTTCTTTAATTCTTCTAGATCTTTGTTAAACATTTCTTGCATCTTCTCGATCTCTGCCTCCATTCTTTTTCCGAGGTCCTGGATCATCTTCACTATCATTATTCTGATTTCTTTTTCTGGAAGGTTGCCTCTCCCATTCATTTAGTTGTTTTTCTGGGGTTTTATCTTGTTCCTTCATCTGGTACATAGCCCTCTGCCTTTTCATCTTGTCTCTCTTTCTGTGAATGTGGTTTTTGTTCCACGGGCTCCAGGACTGTAGTTCTTCTTGCTTCTGCTGTCTGCCCTCTAAGGTTTCTTGACTGGTATTTTCTCTTTTGATTGTAATGGTGTAGTTATCAGAGAAAGGCAGAAGGCAGACTGGAACATCTAAGGCAGCAACACTAACATTTTTCTGGTCTTTTAAAAGTATTTACAAAGAGGCTTTCAGAAGATGGTTAGAACACATAACTGCAGTGCTGAAAAGATGAAGAAATCGCAAAATTTCTCTGCTTTTGCATCTCTTTTCTTAACTCCAGGGAATCACGAACGTTTGTCCAGTGTATTTCGGCCGTGATTTACTGAAGCCTCTCACCACAGCAATGGGTTAACCCCGAACTTTGTCTCAGAAGTTCTCTCTTTTCCCTTGTTGAGGTTCCTGGCTTGGTTCAAATCTCCGATTACTGTAGCTTTGCAGTATAGTCTGAAGTCAGGGAGCATGATTCCTCCAGCTCCTTTTTTCTTTCTGAACATTCTTTTGGCTATTCTGGGTTTTTCGTGGTTCCATACAAATTTAAAAATCTTTTGTTCTAGTTCTGTGAAAAATGTCATTGGTAATTTGATAAAGATTGTGTTGAAACTGTAGATTGCCTTGGATAGTATGGTCATTTTAACAATATTGATTCTTCCAATCCAAGAACATGGTATACCTTTCCATCTGTCTGTGACATCTTCAATTTCTTTCATTAGCATCTTATAGTTTTTAGAGTTACAGGTGTTTTGCCTCCTAAGGAAGGTTTACTCCTAGGTATTTTATTCTTTTTTGATGTGATGGTAAATGGGATTGTTCCCTTAATTTCTCTTTTTGATATTTCGTTGATAGTGTTTAGAATTGAAATAGATTTCTGTATCTTAATTTTGTATCCAGTAATCTTACTGAATTCACTGATGAGTGCTAGTAGTTCTCTGGTAGCGTCTTTAGGGTTTTCTATGTATAGCATAATGTCATCTCAAAACAGTGACAACTTTACTTTTTATTTTCCAATTTGGGTTCATTTTATTTCTTTTTCCTCTCTGATTGCTGTGGCTAGGAATTCCAAAACCATGTTGAATTAAAGTGGCAAGAGTGGGCATCCTTGTCTTGTTCCCAATCTTAGAAGGTATGCTTTCAGCTTTTCACCATTGAGTATGATGTTGTGGGTCACGCAGTTTTAATAAAAAATGCGGACAGATCCCAAGTACTCATTACCCAAAGTTCCCAAATGGCTAATATCTTGCAAAAGCATAGTATAATATCACAACCAGGATATTGACACTGACACAATTAAGATACAGAATATTTACATCACTACAAGGAATATTTCCATCCTTTTATAGCAATCTCCCTCATACCCTACCCCTCACTGCCATATTAATCTCTGCCAACTACTAATGTGTTCTACATTTCCATAATTTTGTCATTTCAAGAATTTTACATAAATGGAATTATACAGTATGTAACCTCATAGGATTGGCTTTTCACTCAGAATTCTACAGATATTCATTGGGTTACTGTACGTACCATTAGTTCATTCCTTTTTACTGCTGAGGAATACTCCATGGTATGAATGTGTCAGTTTGTTTAATCATTCAACCACTGAAGGACGTTGGGGTTGTTTCTATTTTGGGTTACTATGAATAAAGCTGCTATAAACATTCACATACAAATTCCTGTGTGAACGTAAGGTTTCATTTCTCTGGGATAAATGCTTAAGAGTACAGTTTCTGGGTTGTATGGTATTGCATGTTAAGCTTTTTAAAAGAAAATTCCAAACTGTTCTCCAGGGTGCTGTACTTTTTTACACATCCTTCAGCAACAGATCAGTCTCTCAGCATCCTCATCAGCATTTGGTGTTGTTGCTTTTTTGTGTGTGTGTGTGTGGTAGGCGGGCTTCTCACTGTTGTGGCCTCTCCCGTTGCGGAGCACAGGCTCCGGAAGCACAGGCTCAGCGGCCATGGCTCACGGGCCCAGCTGCTCTGCAGCACGTGGGATCTTCCCGGATCAGGGCACAAACCCGTGTCCCCTGCATCGGCAGGCAGACTCACAACCACTGGGCCACCAGGGAAGCCCGCAACTTTTTATTTAGTTATTCTGAGAGGTATAAAATAGTAAGTCACTGTGGTTTCAATTTGCATTTCCCTAACCTAATGACTAAAATGATGTAGAAGATCTTTTCACCTGCTTATCTGCCATTTTTATATCTTTTTTGGTGAAAATATCTCTTGTTTAGCCTATCTTCTAATTGGATTGATTTTGCACTGCTGAGTTTTGAAAGTTCTTAATATATTTTGGAAACTAGTCCTTTGTTGGAAATGTGGCTTGTAAATACTTTCTCCCAGTCTGTAGTATGTCTTTTCATTCTAATCACAGGGTGTTTCATAGAATGTAAGTTTAAAATTTTGATCCAAATCCAAATGATCAATTTTTACCTTTATGGATCATACTTTTTATGTCAAATCTCTTTGCCTAGCCCTAGATTTTTACAGTTTTATATTTAAGTCTTGAACAGTTTTGAGTTAATTTTTTAATACAGTGAGGTTTGAGTAGAGGTGTATTTTTTTGCCTCTGCATGTCCAAATGCTCCAATATCAATTGGTGAAAAGGCTGTCTTTCCTCCACTGAATTGCTTTTACACATCTGTCAAATGTCAGTGGGCACACCTCTGTGGTTCTACTTCTGGGCTCTCTATTCTGTTCCACTGATCACTTTATTCTTCCAGCAATACTACACAGTCTTGATTACTGAAGGTATATAGTAGGTCTTAAAACTGCAGAGAGTGATTCTTCTTTTTCAAAATTGTTTTAGCTATTCTAAGTCTACTGCCTTTCCATATAAATTTTGGAATAATCTTGTTTATACAAATAAAAAATTTTGCTGAAATTATTTAATTACATTAAACCTGTATATTAATTTGGGGACAACTGACATATTTACTAAGTTGAGTCTTCCAGTTCATGAACACAGTATGTCTCTCCACTTATTTAGATCATCCTTGATTTCTTTCATTGGCATTTAAAATGTTTCAGCATACAAGTACTTTACAACTATTTACAGAGCAACTCTCTAGGAAAATGACCTTTAGACTAGCAGAAAAGATTTTCCATAACTAAAGAAATAAAGACAGAACCACAATGAGATGGGTAGGAGGGGTGGAGACATGGTATAATCAGGGGTCACAACCCCAGGATCAGTGACCCACAAATGGAAGGAATATCACAATCGTGGAGGCCTTTCCTCTACGAGAGAAAAGGGGTCTGAACCCCGTGTGGGACTCCTCAGCCAACGGGTCCTGCACCAGGAAGTAAAGCTCCCAGAATTCCTGGCTTTGGAAACCAGCAGGGCCCATGTTCAGGAGAGCTGGAGGGCTATACAGAGACTCTGCTCTTAAAGGACACTGGCAAAATCTGACATGCTCCAAGTCCCAGCACGAAGAGGCAGCAGTTAGAAGCCTGGAACAGATCCACTTGCTGATCTTGGAGAGTCCTCTGGAGAGGCAGGAGGCAAATGAGAGACCCCAGCTGATACAGAAGCTGGTGGCAGCCATTTTGGGGAACTTCTTCTACCCTAATAACACTACGGTGGGCAAGCACCCTTTTAGAATCCTCCCTCTAACCTATTAGTACCCAGAAACTGGCCCACCCTCCAGCTGGGGGGGCACCAGCTCTGAGCACTGCCCCCACCACCACCTGGGGCCACCCAAACAGCCAGTCAATCAGCATGATATACTACATTAACAAACTGAAGAATAAAAACCATATGATTATCTCAGTAGATACATAAAAAGCTTTTGACAAAATCCAACATCGGTTTATGATAAAAACTCTCAACAAAGTGGGTATAAAGGGAACATACCTCAACATAAAAAAGGCCATATATGACAAACCCACAGCTAACAGCATTTCCTTTAAGATCAGGAACAAGACAAGGATGCGCACTCTTCTACTTTTATTCAACACAGTATTACAAGTCCTAGCCACAGCAATGAGATAAGAAAAAGAAATAAAGGGAATCCAAATTGAAAAGGAAGAAGTAAAACTGTCACTGTTTGCAGATGACATGACACTAGATACAGAAAACCCTGAAGACACCACCAAAAAACTATCAGAACTAATAAGTGAATTCAGTAAAGTTGCAGGATACAAAATTAATAAACTAAACTCTGTTGTAATAACAAACCATCAGAAAGAGAAATTAAGAAAATAATCCCATTTACAAGTGCATCAAAAAAAATACAATACCTAGGAATAAATCTAACCAAAGAGGTAAAAGATTTGTACTCTGAAAACTGTAAGACATTGATGAAAGAAACTGAAGACGACACAACAAATGGTAAAACATACCATTCTCACAGACTGGAAGAATTAATATTGTTAAAATGACCACACTACCCAAGGCAATCTACAGATTCAATGTGGTCCCTATCAAAATACCAATGGCATTTTTCACAGAACTAAAACAAGTAATTCTACAATTTGTATGGAAACATGAAAGACCCTGAATAGCCAAAGCAATCTTGAGAAAGAACAAACCTGAAGTATCACACTCTGTGATTTCAAACTATACTGCAAAGTTAACAGTAATCAAAACAGTATGACACTGGCACAAAAACAGACACACAGATCAATGGAACAGAATGGAGAGCCCCCAAATAAATCCATGCTTATATGATCAATTAATCTACAACAAAGGCAGCAAGAATATAAAATGAGGGGAAAAAAACCTTTTCATTAAATGGTGTTGGGAAAACTGGACAGCTACATGTAAAAGAATCACACTGGAGGGCTTCCCTGGTGGCACAGTGGTTGAGAGTCCACCTGCTGATGCAGGGGACACGGGTTCGTGCCTCGGTCCGGGAGGATCCCACATGCTGCGGAGCAGCTGGGCCCGTGGGCCATGGCCGCAAAGCCTGCGCGTTCAGAGCCTGTGCTCCACAACAGGAAAGGCCACAACAGTGAGAGGCCCGCGTACCGTGAAAAAAAAAAAAAAAAAAAGAATCACACTGGACTAGTTTCTCACATCACACACAAAAATAAACTCAAAATGGATTAAAGACTTAAATGTAAAACCTGAAACATAAAACTCTTAGAAGAAAACAGGCAGCATGCTCTTTCACATCAGTCTCAACAATATTTTTTTGGCTCTGTCTCCTCAATCAAGGGAAACAAAACCAAAAGTAAACATATGGGATTGCATGAAACTAAAAAGGTTTTCCACAGTAAAGGAAACTGACAACAACAACAACAAACCAAAAGGGCAGCTCACTGAATGGGAGAAGATATCTGCATATGATGCACCTGATAAGGGGTTAATATCCAAAATATACAAAGAACTCATATAACTCAAAATCAAAAAACCAAACAACTCAATTATAAAGTGGGCAGAGGACCTGGAATAGACATTTTTCAAAAAAGATATACAAATGGCCAACAGACACATGAAAAGATGCTCAACATCACTAATCAGGCAAATGCAAATCAAAACCAAAACAGGATACCACCTCAGACCTGTGAGAATGTCTATCATCAAAAAAGACAAGAAATAACAAATGTTGGCAATGATGTGGAGAAAAGGGAATCCTTGTGCACTATTGGTAGAATTGTAAATTGATACAGGAACTCTGTAAAACAGTATGGAGGGTCCTCAAAAAATTAAAAATAGAACTGACACATGACCCAACAATTTCACTTCTGGGTATTTACCCGAAGAGACAAAAAGACTAATTAGAAAATATATATACACCTCAATGTTCACTGCAGTATCATTTACAATAACCATGATATGGTAGCAACTTAAATGCCCATTGATAGAGATGAATAGATACAGAAAATGTGATCTATATATAGAATGGAATATTACTCAGCCATAAAAAAGAATGAAATCTTGCCATTTGTGACAACATGAATGGATCGAGAGGTATTATGCTAGGTGAAATAAGTCAGAGAAAGACAAATACCATATGGTCTCACTTATATGGGGAATAAAAAAAAAAAACAAACAAACCAAAAACAGACTCAGATATACAAAGCACAGGTGGTTGCCAGAGGGGAGGGGGTTGGGGGTGAAAGATGAAGGGGATTAAGAGGTACAAACCTCCAGTTATAAAATAAATAAGCCATGGGATGTAATATATAGCATAAGGAATATGGTCAATAATATTGTAATAAATATGTATAGGGACAAACGGTTAGTAGACTTAATGTGGTGATCATTTCATAACGTATACAAATGTGAAATCACTATGTAGTACATCTGAAACTGACATAATATTGGACATCAACTACATTTCAATTTTAAAAGGTTATGTTTATACTATACTGTAGTCTATTAAGCATGCAATAGCATTATGTCTAAAAAAACACTGTACACACTTTAAGTAAAAAATACTTTATTGCTAAAAAATGCTAACCATCATCTGAGCCTTCATCAAGTCATAATCTTTTTGCTGGTGGAGGGTTTGAAATATTGGGAGAATTACCAAAATGTGACATGGAGACACAAAGTAAGCAAATGCTGTTGGAAAGATGGCACCAACAAGACTTACTAGACACAGATTGCCACAAACCTTCACTTTGCAAAAACAAACAAACAAACAAACACGAAATATCTGTGAAATGCAATAAAATGAGGTATGCCTATAGTTTTCCTTTTTGTACCGTCTTCACCTGCTTTTGGTATCATATGTCATTTCCATTCTGCTACTTGCCCATATAAGTAACTTGCCAATATTCTTGTATGTGAAGTGTTTCTTACAGACAGCATATAGTTGAGTCACACTTTGTAATCCACACTGCCAATATCTGTCTTTTAATTGGTATATTTAGACCATTTACAGTTACTCTAATTATTGATATGTTAGGGTTTTAATCTATAATTTTTTTTTTGTTTTTTTGTTTGTTCTGTGTCTTTGTTTCTGGTTTCTTTTTCCTGACTTCTTGTGGGTTACTGAAAAGCTTTTTAGAATTTTATTTTATCTATGGTGTCTTTGAGTATATCTCTCTGAATAGCTTTTTTAGTGGGTACTCTAAGTATTATATAAATGTAACTTATCACAGTATACTGGTGTCATCATTTTACCAATTCAACTGGGATGTGGAAACCTTACCTCCATTAATGTCCCTCTACCCTCCCCTGTTTACATTATAAATTGTCTCAAATATGTTTTCTACATACATTTAGATCCACATCAAACAGTATTATAATTTTGCTTCAACTGTCAAACATAATTTGGAAGACGTAGGATAAGAAGGAAAGTCTACTGTATTTACCCATAATTTTGCTTACCATGATTTTATGCTCCAAGATTCTTTCTTTTAGCATTTTCCTTCTGTCTAAAGAACTTCTCTTGGCCATTTTTTTAGGGCAGGTCTGCTGGCCACAAATTCTCTTACTTTTCCTTTATCTGAAAATGTGTGACTTCTCCTTCATTCCTGAAAGATATTTTCACTGGATAAAGGATTCTGGATTGAAAGTTCTTTCCATCCAGCACTTGGAAAATGTGGCAGCTCCTTCTGCCTCTACGGTTTCTGATGAGAAATCCAGTGCTCTTGAATAGTTTTACCCCTACTGGTAAGGGGACTTCAAGATTTTTATTTCTTAGTCTTTAGTTTCCAGAAGTTTGACTATGAGTGTTTGGTTTGGATTTGAGTTTATTCTGTTTAGGGTTTGCTCCACTTTTAATCTGCAGGTCTGTCTTTCGCCAAATTTGGGGGGGGTTTGGCCATTATATGTTTGAGTACTTTTTCAGCTCCACCCGCTTTTCTTCTTCTGGTACTCCAATCATATCAGTGTTAGATATTCTGTTACAACCACAGGTCCCTAAAGTTCTGTTCTGTTTTGCTTGTTTTTCTCAGTTTATTTCCTTTTGTTGTTGAAAACAGGTAATTTTTATCATCTATCTTCAAGGTCATTGATTCTTTCCTCTGTCTCCTCTCTTCTGCTGTTGAGCTCATCCACTGACTCTTTTTTATTTTGGCTATTATAATTTTCCATTTTAAATTTTCCATTTGGTTCTTCTTTATATTCTATTTCTACAGTTCTATTTCTTCGCTGAGACTCTATTTTTCAGTTGTTTCAAGCATGTTCATAAGTATTCACTAAAGGCTTTTATGATGATTGTTAAATTCTTTTGTCAGATAATTCCAACATCTCTGTCATCACACTGGCATCTACTGATTCTGTTTTCATTCAGTTAGATCTTCTCGATTCTTGGTTTGATACATGATTTTTGTTTGAAACCTAGACATTTTGGGTATTATGAGACACTGGATCTTATTTAAACCTTTTCTTTTATGTGGATTCCTCTGATGTAGGCAGGGGAGGGCAGTGAGACACCTTCTCATTACTGGCAGGTGAGGTGAAAGTCCAGGATCCCAAGGGGGCCTTCACTGACACCTGAGGAGGGGTTTCCTCATTACGGACAGGCAAAGGTGGGACTTTCAGCTCTCCACTATACCTCTACTGGTATCTCCTTGACTGGGAGGGTTACAAGTGCCTAATTACTGTTTCCTATGTGGTCTCCACTGATAACAGCAGGGGATGGGACCTCATTAACAGCCAGTGGGGATGAAAGTCCCAACTCTCCACTCCACCTTCCCTGACACCACCCCAGGACAGAAGTTGGGGCACATCATTATAGCCTGGTAAGGGCAGAAGTCTAGGCCTTTGCTGTTGTGAGTCAGGGTGGAGCCATATTTTTTTCTGTTGTGTTTGGCTGTAGTAGAAAGTTATTTTCTAAAAGTTTCTATCTTGCTAAATAAGTTGCCTCTTTTGTGGTCCTGTGGCTAAAAAGCAGGTTTTTGGGGAGCGTTTTTTGTCTGTACCATTCATGATTCTGGGTTGTTGGGTTTGTCAGCCAACAACCTTCTGGGAAATATGAGGCAAAAAAAGAAAATGCAGGGAACTCACCACCATGTCATTCTTTGGATCCTTAGCTCCCTACCTGCTCTGCCACCTTCTCTCCATCTTCAGTCTTCCTATATTTGTTTTGTACATAATGTCCAGGTTTTTTAGTTGTACTTGGCAGGAAGGAATAGGGAAAAAAATACATCTACTCCATCTTCCCAGATTTATTCTCACATAATCAATGAACAACATTAAAAAGTAATACATGTGAGATTTCCACTGTTAACAAAAGGGATCGTGGGTTTTTAAATTCTGAGAAACACTGATTTAGAGATTTCCTTCTAACTCATTAATAAGCAAGTAACACTTATTTAACCATAAATCTGCCTAAAATCTTCTAATCTTAAAAATCAAACAGCTTTTAAAATAGTTTTCTAAAATCAAGACTCCTTTCATATCTGTCTACTAACACTGTCCAAAAATATCTTTTTTTTCCTTTTGGGATGACTTATTTTTAGTAAAAAGCTATTGAGTCCTGGGTGTTTTCTTGTTTAGTTTTAAATACAGAACATACTTCACAGACTAGCAAACCAAGTCATGTTCATAATTTAAATTTTTCTAATGTGAGATGGAAAGAGAAGAGTCTACACAAATACTTAATTACACAAAGCCCCAATCCATCATATATTTTTATCTAGTGACCTTTTTAGAATGCATAATACATTTAAAGCTACTAATGCAAAAAAACAAAACCCAAAAAACCAGGAATATGCAATTTCTGAACTGATCACAATAATATACACAAATGTCAATAAAATTGTGCTAAAATTTTTTTTTTTTTTTTTTGTGGTACGCGGGCCTCTCACTGCTGTGGCCTCTCCCGTTGCGGAGCACAGGCTCTGGACGCACAGGCTCAGTGGCCATGGCTCATGGACCCAGCTGCTCCGCGGCATGTGGGATCTTCCTGGACCGGGGCACAAACCCATGTCCCCTGCATTGGCAGGTGGATTCTCAACCACTGCACCACCAGGGAAGCCCTGTGCTAAACTTTTAATGAGGCAATCTTTTTAAAAGAAACCATATCCAAACACATAACCCTGATATATAGTTCATTATTGCTATAATAAATAACTTTATATATTAATAAACATCTAGAATTTACAAAGTCATTTTCATCTGACAATACATAAAAAAAATACCCTTTAGCATATTTACACTAAGCAAAATGAACATATAAAGACAATGGGATTTTCCAGAGTAATAAAAGACATTTTTATTAGTAGCCTAATTATTATGAGAAATTAGCCATTTTTTACTCTGTTGAGCAAAACTGCTCTAAATTCTAGAGAACAAAGCAACATCAAAGAAAATAAATAACTATTTTTAATATATCTAATAGTGAAATGAAAAGTTGACATGACATGCAAAAACTGCTCCTTAGTCTCAAATATGGGACTGAAAATAAGCAAGTTTATAAACTATAAATCTGATTCTTCTGAAGTCTAAGTAATGGACCAGTGAACTTTTCAGCTCATTAAGGAAGTCTGAACTCCTACAAATAAATGAGGCATGCTCTCAAGTCTATTTCCCTTTACCCAAAACTTATTTTGTTCTAGTAACAGATAGATCAATGTTAACTTTATACAAACAGTATTACCACTAGAGCAGCGTAAATAGGACATATATGATATCCAAGGCTTAATGCCATTCAAGTTGTGATTACTGACAAGTTAGCAAATACCTTGTCATTACTTTGGTATACAAAAAAACTGTCAGCTAATTTTTCCTTTTAAGGAAATAAATTTTTAAGAAATACAGACCCGTCTTTCGGGAAAATGTTCTTAGTTTTGAAATCATACAATTAGGCAACTGAGCCAATAGTCATACAGTTAAAAATTGAAGGTTTTATGGAAGATCTAAAATGAACTTTTTAAAGAGAAGTGAATAATAAGTTTCTCCCTCTCTAATAAAAGTTATGACATATTATAAAAGAATGAAAAGCTTAAATTAACTATAGCTAGAGTTGTGAGTAGTTTTTAAAAAGATATATATACATGAGGACTAAGATTTTTCACAATTTATTACTACACTAACAAATACACTTAAACGGGAAAAACTTTTATTATCTCTCTATTACTTAACAAAGGCCAGTTGAATTAATGCATTAAAGCTTATGTTAGTAGCCTACGGAAATCTAAACAATTTCACATATACCATCTTTCTTAAACTTTGGTATCTACCTTTATTTACTTGGGTGAAATAATGTTTTAAAAATTACTCTGGCCAATGCCAAGATTAAAGGCTGTAAATGTAAATACTCATGCTAAGAAAATAGGCTTATGAATCTTACTTAAAAAGACTATATACTGAAAATCTTCAGTCATGAATTTACCTTATCAGCTTTCAACTTTCTAAGGAAAGATGGATTGTCATATCCCTTTGCTTGCCTTGCCTCTTGCAAATGGTTGATCATCCACACATTTTTTCTCTGCTTTGCCAAATCAAGTGCTGATTCACCCTGATAATATAAGCAGAAGAAATTCACGTTTAAAAAAAATGAAAGGAAAAGCAGAATATTTTGGTTACTAACTTTTAAAGCACTTCCACAAAAATAAATTGACTGCAGTATTAGTTCATTAACATCGTTTTTATATTTGGCAAAGTCAAGTACTAAAAGACTCTAAATCTTATATTACTTATACCTTCCCATTTAAGGTACAATCAGAAAATGTATTTACACCTCTTATTCTATAGATTCTATATTTGCTTGCATTTTAACTTAGAGAGTAATCAAAAAGTAGGTATTTTAGCACCTGCTGGATCAGAGGCTACCATTAAGTTTATCCAGTTATTTCATACTCTTTAAGGGTTTCATTAGTAATAGTTTTTGCTACAAACCATCCTGCTGTAATACCAAACTGCCAGAAATCTCTCAGTTTAATTTCAGTGATGAACGAAGTCTGAAGAAAAGAACAGGGAAGAAAAAGAAAAGTCAACTTCCACTTCTACTGTTATACTGGTATTCTTGATCATGTTAAATTCATTCACCCATCCAGAAATTTCCAAAGAGAACACCGGTAGTAACAAAAAATGGTTAAACTTACATTATAGACTTGTAGCTCCCTTTAACTGCAAGAAAAAGAATTCCAAAGAGTATAACAGAACTGAAATGTTTTAAAGGCAGTAAGAAACAAGAAATGAGTGTCCCCAATTCTAGATCTACACTTCTTTTTGCCTTTATTAATTTAAAATCTTACTTCTCCTTTTGCAAGTTAGAGACCTACATTTTTATTCTATTTAATATTCTCCACTCTTTATCTCCTTCCTTAAACAGAAAAGTAAAATTAATAATTTTGTTTACCAAAATTTCAAGAATTATGGATGAATATTCAAAATTACTTTAAAAAAAGAAAAAACATGTTAAAATTTTATTTTAAAAAACTGGATGAAAATAAAGAAATAAGGAGCCTTGGGTTCCTTACTTATGAGGGATAATTATTAATCAAGTATGGAGTACAATTTAATTTAAAAAAAAAAACACTGAAAAATAAAAAGAACCAAACAACAAAATAAACACACCACTACCACCAAGAGCAACAACAATAACAACACAACAATAAAAACAAAAAGCCTAACCAATCCTTTAATAAAGAGATCAATAGTACTTAATAAGAAATGGGCTAATCTAGGTGAGTCTTCCACAAATAGGGATATTTGTTTTAAAATATCTCCTTACCTATTCCAAAATTCTATGTCACCTAGGTTGTCAGAACCAGCTAATTAATCCAAACTAAAAGATTACCTGAATAAAAGCAATCCCTTGGGTAACAACTCCCAGAGAATATCCTGCAGTTGCCTCGGTCCAGCTGAGCATCCCTTCCACTAGAGGGCCATGTGACACCTAAGGATTGCCTAGATAAAAAGATGGAGGGAGCTTTAAGCAATCTTTCAACTACTCCTCTAGTCATCTGACTACTTTTATACAGTTCTTTTATTCAGCTGGTAAAATAAACAAGCAATTAATTTAAAGAATTATACTAAAACCAGGGTTCCAAGTCAAGTCTATATTTGAACACTCCATGTGTCAGCCAAAATAGTAAATGATAATAACAACAGCAGTAATAACAAGAATCATGGAGTATTTATAGACTATGTAACTAACTGGTAATAAAAGAAATTCTTCAGGGGTTTTGGTGTGATAAACATTATGGAAGGTGGCGGGTGGAAGATCACTTTTTGCCTAAGTGAGGTGGAACTTCATTATTAAAACTAAGGAAAATTCTTCCTTGGAGACCATCTAGGTGGGATACTTAAGAGATATTTTCTGAAAATAGTTTCTTACCTCTTTTCAAGAAACCATATAAGCGTTTTTCAATATATTAACAAAGCTCAGTAATTTTATATTTTGCACAAGCTAAAAATTATGTCCTTTGATAACTTTAGAAAGAAAAATCATAAATGCGTAGGCAGCACTCGGATTAACTGCCCTCCCCAAACTCAATTCATCTAAATTTATCAACCAAAAACATGTGCAAGGGTGTGAAATATTCTTTAAATTCACAAATGAGATGCTACCATGAAAAGGGATTACTACACAGGTCATTTTTCTTAAAGTCTTAGTATCCCAAATCACTCCCCCTCCTCACTTGTTATTACTTCAGAAGATTTGAATTTATTCTATGTAACCAGTATCTGGGGCCATCGTTTCTGAACTCATTTAAGTCATGTCTGATGAAAAGCCATTGACTCTCTCCCCAGAAAAGTGCTGATACTTTATTTATAACAATTTCAGAAGTCCATGGACCCACCCCCTAACCAAAATCCACTGCTGGGTCCCAGATTAAGAACCTCTAATCAAGGGTTTATGGCCATTCCTAATCCTTCTAAGGATCAAAGTAGTCATTTTAAAGTCACCTATCATTTAATATTTATTGTCTGCAAAATAAGTTCTTATTTTGATAAAAGAATCATTTGTTTATATAGTAAAAGAATTGAATCCCTTACTCAAATAACTAATTTACAAGGATATCAAGACAGATTTCTAAGAAACTTAAGCTTAATTTTATTTAGGAAATAGCTATTTTAGAAGAAATAGGACCAATTAATAAATATTATAACTAAATATAATTTTTCATATTCTTTGAAGAATGTAACTTTTACTAGCTATTAAAGCCATATCCAGATTTACAGGCTCCATCTTGGTACAATTTATGATTATCAACCAGACTTTCTTTCTCAAGACTTAAAATGAAAAATGGAAAAATACACAGCTATGAATCAACTTTGTCAAATTCTAGGACAAACAATCTAGGTTGGTTGTTTGTTTTTATTAATGAATTTTTCACTTTCAAAATTAAGTTTACTTAATTAGCTTGACATTCCACATAGTTAAAACGCACCACCTCAAATTATATGACTAAAACGGAACCAATTTCTATTGCCTTCACTTCCAAAAGTCTGTTTCCTTCCATCTTCACAACTTCAATACATATCACAAGACACTCAGTTATTCAAACCAAAACCTAAGTCATTGATGTTTTTTTCTTTCACCTTCATTTCGAATCTACCTTTTCTTTTCTACTCTACACTATCATTTCCAAATCCATTCATTTCACTCCATCACTACTTCTACGATCATAGGCTAAACTAACATCATCACTTGCCTGATTTATTATGAAAGCCTAACTGATCTTCATCTATCCCTTCCATTTTTTTAATTCTTCAATACATTCTCCAAATACCAAAGTAATTTTTTTAAAAAAATTAAAAACACAAAGATTATATAACCATTCTACATAAATCCTTCCAACTATTTCTCATGACTGAGAATACAATTAAAGTTCCTTATCATGGCCTTGTACCTGTCTCTCTCTCTCAGTGTCTCACTGCTTGGTCAAAGCTGTCATTTCTACACCTCTAACATGATAAGCTTATTCCTGGCCTTGGGTCTTGCATTTGTAGGTTCCTCTACATCAGGTGTCCCCAACCCCCAGACCAGTACTGGTCTGTGGCCTGTTAGGAACCGGGCCGCACAGCAGGTAGTGAGCGGCAGGCAAGCAAGTGAAGTTTCATCTGTATTTACAGCCGCTCTCCATCGCTTGCATTACCGCCTGAGCTCCACCTCCTGTCAGCATTATGGTGAGCTGTAGAATTATTTCATTATATATTACAGTGTAATAATAATAAAAATAAAGTGCACAATAAACATAATGCACTTGAATTACATTTATTGCCCCCCACCCCAGTCCATGGAAAAATTGTCTTCCACAAAACTGTTCCCTGGTGCCAAAAAGGTTGGGGACCGCTGTTCTATGTGGAAAGGTTTTTCCCATGTATCTTTGCATAACTGATCCCTTATGAGACAAGTCTCAAAGCAAATGTCATCTCAGAGGCATTCACAAATCACTCTCACCTGATGTGGCTCCCTTAGCCCTCGTCATGACCACATTTGCCTATGTGTATGTGTTTTTTATTGTCCATTTCCTCAATACAGTATAAGTTCTGAGAGAATAGGGACTTCATCTATCTTAAACACTGACTCCGCAGCATTAAACAAATATCTGTTGAATGAATGAATGGTTTCCACTAGAAGGTGATGACTAGACTTCAGTATATTAGGAATCAGCCAGATTCCAGTAGAAAAGGTATTTGATACTTATTTCATCCTTTTAATTACATTAAAAGTACGTTTTTAAACAAAAATATACTTTTTCACCAGTGTGGTTAAAAAAGATTATTTTTACTCTGAAAGTATAAATGTTCCCTGAGCAACTGAAGCAATTCCTTAGACTTTATTTCCTTTAAAAACAATGTCACTCTAAATAAGTCAGAGAAAAACAAATACCATATGATATCACTTATATGTGGAATCTAAAAAGAATAAATAAACAAACAAACAACAACAACAAAACTCAAGCTCATAAATACAGAGAACAGATTGGTGATTGTCAGAGGTAGGCAGTGCACTGCGGGAAGTGAGGAAGATTAGTGAAGGGGGTCAAAGGTACAAACTTCCAGTTCTAAAAGAAATAAGTCACGAGGATGTAATGTACATAATGGCAACTATAGTTAAAAATACTATAGTGCAGGTACTTCCCAGAATAAATAAACAAACAACAACAACAACAAAACTCAAGCTCATAAATACAGAGAACAGATTGGTGATTGTCAGAGGTAGGCAGTGCACTGCGGGAAGTGAGGAAGATTAGTGAAGGGGGTCAAAGGTACAAACTTCCAGTTCTAAAAGAAATAAGTCACGAGGATGTAATGTACATAATGGCAACTATAGTTAAAAATACTATAGTGCAGGTACTTCCCGGGTGGTCCAGTGGGTAAGACTCCATGCTCCCAATGCAGGGGGCCCTGGTTCGATCCCTGGTTGGGAAACTAGATCCCGCACACATGCCGTAACTAGGAGTTCGCATGCTGCAATTAAGAGTCCGCACGCCGCAACTAAGAGTCCCCATGCCGCCATTAAGAAGCTTGCATGCTGCAACTAAGAGAGTCCGCATGCCGCAACAAAGATCCCGCATGCCGTAACTAAGACCCAGTGCAGCCAAAATAAAAATTATTTTAAAAAAATAATAATAATACTATAGTGCATATTCAGAAGTTGCTAAGAGCAAAGCTTGAGGGTTTGCATCACAAGAAAAAAGAAAATTTTGTAACTGTGTATGGTGATGGATGTTGACTGGACTTGTTGGTCATTTTGCAATGTGTACAGATGTTAAATTATTATGTTGTACACCTGAAAGTTGTATAATGTTATATACCAATTATACCTCATAAAAAGTTAAAAAAAAATGTTACTCCAGAGCTAGCAAGGAATTATATTTAAAATAACTCCTTGTCAATGGCGAACCTTGATGATACAGTCAGATAAGATTAAAACATTAATAAAAAGAAAGTAACCAAAAAAAAAAAATAGATGTATTTCAGTAAAAGTTCTATAGGTACAATAATTAGCTCAATTATTTGACACGATAGACTCTGGAAGGTCGTCACATGAACTGTACTAGTTAAGGAAGCTGCATTCCAGTTTATCCCATCTTGGTACCAAATAATTCATGTGCTGAGCCTATAAAACATTAAAAATACAAGGTTTGAACCATTTAAATCAGTTCAACTATCTCCATTCTTACCATTACCTTTCTGTTGAAATTGATTACAGATTATTTCTTTTACTAAGACTAATCAAAAGTTTATACAATGGTTAATGTGGAGTACAAGTTGAAAAGACATTAAACTTACCAACCACACCTCAAATACTTAAAGTTCATGAATGAAGAGAAGTTATCTAAAATTTTATATGGTAAGAAAAGATATTTTTAAATGCTCTGAAAATATACACTACTGGGGCTTCCCAGGTGGCACAGTGGTTGCGCGTCCGCCTGCTGATGCAGGGGAACCGGGTTCGCGCCCCGGTCTGGGAGGATCCCACATGCCGCGGAGCGGCTGGGCCCGTGAAAAAAAATGAAAAAAATATATATATATATATACACTACTAGTTTCAAATTCCAAAACTGTGCAGTCATCTTGTCATAACTCTTTGGTACAAATGTAATTTCAATATATTTATATGACTTTTGGCAAAGTCTATGGAGACTCACTATTTGCTGTAGTGAAATTGGTTCTATTTTTTCAAAAATATAACACTAAATACTAGAAATGTACTCCTGGGGCATGACTCACTTTAGGAATGGCTATCTAGTAGCTAAGAGATGAAAAAATAACACTCTAAAGCAATTCAGATAATAAAACATAAGGTCATCTCATTAATTTTTTCTCATGGGGATATTGGTCAGGTTTAGTCAAACTCCTCCTTTCTTATACTTTAGGCCTTGGGGTCAGCCTAATTTACTAATCACAGTGTTATGAACTTTTCAGAACTTCCTATTTCAAAATGTTTGGAAAAGCAAAAATTTCTCTTTATGATTTCAGAAGTGGCAGAGAGGTATGCTAGCATAGTCATGAAAACTAGCTTAGAGGTAAAGCTCAAGACTACACGACAACAGTCAACAAATACTTAGAGCGCCCATCACATGTCAGGCACTATGGTAAGCTGACTTTCCTCTTTCCATACATTTACTAGCAGATACTAGACCATTCTGATCACTTTAGGTATAGACACGAAGACTTGAAATTTTAAAAAAAGAAAAAGAAAATACATGGTTTTCTCAATTTCTTACAGTTTCCAATAAGATATTTGATATTTACTTTTAACTAATTAGACTCATTTCTAAAAATTGGTTATAATTGTAAATAAATTTAAACTATTTTATTTTAGTAGTTTAACCTTCTCTTCTTAGAGTAATCAAATAGAGGAAGAACTATTCATTGCAACATAAAAAGATGCCCTGATCCAGCAGGAGATAACCTACTTTTTGATTGGCATTTTAGATTATTATATGACTCGAACTCCTTTCATATTTAATTAGCACATATTCCTTACAAATTTAAGAAGCATGACTCAGAAAATACTACGGTCTATAGTCAAAATGAAAGAAAATTTGTCAACGGGCACAAAGATATTTATGAATGCACATTATTAAAAGATGATGTTTAAAACTTTAAAGTCATTTCACAGAAAGAGTCTGTTGCTGAAGACATGGTGGATCCTGAAGCTTTAAAAATGAGAATGGTTAACCAAAATTTAAGACTACCAATAGCATTTTCTTGCAGGTATTCATAAAATGTTTATAAATTTCTAAATGCTCAGAGTGTAAATGTTAATTGTGCTTTGCTCTTAGATAATTTTGTATACTTTTTTGGTATACTTTTCCTGGATTAGTCCAGCATTTGGGGGAGAGGAGTTCTCCTATAAACATCATGAAGGTGATTATCAAATTTAAAGGTATTGAACTTTAAAAAAATGAGACAATCAATGACCAAGTCAAAAAATTACTACAAGTTATTATGCATACTTGTGATATAAACTTGTGCTTCTCTGCAATGATCTTCTTAAAGAAACCAGAAAACTATTCTATTCAGCTATAAAAACAGATTATGTAACTTAAGTTCCAAAAGTCAGTAAGAATTCACTAATGAAAAGGCCACCAAAATCTGAAAATTACTCCAATACTAAAAAGACGAAAGTAAATAAATCAGTCTTTCAAAACAAATTCTTGCATGGAAGGATTGAGCTTAAATGAGAAGTTTCTTCCATCTCTGAAAGTCTGTTAAAAAACCTATGTTTTGTTACGGAATTCCCATCTTGGTAACCACATTTCACAAGCACAATCAATACAGGCTAGTTTTACCTTGATATTCTGGGCATCGACATTAGCTCCAGCTTCCAGAAGAAGACTAATGACTGTGGTATTCCCTGCTAGTACTGCCCAATGCAGAGCAGTGTTTTTGTGATACTTGTCACCAAGGTTAACTGAAACATTGAATGTTAAAAGCAATCTAGTTGGATCCACACTGAAAAGGAAAAAAAAACACAACAACAACAACAACCCTAATTTCAATTATAGAAATCATTACAGATACTAAACTGATTGTGGTTGCATTCCATCTTGGAACACTTCTATTCTACCCTATTTTCAACAACTTTATAATGAGTAATGAGACAACATTCTTAATATGAAGTATTAAATACATGCAACACCACATAACCTAAACTACTTCGAAGAGAGAACACACTTCATCCTGACATTTATTATTTTTCACCTAGGGCTTAATGCCATTAATATCTATATAATTAAACAATTAAAAATTTAAATTTAAATCTAGATTGTTCCAAAAATGATTTAAGGCAACTTACTAATTAGTATGTTAAACTTGCCAATATGCAAATCACATAAAAATGAGTCACTTTTTAAAAAGAAGGTAACGTCTTCCATTCTTGGAAATTGTTAAAAGAAGAATACCTTAAGGAGACTACAATTACCAACATAAAGGTAAACACAGAAACTCAAAACATCCAAAAAGGTAATTTATGTTATATACTATGTACTCATTATAAGAATTCTAAATATTAGTAAGTAAAACATTAATTGCTTTTTCTCATCACTTATTTTACATTTTACTATGCTGAAAATTATCTGAAAATAAGTATTTTATAAACGGTTACATACCTATGTGTTCTATAAGCTGCCCACATTAAAGGCGTCATCCCATTCTGATCCATCATATCTACATCCTGATAGAGTAAAAAGAAAGTCAGACAGTAAAAACTTTTAAGTTCCTACCAAATTTACTGAGAAAAATACCATTTACACATCACAGGAGAAGCCAACATAATAACAGCACTCAATCAAGGGTGATTTATGAAACTTTTTCTCTCTTAACTTTAAAATAAAACTATTTTCACTGAATATTTTAATTAATGTGGATATAAGTATCTAATTGACATATATTAAGTATATATTCAATATTTAATTAACTTCTATTTCTCGTTTTCCCTTTTAAGATGCTTCACTCAGCCTTTCAATGTTTTCATTTAAAGATCTTGACATACTCTTGATCTTTCACCCACAAAGGATTGATTAAATAGATAACTTACATCTCTGAAAAATGTATTTATACTAATTCATGATAGGAGGGAATAATAAAACCCTGTTTATTCCTAGGCATTTTAAAACAAAGAATAAATTCAATAAACTTCAACAGATTCAAAAAAGTTTGTTTGCTTTTGATCACTATGTCACTATGCATAAATATTTTTAGAATTAACTAATTCTACAAAGTTTGTGGTGAAAAAGCAAGGTAATAAAGCAATCCTCTGTCTTACTTCCCACCAATTTCACTTTTTTTAGCTCATTATTTTGGTCTTTACCTCCACATCTTTAAAATAAGACACCTGAATTGCTACTTCTTGATTTTTCAGTTTTAGGCATTATCCTAAATATGCATATTTTACATATCCTCAATATGTAAAATGGCAAATTCTCTCTTTCTTCTCACTGCCTCATCACAAATATGCACCTTTCCTACTCTTTCCTCTGAAAAGATCTACTGTAATTCTGGTTCTATAAATATTTGATATTTACATTATTATAAATATATAAGAATACTATTCCCAACAAAATATGTAGTAAACCATGATTACTCTCCTCTCCTACCCAACTTTTTTGTTTTCCTTGGTACTGCATTTTTTCTCCCTTTTGCTTTCTTTTAGTTTTCCCTTTTGCTTTCCCTTTAGTTTTCTTTTTCTTTCTTTTTAGCAAATTAGAATTAAAACTACTACCTGTTCAACCAAAACTCTTCTCAAGTTATCTAAATCTCCTTTCAAGACATGCTGATGTATCAGGGATTCTATGTTTCACTTCCCTAAAATTCCTTCTCCTGGTCCACTCCAATCTGCCTGAGGCACCTGTCTCATTAACTAGAACAGGACTTCTTTGAAGACAGAAATTATTTTAAATTCATCTTTGTATTCTCAGTGCCCAGAAGAGTAGATAATCAAAAAACATTTGTTAAATGAAAAGACATGTTTATCTATCTACTCTTCTAGGCTTGGGAAAGTCACTTAATAACTCTAAAATTGGCAAAATTACTTTAATTCTCTGAACCTCAGCTTTCCCACCTACAAATGTGAATACAAATAATGGCTTCATAAGACCCCTGTGAGGATTAAATGGAATAATGTGTGTAAAGCAAACTAATTCCATAGCCTGGAACATAACAGACATTCAATAAAAAGTTTCCTCTTCTTCCCTTCCCCATCTCCCATTCCTGGATTACATTAAACCAGCAGATCTTATCCAAGTTATGTTATCTAATTTACCAGTCAGTGGAGAGAGGACAGAGTTATAGTGAGTACACTATAAAACACTTCATAACTGTGTAGCAGTTCTCTGTAAGCCACTCTTACGGATGGGAGTATGTCTCAAATATACAAATGTATTGAGGCAGAAAAAATACTGAGAACCACCACATTGACAAGTGACAACACATATCCTTGGACATCATTAGCTTTAGTCTCTTTCATGAAAACTGTAGTCAAATGTTATGCCTTATCACTACAAATCTATTTCTAAATTTATTTTACGTGTTGTTGGGAACATCTCATGTAACCTCACTCAATATTTACATTATACATGTTGATTATTTTCCAATAAAAATCTTAAAAAAAAATCTTCTCTGAAGAAATGACATACTTCCTTGTTTCTTATATGAGAGTTAAGTTCTGTCACTTATTTTACTTCCTTCACTGCCCTGGTTTGAAGAAAGCTCAACTAAATTTGACGTCCAATTAAAACAAACATGTAAATTCTTATGTTTAAGTTTCTTCTTCCTTTTTAGTTGTAAGTCTTTTCATATCCTTTTTAAAAAGTGACAGTATTTAAAATATTAATAAGTAAAATAAAAAATGTGAAATTATGCCACATCTCTAGAGTACTAAAAGAAAAATGAAATTCAACCTTTTCTTTCTTTGGGTCGGGATTTAAAACTTGGTACTTCTTTTCCAAGTTCAGCCTGGACGTATGAGTATTCTCTATTAGGAAGAATTAACATGGAAATGTTACAGGCCCTAAGAATGTAAATTTGATAAAATTAACCAAAAATGGGGGGGAAATGGAAAAAGGCTGAAAAGAAAGTATAATGAGTGCCTAACCTGTAATAGCTATGAGTCAAAGGATATTATTTAAAGCTGAAAAATCAAGTAACAGAAATTTATCAGAACAAGTTAACACTAAGAAAAACAGTATCATTGACTAATGTCAATGTAAGACAGGGAAGAGAATGAAGAAATTAGGAATACACTAATTTTATTACTGCTTATAATTGGGAACTAATCAGAACTAATAAAAATTGAGCAAACATCTGATTAAAGTAAGAGAGAAAAAGAGAACTGTGTGACTGAGGAAAGAATTACCAAGCAGAAGAAAAGAGCAAGCACAAAGGCCCTAAGACAAAAGCTTATCAGAGCTGTTCAACAGCAAGAAGATGGGTGTGGTTAAAGCAGTAGTGAGGGGGAGATGACAAAAGATGAAATCAGAGGTATCCAGGGCTAGACCACACATGGTTCTATAGGCCAGAGAAGGACTTTGGTATCCATTTCAAGTATAATGTAATGCACATTAGAGTGGTTTTCTTTTACAATATTTTAGCATATAGATTGAAAAAAAGTCTGGAAAAATATATACTAAACTGTTAAAGGAAGTGATCTCAGTGGGGAGAGGAGGGAAAGGAAGAGGTGGGATTTCATTCTCTAAGTCATACTCTTCTATTATATTTGAATATTTTACAATAAGTATGTTACTTTTCTAAGCAGAAAAAAAAAACTCTTACTCATGAAAAAGAAAACTACTTGTCAGGCATTTATTAACATTATCATGCATTTACTGCACAAAAGGTACTGTGACAAAAATCTCTGCCCTTGAAGAATCTTATAGCCTACATACTATGTCAGAGTTAAAATGATTACTGAAACATCCAAACTCCAAAATCAATAAGCTAACAAAAACAGTGAGAACTTTACACCACTTTTCCTACCCAGTTAAAAACTGGAAGAAAAAAAGTGAACATGTATTGTAAACTTATATTTGTAATACAGAAGGCCACTGAAGACAATGTCACGTGCAACAGCGCCATCTACTGCTTCAACTGTCAGTCTAGAAGGAACCGTAGGAGAACAAAGATGATCCCTTGTGGCAGCTAGTCTCCAAAGATGGCCCCTAATAAACCTCCCTTCCCAGTGTTCACGCCCTTGTGTTCCCTCAGTGAACATGCGCTGGCACTGTTACTTGCTTTAACTGGCAGACCGGAGCAGAAATGCTGCTATGCCAGTTCAAAACCCTTAAACAAGTCAGACAGCTTCTGCTCTTGCTCTTTTGGGCACTCTGAGCCACCATGTAAGAAGTCTGGCTTCCCTGCTACAGAGACCACATGGAGGGGTATCGTGGAGAAGGAGAAGTTCTAAGACTGCATGGAGAAAAAGAGGGAGGCCTAGCTGTCAACTGAGCCCAGCCTTTCAGCCATTCCTATCAAGATATAAGGTATGCAAGTGAGCCATCCTCCAGCCCAGTTGAGCCCCCAGATGACTGCAGCCCCCTGCCATTTTCACAAGAGGAACCACCCAGCCAAGCCCAGTCAACCCACAGAATTGTGAAATACAATGGATGGTTGTGTTCTAAAGCCATTATATTTAGGGGCAGTCTGTTTACACAGTAATGGATAATAAACTCCCCCTTCCAGCAATTAATTTAACCAGTCTATGCCTCTTTTCCTTAGCAATAGTGTACAACACACAACTGTCACTGACTGGCACTGCCAACAGCAAATACCTTAAAGGATTCATAAAATAAATACTATTCAAATTCTAAATCTAATATTTTAAATTACAATAACAAATATATGTTAATAGCACTGAATTAAAATCATTTGTCTTTCTCTTATGATAAGATCCTTAGCTATAAAACTAATGTTTAAGTACAACCAGAGAAAACTCATGAAAGAAAAACTGAGTGACATTACTTTTAACAAAATACATCTGTTATTGAAACAAATGAAAATCATGGTACACAGAAACTGATAATATTTAATATGATTATAGTCACTACATATTCAGGAGAAATCAGGAAGAGTCACTTAAATCATGAGAATTTTTCTGACATGTAAGAAGCAGTATCTTATATAGCAGAAACAGAGAAAATGACTTAAGGAATGTATCCCCCTGGAGAGGGACTTAATACAGAAAATAACCAGTAATATGTTCAAAAAAGTTTAAATGAATTCAGATGATATATTCAAAAGACGTAATTAAGGGAAAAAAATAGATACTTAAATTTTCTCCCTTACTTTCTGAAATTCATCTCTGTCACTACTGGAAATTAAAAAAAACCCCACCTTAATGGATCATTATCTGGATCATAACTGGTTTTCATATTTTTATGTTAACTACATTAAACAACTCAATATCAAACTAACTATATATTTATTCTCTTATCCATCAGAAAGTACTATTTAAATATCACTAGACTGTTACACTTGTTAACACCAATGATATTAGGTATTTAAACCATGAAGAACATCTGATTAAAATCTACCCCATTGTGACTTTTTTTTACCTGTCCTTTTGCTATGAGATAAGCAACAATTGAGGTATGTCCAAACTGGGCAGCCAGATGAATACAGCTACATCCTTCTCCGTCAATTAATGAAGGATCTGCACCATATTTCATTAGTTGCACGACCATAGATAGATGGCCTTGTCTAAAACGTAAAAGAATGAACACTTAAATATATAAAGTTATTTCAAACAAGAAACGCTGGAAAGATCTTTTTTAAAAAAATAGGGTAATGGTGGAAAAGATTACACAAATCTTATTTTATGTTATTTTAAAATAGGTATATGTCAAGTCACATTTAGGATTTTATGTTCTTAAGTCTTAACTGGTATAAACGGTCTTTGAAAACTTATAGATATTCATAACTTCTTTAAATATGTAATAAATAGTTACTATATTCTATTAATCCTATTCCAATATGACATTAATTGTCCCATGAACTAGATACTTCTTTCATTGTAAACATACGTAGGCTGCATAAGTATTCCAAAATTTAACCCCATCTTACAATTAACTGGATTAATATCAGCATGGTTAATTCCTTAAGGACACTTTGGACAATAAACTTTGCTTTCAATGCAGGTAACACTGGACAGCAATATGTTAGCACATTATTGATATTAATTACTGGCATAACAAGTTCTCCCATTCATTTCCGCATATTTTTTTTAAAGTTACTTAGTTATAGACTGCTAAAGGAACCAAAGGGAAAAAAAAAATCCAGAATTAAATTTAAACCTTGTGGCCCAGTGCAATGGAGTTGAATTTAGGTCTCCTCCAAGTTGATCCACAATAGCACCTTTCGAAATATAGTATCTATAAGACAAAATTTTAAATAATTAAGACAACTTTCATTTTCAATTTTAAGAAACTGTATGAAAAATAAGGAAATAAATGTTTTTCATTTTAGATCTCATGCTAGTTTATGCCTTTGACAATAAACAAACTTTTGTGAGTTTTGAAAATATATTAGGAGAATTTTACATCAAACATATCACTCTTTTGTTCCAGAAGTAAAAGAAAAGTAATTTTTTTAAATTACAATAAAGAATAGCAAAGCCAAATAACAATCATATAAAAAAGAAGGCAGTCAGAGAACCACAAAGATTTGGATCCTACAGTAGCATCAGGTAGAATTTTGGAATTACAACAGCTGTAGAGCAGGCCAGACACATAGCCTACCATGGGTAGAAGCTCAGCTTTTTAAGCTCAGCTTTACTTTCCTCACAAGATTACTGTAGATTAAATCAAACAACATATGTGAAAGAGTTTTATACATTGTAAAGTATAATATAAAGGTTCTTTATGATGCCTTATTTGTTATGCTTTTAAAGCTGTGTTGCTTTACAAAGAAAGAGCAACCTCATTTCCTACTATATTCATGTCATAACATCTTGATATTCTCTGAAATGAACAGGACCTAGCTGTTTATATAATGCTTGTTTTGGAACTGATCAATGCAATGAATCTTGAATACAAATGATTTCAAGGCATTTGATGGCAAATGTTTGACATATGTATATTATTGAGGTTCTTAAACCGCTCTAAGTGATTACAGCTTTAGATCACTAATGCATTCACTCTTAACGCTCATAGTTCCAAACATTTAATATATTCAATACTTAAAAGCTTGATTCAGATATTTTCTGTTTTATACATTTAAGTTGGTGCTTTTAAAGCATTATGCAATGAAGGGCCCAATACCACTCTATCATACAGTTTGAAGTGACTTAAAATATTTCTAGACTAAAATATTTCCAGTCCAAAATATCAGACAGTCTGAACACAAACATTCAAATGCTCCTAAACTGTTTCTTAAGGCACCCAGTAGACATTAATGCAATAATTGAAAATGATTTTTTGAGCCCAAAGAGAAGTACAGCACAGCCAAAGAACAGCTTTGATAGGAAATATTTTCTTTAAAATTCCAACTAGAAAGTTTTTTTAAGCAATTTTATTACCTTCTCTAAAGTTAATATATGTGTTCCTGAGACGTATTTTTACTCACATTTCAAATCCTTGCTAGGACTATGGAAATGAATATTTCCAAACTAGTTCTAAAGTACAACTTTTTTTTAACAAGGATAGGGGAATTTTTTTTTTCTGCATGATAAAGAAGAGTAACTTCTATCACCTTTTCATTGTAAACCTCTGGAAGAAAAATACTATATTTTTATAACATGTTATTTTTTGTAGCTTTAAGACCCTAGTTCAAACTACAAAATTCTGAGAAGACTGTATAATTCTTATTTTTAAACTCAAGCCTCTTTGAGAAGAGAATATCAATGAACAAGAGATAGCAACAAATACTTGAAAGATGAAAAGCAACGAGCTAAAAACCAAATGTCTCCAGAGGAGAACACCAATGAGAAGCAAACCAGAATATGTTATAAAACCCTAGAAAGGCTAAGGGATTAAAGGCAATAGTCACCTCAAAAGAAAGTAATAAGAAGCTGGACTGTAAACAGAAACACTGGTTCAAAGTCAATATAAGCTGCTGAAAAACTGTCGTGTTCTAACTTATATTCTCACTGAAAGTGAGTGTTTATTTAGCATCACAATAGCATTTTAGTGACATGGAAGCAATCAAGCAGCTGACAAAGCTAGACTAGTTTTCTTTGTGCACTGTAATCTTAAAATGTGACTACTTAAATTTTTAATATTATTATAGTGATAATTCAAACTCTTCTATTAAAGTTCAGATTCATTCTAGTGTCTCTAAACTCCTCATGCTCCTGTGGATTTTAACATTCAACCATTCAGTATTTGCCAAAAGGTGTATTCAGTGCATCATTCCAGAGAAATTTAAGACTCAAGGAATTACATCACAGAAATATATGGGACACTGAAAATGTAGCAATGAAAGTTTACATGCTAAAGAGACATTTGGGAGGTTCCTAAGTCCCACAACTTCCAATCTGCTTTGTTATGTCTCTCCTAAATATGAATGGTCAAACATGACCAGATAGCTAAGGAAAGCTTCAAACATGGAAGGAGACCAAAATAAACAGAAGAAGCCCAAAATAGACAATATAGAGAGAAGAAGAACTTAAAAAACTAAAGTTATAATAAATAGCCTCCAAAAAATAAGAGAAGATAATATACTCATGACATAAGAACAAAACATTTTTTAAGTGGGGTGGGAGGTAGAGATCAAGAGAGAATGCTTCAAATTGAAAACGCTATAGATAAAATTAGAAATTCAAAAGAAGGATCAGAAGATAAATTAAGAACATCTCCCTAAAGCACAATAGCTATAAAAGGACCATATCAATGCACAATAATGTAAACTTTCACAAAGTGGGGAATAAAGAATAAAAACTTATATGTCGCCAGGGAAGGAGAATAAGCCACACACACACTGTGCTCTCAGAAATTATAAGCTACACATTTTTTAACAAAGCCCCATATTCGCTAACAACACCTTGACTTGAAATCAAACTGAAATCAGAGACTACAAGCATTATTAGCTGTTGTTAACAAAGAATCTTGAAGTAACAGGAGACTGCTGAAGACCAAAGCCTGCACTAATCCTTATTTCATTATATCAGGGTAAAATCTAAGAAATAGTTAAAAGACTTCCACTTGAAAACACTAGGAATATAAGAAATCCAGGCCAGGTGAAGGTCTCCTCCTTTCCAAATTATACTTACTTTAATATCTTACCAGCATGAAAAGTGACCCAACTAACTTTGTTTGAAGCAAGCTCCTATAATACATCCTGATGGAACATAACTGTTAGAAGGGACACTTCTCCATGGGTCTTTGGTGGCTCCCATATGTCTTGCTGAGTATATGAGAAGACTGCAAGGTCCTGACCACTCTTTACACAAGCCATTTCTCAGAGTTCTGTTTGCATCAAGCAACCTTGAGAGATGAGGTAATGTCTCCCTCTGGGACAAAGAGTGACCTTGCTTCCCATGTATTATAAAAGCAATGAATATCCACTGTGTGTGCAGCATCGACCATATCAAGCCACTCCCATAGGACCTAGGGAGCTATGCAAATATGATGTTCATGCTATTTGCTGTGCTATGAATAATAAAGTCCTTGGTCTCTACCTGAGTCATGTATCTTCTGCCAGCATCCACGAAATAGTAATATGCTGTAGCTTCTAAGAAGGGTGTAATTCTAGACTGAAAAGTAAAAAATTAATCTTGAGGCTATAAATACCAGTTACTATAGAAAACTGCATTTACTCACCATTATGTTTGTTTTAGGAAAGTAACTTGCTAAACTATGAATTGTAAGAAATTAAGTTTACCCCCGATTGGGAGATTGTGACTGACATATATACACTACTATGTACAAAATAGGTAACTAATGAGAACATGCTGTATAGCACAGGGAACTCTACTCAATGCTCTGTGGTGACCTAAATGGGAAGGAAATCCAAAAAAGAGGGGATATATGTATACATAAGGCTGATTCACTTCACTGTAAGGCAGAAACTAACACAACGTTGTAAAGCAACTATGCCCCAATTAAAAAAAAAGAAAGAAATTAAGTTTACCCCTCTGAAGACATAATATACACAGACACTGTAGTTATTAACCCACTCTATAGTTAGTGACTTTATTCTGTAACCTCACTTGCCCATAAGGTGGAACAATCCATAAGGAAGGCAACATCAAGACTTTTTGTCTGTATTTCTCATTTTAGAGTTTCTTATTTATTTTTAAACACAAGACAAATGTGAATTTTTTGATCAACAGAATGAGATCAAGTATATCTCAACTATAACACTTGAAGCAAAAAAATAATAAAGTAATGCTTTAAAATTTTGAGAAAATTAAGCTTAATCTAGAAGTCTACGCTCAGCCAAACAACCAATAAGGTTTGAGGGCAGAAGAGATAGTAACTTCAAAAGATTTACCTCCCAAGCACTCTTTCTCTCTCAGAAAGTTATCGAAAAAGGTGCTCGACTAAAACCAGAGAGTAAACCAACAGAGAGAAAAAGCTGAGATCCAGGAAACTGAAACCAACACTGGAGCAAAGGGATTTCCCAGAATGACTGCAAAGGTAAGACAATTGTGCGTAGCTCTCAAGAGCAAACAGTCTGGGCTGGAACAGAAAGATGGAGAAATTCAGGAATGATTTCATCCTCCCTACTCCACCAAAAGAGGAACCAATAAATTATTTGATACTGTTTGCATACACAGGTGGGTTTTACAGTTCTGTCTATGAGTATGAGAACAATTAGTTCCAATATACATAAAGTTAAACAAGTGAAAAAAGAAAGCAACTATTACTTCTGACAAAAATAAAAATTCTACAGGAAAATAACAGATATCATAGAACACTTCTGGGCTTATCAGTGAGAATTTACATATGCACAACAATTTAAACTTTGCATAGTAATTTAACTAAAACTATAATAGAGGACAGAGGAAGAAGTATTAGTGGTGAGGTGTTCTAGGACATCCAGTTATCCCAAAACAAAAAGTCAAAATATAATAACTGACAAATCAAGAAACAGCACAAAAATGGCAATATTTATTAAAATTCAAAATTCATCCTCCTTACTTTCCTTCTCCTAAGAATTCTACAGATATATAAGAACATAAGCAAAATGGTATGTGAACAAGGTATTATTTACAACACTGTATAAAATAGTAAAAACACCAGAATCAATCTAAATGTTCACCAATAGGTAAACCATTAAATAAACTAAGTCCATACAATTAAACATTATACAGTTTTTTAAAAAGAATGATGTAGCTCTAGTTGCACTGATATGAAAAAATTTGAAGATAAATTAAATGAAAAGAGCAGAAAGCATTTGCTATCATTTGTGTAAAGAAAATAACTTTCTAGATAAAAGTAACAACATAAAAATGTAATATACAAGAGTAAGTACTGAAAGAAACAGCTAAAGTACTGAAGATAGTTACTTCTGAGGTACAGGACCCAGGGGGTGAGGGGGGGGGGAACTGCTGTTTCCACTGTAAGCCTTTAAGTACTATATGATTTTTTAAATTGTTTATGTACTGTTTTGATTAAAGTAACAGTAATTTTAAAAAATACAGATACTACAGAAGGCTAGATAATTTGAACCAACCCTCCAATTAAAGAAAACTAAAAAGAAGCTCAACAAAATAAAGAAATATTTCCTAAAAGCAAATATTTCCTAAGAAGATTATGAGCATTTACCTGGCTAAAATTCAGGAGATTAAAACTGGGAGAAATTAGAAAACTGCTTGGGCACCATCTACCCTAGAGACAATTTGCTGATACAAATTGAAGAAGAGTTGGCCTAGAGGCAAGCTAAGAAGCAGACAAAAGCAAAATAAGGGCTGGGACCCCAAAAAGCTGCACTGTAGGAGTAATTAAGAACCAGAAGTAAACCTGGCTCTAGCATGGTCTTCAGCCACCTGAGTGATCCAGAAAATCTAAAGCCTTAAATTAAAGTTGGGCTTAGCAGAAACAAATGGTATCTTCTCATTTAGGCCTCAAATTATTCAACAAATAAGTTTTCAAGTATGTCTATTATACATTCGAAGATAGTCAGGCACACAAAGGAATAATATAACAGATACAGACCCACACAGATTCCCAATGCTATCTTCTCAGACACAGATTATATAATAACTATATTTTCAAGTATATAAGACAAGATGGAAAAGTACAGCAACAAATGAATCAAATAATGCAAGTTTTAAAAAAAGTTAAAATTCTAGAACTAAAAAATAAACAAAATTGGAACTCATTGAATAGATTTAACAGCAGATTACACATAGAGAATAAATGAACTGGAAGATAAGTCAGAAGAAGTTTCCAGAATGAAGCAGAGAAAAAAAGGAGAGTACACGCTGAAGAGAGGATAAGAGACACAGCATACAATAAAAAGGTCAAATACACATTTAACTGGCGTTCCAGGAGAGCAAAAAGAGAATGGGGCAGAAGCAATGTTTGAAGAAATAATGGCTGAGATTTTCCAGAACTGATGAAAACATTAATCCACAGAATCAAGAATTTCTTGCAATCTTATTCAGGGTAAATAAAAGAAATCCACACCTAGAAACATCATCATGAAAATGCAGAAAACTAGAAACAAAGAAAAAACATCTTAAAAGCGGCCAGAAAAATGAAAGAAAGAAAGAAAAGCCTTTAAAAGTGTAATACTTAGACTGACTTCTCAATAGTAACAGAAGTCAAAAAAACAGTGGGATGATATTCTCAATGGGTAAAAAACAAAAATAAAATTAAAAGAGCTGCCAACCTAGATTTCTATACCATGTGAAAATTTCCTTCACAAATGAAGATGAAATAAAAACATTTTCTGACAAACAAAAACGGAATTTAGACATCAAGAGACCCATACTGCAGGCAGAGGAAAGGTTAGTAATACAAGAAGGGAAAAAAGGAGCAAATAAAATGGAAATATGCTCTTCAGAACAAAGTGATTCATGGATTTCAATGCTTTAGTTATTACTTGCTTAATCTTTCTTTAGTACTCTAAGGGCAAATTCTTTTACCTGATATTAACATCCTATTTGTCTCTAGACTCTGTATGCTGTACTTAAAAGGCACACCTGCAAGCAGTTCATTTCAGATTCATGTCTCTATCTAAAAATCTTATATCCAAATTGCCAGAAACTATTTTAGCCAGATTTACTAAGACTTCCTTATCATCCTGACTCCTGCTTATCTAACCACCTCTTATTATTACTGAACAAGCAGATGAACAGTAAGTAATAAAAATAATTTATACTGAGTATATAAAGTATTGTTCATTTATGCTGGTGTGAAATTAGTTTATTATTACCTGCTATTATTAACTCCTCTCTTTCCTTTAGTAGCTTTTACCCATAGAATTCATATTTAGAATGTAAACTACAAGTTAGACTGCCTGAGTTAAAGTCTAGACTCCAACCTTTATCAGTTGTATGTCACTGGTAGCATATTTAACCACTTTATGCTTCAGTTTCCACATCATTAGGACAGCAGTAAAAATTGTTATTTTTCACACAGGGTTACTTCAAGAATTAAGATTTAAGGAAATATACATGGAAAAGCACTCAGCATAGTATCTGTCACATAATAAGCATTCGATATATGTTAAAAACAATTTTTTTCAGGAAAAAAGTACACAGAATCTACATTTTAAAAGCTATGAATTTTAGAAATGATATATTTTATAATTATTTCTAATAATTTTATAGTAATAACTAATTACTTAAAAATATAGAAATGCTTACTTGACTAAATCTATTCTGTTATTGATGGCAGCCCAGTGGAGGAGTGTAACATTTTCTTTGTCTGGTTGCCGTACATCATAACCTGCTTCCACCAATTCTTGGCAGCGTTCATATATTCCATATCTTGAAAAGAAAGAAAACGTGCAATTGTTACCACTATTTGAAAAGAAATTTAAAGCTGAAAATAGCATTTCCAGAAGAAACTAATGCTCCATTTTGAAACCTGGAAATTAAAATGGCTTTCTCAATATAAAATGTTACTTTAAAGATATCAATATTCCAACAGCTTTTATTACTAACCCATTTTATAATTAAAAATTTTTCATCTGTAAGAATGCAATAACTCATAAAGTGGAAGAGAAAAGGATAACATAAATAAAATGTCTCAGTTATTTGTTTTTCTTAATATCACCACTTATTCTACAAAACACTTAAGGCAGCTTATAAAAATAAATACAGCTATGTTAAAAAATATTAAATCATAAAGAAGCAGTAACAAAGAGTTTATCAATGATTTAGAAGAGCATTGAGAAAAAAGGATGTCTTACAACCTCAGGATTCTTTATTTACAAATTTAGCCTCAAAATTCCTAAGGCAAGTAAGAAAGGAAGTGTAGGGGTGGGAGCAGGGCAGGTGCAGGAGGAGTCCTGTACGTTCAAGCCAATGAGACATAAGAGAAAGTCTACTGGGAGAATTCGAGGAAAGACGTTCACATTAAATAAAGAAGAAAGGTGCACGCAGACACCTTGACCTTTTCCTCCCTTTCTGTTTTTGGTCATTCTGTGGCAGCATATATATTTTTTAAAACTTTGTATTATGGAAATTTTCAAGCATAAGCAAAAATAAAAAGAACAGTACAACAAACTACTAAGAATCCATCATGGAGCCTCAAAAACCATCAACTTTATCCTAAACAAAATACTGGCTCCTTGGAAATACGAGACACAAAAATTAAATGAGCTTTGACTATATTTGTAATTTCTTAAAGTGGTCTCCAAAATGGGGAGATATACCACAGGGTGAGGTTGGGGGAAAGGTGGCCTAATAAAGGAACATTAGAAGCAAATATTAAAACTGTATTCGTGTCTTAGCTAATAGAGAAAGAAATTAAGCTGCACTAATATTTAATACAGCCTTCACTGCTTCAATGCTGCCCTACAATGGCTCTGTACTACATGTGTACACGTGTACACGTGTACACACACACACACGCACGCACAAGGTACATCAACCTAAGGGAAGGGCAAGAGTTCCACAATTCACAGGAGATGATAGAAGTTCCTTCAGCTCTTTGTTCTTTTTCAGAAAATTGTTTACATGTGCCCAGTTAAGTGAACTAGGCATATTACCTTAAAGAGCAGAATCTACCTCACACTTTGAATGAGATAAGTGATGATAAAAATCTTTTTAATTATACTAAGAATCGCTGGTTACTTTTCTAACATTTAAAAGTGAGTATGCATTTTCCTTTTAACAAAAAAGACAAGTGTTTCAAATCTGCTGGCTTTTTTGGGGACCGGGGCACAGGCAGCAATGGCAAAGAACTGTGACTGGTATGCTATCAACCATATACAGTTGACCCTTGGACAACATGGGGGTTACGGACGCCAACCCTCCCACAGTCAAAAATCCACATATAACTTTATGGCTGGCCCTCCATATCTGCAGTTCCGCATCTGTGGATTAGACCAACTGCAGACTGTTTAATACTGTAGTATGTATTTGTTGAAAAAATTCGCATTTAAGTGTATCCAAGCTGTTCAAACTTGTGTTGTTCAGTGGTCCACTGTATTCTTAAGAAAGGTAAAGACAGTGAGTCTGCTCCCCTTCAAGGCAAAGAGGGTATTTCAGACACAGTGAGAAACTTAACTACTTTCATTTCAGAAAAACACCTACTATAAAGAGAATATTTTTTAAAAATTGTATGTTTGGAAATGTTTCTATCATTATCTAATAGTTTCTGAAAGATCTTATACAACAACTGTAAAAACATTCTTATGTGGGCACACTAAAAATTTTTGAAACAATTTTCTAACATGTGTGAACCCATTTGCTGTAATTACAAAAATGTCAAAACCTCATTAGTTTGCAAGAACTATGATCAGAAAATGTACATTTACAAGGTAAAGTTTAGTTAAATCTTTACTTAGTGAATAGTACTGAAAAGTAATTAATGTAACTTAATAAATGCAGCATATGTTGTAATTCTTCTATTAGGGAATCATGTATCTTTGTGAGATTTATCTTTTTTCAGCCAAAAAATCATGAAAACAAAGTATCTAAATAAAATAAATTTAGGATCAGATTTCCATGTCACTGTAATATAAAATATTAAACTATCTAAAATAATAATGAGAAAGCATATTTAATTATACTACTCTCACTGTAAATAAGGTTAATTAATGAAAGACGTTAAAGTAAGACCTAAAGAAATATACACCCCAATTCCCCCAAAATTATCTGCAAATTTAATGAAATTCTAATTAAAACCCCAAATGAATATCTCATGAATTTCCCAAGTAGAACCCTAAAATTCATTTGTGAGAGTAAAAGACCAAGAATAGCTGAGACAATTTTGAAGACTAAGAAATAATTAAAACAATGTGGTACTATACAAGATTAAACAAATGGAAGAAAAAAAGAGTATTTAGAAATGGACTGCAGAGTGACGTCAGCATCATGGTGGAAGAAGACATTCATAGTTTCGTCCCCCCTCCAACAATAATAATTCAGCCTCTATCCACGGACCTCTGTGGGCACTATGGGATCCAGCACTGTCGGCCAAGAGAGCTGGGAGAGTCTCACCCACCCATGCATTGGGTACCAGGCATATAGACCTATTCCTAGCTGTGGACCCTACAGCGGCCCACAAACTGGCTCCAGCCCCTCTCAGCCACCATTTGGGAGCCCCAGTCAACACTGGCTTTCACAGTCACCACAGATGACAGAGCCTTTGTAGAAGTGCAGGTTTCCAGAGAAGTTCCAGCACACTGTTACAGGAAAAAAAATATGAGTTTGGATACACTGAAGAGGAGTACTGAATCATGAGCTGCATGACTAGGGGTGGGAAGGGGCTGTGAGGGTGGCAGATGGGACTCTTGGAGGACATTAAAGGGACACAGATCTCACTAACTTCTTTGCAGACTCCATCAAAATACATAAAGAACTTTTACAAACTAATTATAGAATGACAAAAGAACTCAAAATAGGTATATTTAAAATGGTTAATTCACACAGGAAGAAACCCAAATGGCCAAGAAAATAGAAAATATATTCAATATCATTTGTAATCAAAGAAAGGCCAGTCATAAGAGAGAAAAACCATTTCACAGCTATCAAACTGACAATGACTAGTAAGTGTGACAAAACTAGAACTGAGCAAAAATGCAGTGGAAAAAGAACTCATTTCCTGCAGATAGGGGTATAAATTGGCACAGCCACTTTGGAAAACCATTTGGCAAGAACTGGTAAAGCTGAAAAAGAACACACACTGAACAAGCCAGAAGCTCCACTTGAGTTGTCTACCCTAGAACTTTTGTTTATGTGCACAGGGGAACAGGTAGTAAGATATTCACTTATGCGATGCTTGAAGTAATGAAATAGTAGAAACGATTTAAAGTGTACCTCGATAAGGAACGATAGAATACTACAAAGCAGTTAAACAGGACAGATTAGGTCCTTATTTACCAACACTGATAAATCACAAAAGCTACATAGTTTTTTTGTTTGTTTTTAAAAAGCAAACTGCAAAAGGATATGTAGTGTAGAATACAACTTATGTAAATTTTAAGCATACATTATAATAGCATATATTTGTTTACAGATGTTTGTAGACATGTACAAGAATGTTCATGAGAATGATTCACAGCAATTTCGAGAGGCTTCCTCAAGGAGATAAGGAAAAGAGCATGCTGAGCAACCTGCAGCAATTACAGCAAAATGTTAGCATCTGCTTAATCTGACAGTTATATTCTTCTCTATACTTATCTGTAGGATTGAAATGTTTTAAAATTTAAATAAATGTTTTAAAAGGTAGAAATTACAGACAGCACACATAGATACTTTTCAAGAAAAAGCATAGTTAGAAGGGTATTTGAGGAATAAAGAAAGGTGGTTGTTTTTTTTCTTAACATGAAAGATGCTGCAGTGTATTTGCTGATGGAAATCATGCATTAGGGTGAGACAGATTAATGACAAAGGAGAGAAAGAATATGTTAATAGGAGTAAAGTCTCAAAAGGAAAAATGAATGTAGAGCAGTATAATTTGTTTGCTAAATACAGGTGGTACAATGTGCTTTGATTTTTGACTACATACAACATTCAGGAAAGTAGGGTGACAGTGGACTAAGGACTTCCAAAAATTTGCCTCTCCACAAAAGTAATGAAAAAACTGGCAGTATCAACTTTTTCAGAACTCTGGAAAAGTTAACAAAAGGCTTTCAGCAATCCAAGGGATCTTTAGTCAAGAAAAACAGCTGAATTTCAGGAAGAACAGAGGACTTTGTGGTGTTTTAAAATACCACAGTCCCATCCTCTGCTCCCCAGCAGCCTTGAAAAATAAGTTGTATTCCTGGTACTGAAAGCAGAGTGAGCAGAATAGGAATGGAGTTCCTTCAAAGCCTCATTCTCAAAGAGGAGTCATTATTTCACCTATATGGTGGTTCCCTGGAAGAGTCTACTTGAAAGGTTTATCTATTAGACCTCACCCAAACTCATTAAAACCTCCTTTCTGGGATGTTTGTCAAATGTTTTAATGTAACAGTTGTTTGAGAGGATGGAAAGCAGTTGGGACAAACAACAGACAAATCAAAAAGCTTAAGCAAAAACTGAGGAATGAGATATCCACAGGGGCTTGAAAAGCTCAGACATATTCCTGGGAAGCTAGAAGGCCATGCACATGTTCAACAAAGATTGGAGAAGGCCCTAAGCTCTCACTTCTGATTGACCTTGAGGTTCTTCGCAAGCAGAAAGTGAAGGCTAAGGCAGAGCTGTAAGCTGCCTGGCTGAGTGCTGAGTGTCTCAACTTGCACTTGCACAAACAGTTCCTCGACAAAGATCAAGACTTAGTGGTTCTAGGGATTTAAGAAGTCTCTGACCACTAACTAACCAAACAGAGACTTCAGTGGCCACACATGACAAAGATACAGACTTTATAGAATTAGTTCAGAAATGTTACAAACAACAACAAACCCTGGAGAACCTGATAACCAGAACTGCCATGCTACATTATTTGAACAGTCCAGCTTTCAACAAAATTTACAAGACATGCAGAAGAGCAAAAAAGTATAACCCATGGGGAGCAGGGGGGAGCAATTAATAGAAACTGTCCCTGAAGAATCCCAGACATTGGACTTACTAGACAAAGACTTTAAATCAGCTATTTTAAATCTGCACAAAGAACTAAAGGAAAGTATGAAAACAATGTCTCACCAAGTACAGAATTATCAAATAGAGAATATCAAAAAGAGAAAGAAATGTATATTTCACTTAAAATACAGATGTCAAAGAAAAAAACAACTGCAACAAAAAACTTACTGTGTAGCCTTAACTATGTCCCACGTGCTGTAATCATCAATATGAGTTTTCCGTCCGAGGGGTTCACCATATCCATGGCTATAATGGCTTTGAGGTTTGATTTCCTGTTGAAGAAAAAAAATTACACAGAGATAAGAATTGAGAAATGAAGTATGAAAATATTTCAGTATTTTACTATCGCTTTTGTGCTCTTTGAAGAATGTTTGTTATTTAAAAGATTAAGTTTAACCTTATGCTGAAGTCTGTATTCTTTGGAGAAAAAGCATGTTCAAACAGATCTACCCCTTATACACACTCTCAAAACAAAAAGCTGCAAAACTGTAAATGAGTGACAAATCAGTAACTGAAATTCATCTTTAGCGCCACAGAACTCTACTTCTTCATCAAATCAACTCTCAATTCTCTCAGACCAATTCTACTATTCCAGCATAACACCCTAGCTCTAACACTCTACTTCAAAACTTTCATCACGTGCCAAATAAAAACTAAGGTCCTAAAAAAGGAACCCAGGGATATTATTCTATTATTCTCAGATATCACCTTTTCTTATACTCCTTCATGCTGAGGGCTTGTTAAGGCATCTACTATTAGGTGAATAAAGAACAATAGGGCATGGGGCTTCCCTGGTGGCGCAGTGGTTGCGCGTCCGCCTGCCGATGCAGGGGAACCGGGTTCGCGCCCCGGTCTGGGAGGATCCCACATGCCGCGGAGCGGCTGGGCCCGTGAGCCATGGCCGC
>NC_041219.1:12019652-12034696 GCF_002837175.3 Physeter macrocephalus | reverse complement strand
TGGCCGCTGAGCCTGCGCGTCCGGAGCCTGTGCTCCGCAACGGGAGAGGCCACAACAGAGGGAGGCCCGCATACCACAAAAAAAAAAAAAGAACAATAGGGCATTCTAACAAAACGTAAATCTGCCTGAGTAGTCCTAAAAATGTCAACACCCTTAAAGAAACTAATTTTTATATAAAAATTTAATTAAACAGCTTTATAGAATATTACATCCATTTAAAACTTATATGCTATGTGCAATTTTCTATTTAAAATACAAAATTTGCTATGCATAGTCAGCTTCCTCAATATAGCATAAGATACAATTACTTCTTTTATATGAAAACAGAAAAACTGAGCATGTTTGGTTCTACTACCATCCATTCAAATTTCTATGATTTTTTCTCTTACAGGCACACACACATAAATGAAAGGATAAGGCATAACAAGATATTTGGAGAGAATTAACTCCTTAGAACAATTCATTCTCTCTTGGTCACTGATATTTAATAATACAAATTTATGGTATTTCATTGGAGAAAAAAGTATTATCTTTAGCTCACTCTAGCCATTTAATCTATGTGGAAAATTCCAATACTGATTTGTTTGAACCATACATTTAGAAGACTATCAACAATATAACTGAATATTTTCAACAATAGGGAATTTAAAAGTTTCACAAAAGCAAATTTAGCTTAGTATATAACCTTTCCTTATGAAAATGCCACCGACAATATTAAAATACCACCGTAATAATCATAAATCCACATTTGCAGAAGAAAGAAAATAGACATCAGTCTTAAGCTGAGATTCACAACATATTACACATACTGCATATAATTTACTAAGTGATTTTTTTGGGAGATTATTCTTGGACTCCATTAAAATAGAACTGGTTAAATATGAACACAAGCAGGTATAGTATTTTGGGTGTATGCAACACTCTGAATAATTGATGAAGTTAACCAATACATAAGACTTACCCAATTTATTTTAAAACTTTTCTATTTAATTTCTCCACTGAACTCCAGTTCTCAACTTCTCTATGCTCTATATTCAGTGGAGCAAGATAAAAGAAAGACATTTCTCAGATCAGTAGCACTTCCTTTTTTTCTAAATTTTTTCTGATATTATTCTCCCCTACCATAAGGAAAATAACCTTTTAAACTTTCGATTCTGACTTTTTCTATAGGACCATAAGACATCTGAAGGAAAATAAAAACCTGGCCATAGTTTACAAGGAGAATGGAGTAAAATGTCCAACAAAACATGAACTGAAAGTCTGCTATAAACAAAGCCCTCTACAATGTACTGGGACCCCAAGCCAGGACAGGGTAAAGCTAGTGCAAAGTTTAAGAGAGTGCCAAAAAACTCCATAATCAAGATTTTAAAAATCTTAATGAATTATCTTTTAAAAATCAAAACAAAACAAAACATAAACATAAACATTTTAAATATAAACAGCACTAGTATTGCTTGTTTTTCCTTTTGTGTCAGGCTCCACTGTGGCTTGAAGCAGTACTGCAAATCAACATGCAAATACCAAATATGGTCTCTTGCCCTCAAGGCCTTTACAATCCAAAATGGAATGACAAAGTAGATAAGAAACATAAGTCAAAGATTAGAAGCAAGAGCTAAGTTAAAACTTAAATAAAGACAACATGAGGGCCAAAAAGTAATAATATAACTTTAAAAACTATTTCAATATGAAAATCTGCTACGGCAAACTGCTATTCTTTTTTACTAAGGACAAACAGGTTGCTTTTACAGGCAAATAACAAATATTCATTAAATAAAAAATAAATCTCTTTTTAAAGCTTACTACTGTAATGCTTTCATGTGATTTTAGTTTTATTTTTATCCCCAGAGACCTGTTATTATATATAATGATTAAATTGTATTCTCAGTTTATCTACCATCCATTTTGCCCCACTGACAGTGCCAAATGTGATCTTCCAATGTACTAGAAATCAGACTTTTTTCCAGTAACATTTAAAAATTAAAAGCATTTGTTTTATCACAATTATATGGTTTTTATTTGTTTACTTCTACTTTTTAGTAAAGGAAATATGATTTTTTTAAAAGATGGCTTTACATATATCCTTAGAGTAATTTTCAAGAGGTATGGTTATTCCCACTAAAAAGGTAGAGGAAATTGTGTTTAAGCAAATCTCCAACCTGTTGTACTATTTTTTAAAAAATTAATAACACGGACTTAAATTCTTTTTCTCACTTTTAATCACATTGGAAACTGATTCACCTCTAGAACTAGTACCCTGCCAATCTGACAAATGACAACACTCTCTATCAAGATAACCACCACTATCACTAGGCCTAGGAAGAACAGTTGTGATTTTTAAACTTTAAAAACATAAAATAAAAAATACTGTGTTAATGTAAATAAATATATCCTATAAATGTATATTTTTTAATTATAAATTTGCTATTATACATCAGATAAATTTTCAACATACAAATATTTAATGACACTAAAATCCTATAATTTTTCCTTGATTTTAATGGGAACCAAGATGCAATTTAATTGATATCACTGCCAAGGAAAGTAATACTAATTAAAAAATACATATGTAGGTCATTGTAACTTTTAAGAATGCAGTAATTCCATTAGAAGCAGCATGGTATAAAAGAAAAAGTCCTTGACTGAGAGGCTACTGAACTGAAAGTCTGACATTCTCTTACCTAGGCTACAACCCAGCAACGCAATTAACTATGGTAGGATTCAGATCCCTCATTTGTAAAAAAAGAGGAGGATGAATAAGATCAGCTTAGAGTTCTACCCAGGTGCCTCAAGAACCAACATCAGGGCATCAAAGAGCTTGATAGTTTCAGCTCCACTCAATTCACTCCCTTCTTAAACAAAGCACTTTGTTATTTAGCCTCTTTTTAGATACTGGGGCTTTACATAATATTTCTTTAATAATAATAAAAAAAATATTCAGCTCCTTTTTAAAAGTTTAAAAACCACTAGATTAGAAGTCCTCCAAGATCCCTTCTAAGGCTAACATACAATGATTTTGTATATTGGAATAAAGAAATTACAGCCACTAGAAGGATCCTTAAGGTACCTAAATTGACAGCCAAAGGTTTTTATAGCCCTAGGAGTTGCTGAAGAGAACTAGAAGAGAAAGCACCTCCAAAACCTGCTGCTCAAGTAGCAGACAGGAAGGAGAAGAGCTGGGACAAGCTCAGCTGCCATACACTGCTGCTAAGAGAAATCAATACGATAAAACTCAAACTTATACGGCAGATAGGCAAACTCTGGATGGCATATCAAGATGACAGACTCCATAATGCGTGTTTATTCACATGCCTGGATGGAATTATATAACCAATAAACTAGTTAGCAAGTGTCTGTGTGCAATCTAGTTAATACAATCTAGTCAACTTTTAAAAAATACGAGACCTATTAATCTTTAGTTTACAAAGAGGGAGGCAGCACTGATCAAAGAATCCTCTATGGCAGGGGTCCCCAACCCCCGGACCGTGGACTGCTACGGAACTGGGCCACACAGGAGATGGAGAGCAGTGGGCGAGGGAGCGAAGCTTCATCTGCCGCCCCATCGCTGCATTACCGCCTGAACCATCAACCCCCCAGGCCAGGGAAAAACTGTCTTCCACGAAACCGGTCCCCAGTGCCAAAAAGGTTGGGGGCCCCTGCTCTATGGCACAGTACTTTATTACCAACCAAATATAGATGTTTAATAAGTGCTCTATAAGAAAAGGTGCTCCAAGAATTCGTTCTATGGTAGAGTATATCTGAAAGGACAAACATGCAAGAGTAAGTTCAGGAATATTCAGAAAGAAGGGTAATAAGGGCAGGGACTTGCCCTGCCATTAATGACAATACATCAGAAAGCAAACTAAAGAAAAAATAGGAGTACTGCAGTGATAAATAGGGCAGTGGAATAGAGCTTGAAGAATGAGAATTAGAATCAGGAGGGAAAGACATATTATTCAGTAAATGGTATAAATGGACAACTGGCTAGCCATCTGGGATAAAAAAAAAAAAAATTAAACAGGCTCCAACATAGAAGGGTGATGTGCTTGGTAGAAAGACGCTAACAAATACATCCAAGGATATAGTTTCTTTAATGGCATATGATGCTGAAACTTGTCTGAAAAAGCAGGGCCACACAAAGCAGAATTCAGAGCAGCATGCTCCCAGGTGGAAGCTTCCCAGGTCAGCAACACATCCCATGAGAACACACAGGCAGATGCCTACACCATTCTCCTGGTGAGAGAAGCATGCACCCTCCTGTTCTGGGGAGCCTTTGTGCCACTCTGGACTCTCCTGACTGTTCTGGAGACTCTGACCGTATGTCTGGTGCTCACCAGGTCTAAGTAACTTGTTCAAAACAGCTCTAGGACTTACCTGAATAATGAAAAACCAGTTAGAGTGCAGATCAATTTCCCAGGCTTCCTAGAGAAATGACTACCCGGCAGGACCAGGCCTCAGTCAAGGACTCTTCCTATAAGATTCCCATCTCACTCCTTATATTAGATAACTTCCAGTCAGGTCAAAGATTTAAATATAAGAATATCAGTAATAACAGTCCTAATGTTAAAAAAAAAAAAAAAAAAAAGCTCTGAGAAAAGCATGAGTAACAACACATTGAAAAATGGGCAAAGAATATGAAGATAATTCAAAGAGGGCAAAATACAATGGCAAATATAGGTATGAAAAGATGCCCTAATTCTCAATATAAATGCATTTCCAAACAGAGAGAGAGAGAGAGAGAGAGCACAAAATCAATTCAATAAAATTCTAGGGCACATACATGTTACCTACAAGACACATGTTACCTGCCTTGCCTTTGGTGCATTAACCCATAAATATACACAGGTGAATTAGCAAACCAGTAGGGCTTAACCATATGCTTGTAACTTGCACTGTGCAAATGTCTGCTGCCAGGTATCATTCTAACAGGCTGGACTCTGAATCAAGAAGCTAATTGTATTTAATTATATAATTTTGAGCTTCTCAAATTTAATTCCATTAAATGTATATGAGGAAACTAAAACAATATAAAGTGTTGTTGACAAGAAGAAAGAAAAAAAGTCTCTATACATAATTGACTCATTTTTAAGTCCTAGCCAAAACTGATGAGCCAAATGTGAGACCTTCTTAAAACCTATGTAGTAATGAACTAAATTCTAGGAATACCATAAGGATTTGTAAAAAGGAATATATAATGAGAGGACAGCATAAGCATTAAACATATAACCAAATGAACAATGAAAGATAAGGAAAAGCAGTTGCCACTACAAAATTATAAAATAACTTTCTCTTAAAATGTATTTAATTAATAGTGCCAGCAAATGGCACTACACTCAAGACAGAATTTCTTACTAATCTATTTGATGTACCCTCTTTAAGGGAAGATTGGACAAAAATGATTTGGTAATATAATGGAAAGATTTCATATCAATTTTTTCAGTAAGTAAGAAATCTCTGCTATATTATATGCTCTGCTGTGGTCCCCAATCCCTGGCTAACAGTATGTGATTTTTGCTTCTAAAAAAGAGAGGCCAACTTGAGGCATAGGTAGGTTCTCTTTATGCTGTAGGACCACCACTGTCTCAATCCAAACTATCAAATTCACTTTGCTTGCTTCCAACAAATTTTAGACTAGGAAAATGTTCATCACCTTCTAGCTTCACTAAAAACTGGTTTTCACTTCATTTCCTTCTAGTATTAATCTATGTGTATATACATACTTGTAACAATATACATAAATCTGGCACACTTTTTTCCTTCCACAGACATTTGATGAACAAATGCCTATATGTATATTTTTCTCCCTCTCCTTAAAAAAAAAAAAAGAAAGAAAGAAAGAAAAGAAAAAAAAAACTTTATTTTTAGGATTATTTTTATTTAGGATAGTTTAAGATTTATAAAACCAGTACACAGTTCCCATATTCCACACACCCAGTTTCCACTATTATTAACATCTAACATTAGTATGGTACATTTGTTGTTATTCAATCAATATTAATACATTATTAACTGAGATCTATACTTTATTCAGATTGCCTTAGTTTTTAGGTAATGTCCTTTTTCTGTTCCAGGATTCCATCCAGGGCATCACATTACATTTAAGTGGTCATGGTTCCCTAGGCTCTTCTTGGCTATGACAATTCCTAAAACTTTACTTATTTTTGATTACTTTGACAGTTTTGAGAACTAGTCAGATATTTTGTAGAATGACCCTCAACTGGGATTTGTCAGGGTTTTTTTCACTATTACACTAGAGTATGTGTTTTTAGGAAGAAGTGTTATTTTTTAATTTAACCTAATTTTGCAGATTTCCTTCAATACTGCTATACAATCTTTATTTGCCCAAATATTTATATATCTTTAGTCTGTAATCACAGTATTCATATATTTCATATTCTTCCCTTTTACATTTCTTCTTAGAATGCCTATTATTAAAACAACAAGATATAACAGATGTTGGAGAAGATGCAAAAAAAGGGAACTCTTGTACACTGTTGGTGGGACTGTAAATTGGAATAATCACTATGGAAAATAGTATGGGGATTCCTCAAAAAATTAAGAATAGAACTACCATATGTCCTAGCTATTTCACTTCTGGGTATTTATCCAAAGAACACAAAAACACTAATTCAAAAAGATATCTGCACTCTTATGTTCACTGCAGCATTATTTACAATAGCTGAGACATGGAAACAACCTAGGTGTCCATCGATGGACAAAGGGATGAAAAAGATGTGGTATATCCGTACACAATGGAATACTACTCAGTCATAAAAAAGAATGAAATCCTGACATTTGCGACAACATGGATAGACCTTTAGGGTATTATGCTAAGTAAAATAAGTCAGAAGGAGAAAGACAAATACTGTATGATTTCACTCACGTGTGGAATCTAGAAAAATAAAACAAAATAAAACAAAAACAAACTCACAGATACAGAGAACAGATTAGTGTTTACCAGAAGAGAAGGGGACTGGGGGGAGGTGAGCAAGGGGTGAAGGGGGTCAACTGTATGGTGACAGATTATAACTAGACTCCTGGTTTGTAGTGTATACAGATGTTGAATTACAATGCTGTACACCTTAAACTTATATTATAATTTAAAAAACAAACCAAGAAAAAGGATAACTTAAAAAAAAAAAGAAGAAATGGAAGGATTTTTCCTCACTACAACAAAATACTTCCTTTAACTCATTTAACATTTCTTCTTTTTAACCCATTATTGACCAGGGGATTTTTGTAGAAACGAATGCCTGTGACCTTAACACATTTCTGGTCAAAAATGTGTTAACTGGAGTAAATTCCTAGAGAGAGATTCTTAAAGGGTATGAAATTTTTATGGTTCTTGATACAATATCTAAATTGTTTTTGCAAAGGGATTATATTTATAATCCCATCACCAATATTTGATTAACCATTTCTCCATAAACTCACTGACTCTAGGTATTATTTTAAAATTATCCCTTAATTTAAATAGAGTACATAATACTTGAACTCTCAACCTTAAATATATTTTCCTATTCTATTTCATCTTTTGAGAATTGCTTGTTCCTATCATTTGGCCATTTTATTCTATTTTGGTCCTGAAATTTGTTTGTTTAATGTATTTGAATCTGATTTTTATGTATAGAAATGATTAGATACTAACCTTTTGATACTGATCTAAACACTTCTGTTCCATTGTTAGAGCTGTTATCTATGCTTTTGATATATTTCAAGAATTATACTTTTATAATCACGTACATTTTTTTCCTTGGGCATTTTTGGTCCTGACTTTTATATTTAAATACTACCATAGCACTTGGAGGAAGACAGGGTTGCCGCTGCAGCGGTGCCTCGGGCCACCCACTCCTGCTCCTAACTTACTGCTGTTCGCTCTTGCCAAGGAACAAGTCAGTCAGGAAGCCACGCCGCAGCCATGGCTTTTAAAGATACCGGAAAGACTCCAGTGGAGCCCGAGTTGGCGATTCACCGCATTAGAATCACCCTCACCAGCCACAACGTGAAGCCTTTGGAGAAGGGATGTGCTGACCTGAGCAGAGGCGCGAAGGAAAAGAATCTCAAACTGAAAAGGATCAGTTCAGATGCCTACCAAGACTCTGAGAATAACTACAAAGAGAACTCCTTGTGGTGAAGGTTCTAAGACTTGGGATCTTTTCCAGATGAGGATCCACAAGGGACTCAATGACCTGCACAGTCCTTCTGAGACTGTCAAGCAGATCACTTCCATCATATTGAGCCAGGAGTCGAGGCTGAAGTCACCAGTGCAGATGCTTAAATCAACATTTTTAATAAATTGATAATCAGTTGTTAAAAAAACAAATACTACCATAATCATTAGTGCTACCCATCAAATATTTCCAGTTATTTTCCCAAGCACATGGTAGTTTTGTACGTCCCTGGCCCCTGGAAAACTAGGTAAGTCCAACTGACTGACTTTTTTCTTTTAACCAAGAGAATTTAAATAAAAGAGACATGTTGCTGTCAAGAGAATAGGTTTTAAGAGCCAGTATGCAATTCCTTACTCTCACTTCGCGTCAGCCATGGAAACTGGCACTGTTCCAGAGAGCAGATAATCAGTCTGGGTCCCAGAGCAGCCATAATGCATGTGTAGCAAACCAGTGACACGTATGTCACTAAGATTTTAGGGTTGCTACTGCAGCAAAACCTAGCTTATCCTGACTACTATAACTCTTGAGAGTTATTCTAGTAAGTAGTATGGAGATGGGGACCTATATAAATCATTTTCATTGCATTTTGGAGCTGGTTATAAGTAGTATATGGGAGTACTACTAATGTTCAGATTTACCTTGTATCTAGTCACATTGTTAAAATTATAATCTCTAATTTTTTCTGATCTCTTTGAGTAGTCTAAGAATACAATCAAATCTGAAAATAAGTGTTGTCTTTCATTTCATGGCATAAGGCATTGGCAGAAACATCAAATGCAATTTTACAAAAAAATAATGACAGTACATTCTTATTTCCTTACCTTTTTTTCCATTTTAAACAGGCAATGCCCTTACTGTTTCTCCATTATAAAGTTGTTAAGTCGTCCTTATTCAAATCCATTCCAAAGAATGAATAACATTGCATTTAGATATAAATGTCCACTTGACCACCTTTTTCTGTCTTGCCTCTACAATACCCTCTTAAAAGGTCTGTCTACACTGCTGTTCCAATAACTCCCCTGCTTAAAATCCTTAAAATCATGCATATAGAGTAAATGAAGAACATTTCAGCAGTCATACAAAATCGCATGGTCTGGCCCCACCTTACTTTTTCCAGCTTTAATATTCATCATTTCCTTCCAAGCATCATACATGTTTATTTATACCAGCCATTCCAAGAGGTCATGTGCTTTAAAAATCTCAGTATCATTTTGCTCATGTTAGCTATCCTACTCAGAAGGCACAACCATCTCAGGTTTGGCAGACTTTTACAAATCCTTCAATTCACACTTCAAAAGTCACCATAGTCTTCCTTGTTTCCTTCAGGCAGAGTCAACTGTCCTGTTATCTGTGTTCTCACTACTACACAAACAAATTATTACAGTACTGTGTGATGGTATATGTGTTAGTTTCCTATTGATTCTGTAATAGATTTCTACAAGCTTAGTGCCTTAAAAGGACACATATTTATTATATTATAGTTCTGGAGATGAGAAGATCAAAATCAAACATCAATATCACAAAGGGTCAGCAGAGCCATGTTCCCTGAAGAGGCTCTAGGGGAGAAGCCATTCTTTGCCTCTTCTAGCTCTGGTGGCTTCTGGCATACCTTGGCTTGTGGTGACATCAGTTCAATATTTGAGGTCAGCATCTTCAAATCTCCCTGGTCTGCTTCATAAGGGCTATTCCTTCTGTATGTGTGTTCAAATTTCTGTCTGCCTCCCTCTTATAAGGATACGTGTAATTGCAATTAGGGTCTACCTGGATATACAGAATGACCTCTCCCATCACAAGACCCTTAATTTAATCATCCCTGTAAAGATTCTTTTTCCCTTATAAGGTAACACTTACAGGACAAGTTCCAGGGTTTAAGATTTGATATCTTTCGGAAGCCATTATTCTGCTTACCAGAAGATGGGAATAAAGGTGGAAAAGTGAGAAGTAAAGAGGCAAAGTTAATATTACATAGGCTAGGTGCTGTGTGTAGTTTTCTCTCAGCTATCAAATATCCTCAGTCATTGGCAGTATCAACTGTTGCCTCTCTCATGTGGGACATTTTGAGAATTCTGAAATACTCTCTCCTTGACCAAACTGCAGTCAGACTCCTCTGATCATTCTTCTCAACTGGGCCTTGACCTTGGCTCCCATCCTTACTGGGACTGCATAGTCCAGCTTTAGCAAGAATCCTGCTAAGTCAGTTTAGAGAATTTCCTGTCCTTGCTATCTGATCACCCTGGCTTGACCTCAGCAAGAATCCTGTTAAGTTGGTTTAGCAAGAATCTCCCTATTCTTGATGTCTCCTCTTAGTATTTTCCCTCCACTGATCACCCCCACTTCATTCTGCCTGTTGGCTATAAATCTCCAAATCTCCTTGCTGTATTCAGAACTGAGCCCAGTTTTATACTGAGGGCTCCTTTCCCCCTATTGCAATAGTTCCTGGATGAAATCCATTTTTACCATTTTAACTACTATCAGCTCTGGTTTTCTTTGTCAGAACCTCCCTCTGTAACATTCTCTGGTGCAGAAGAGACATTCTTCAGCTTACCTCTATAAAGTCCTCAGCTCCTATGTCACTGGTATAACTTTGGGGTTGCCTCTGCCCAGCAGGCAATTCTCTTTGGTAAGTTTCTTTCAAGATGGCTGTAGCCTGTCTAGCCTCTAAAGTGTTTGGTTGGCCCAAAGGAAACACCTTTAATTCAACATCACTGGACACAGAGAGGAAGCTCTCTCTCCTGGCTCTTCCACTGTATGGCTATTTTATATATCGCTTACCTTTACACTTCCCCAGTAAACCAGCAGCTGCCCCCAGCCTCTGGGCCATCAGTAATTCCAGGGGACCCAAATCACACTTTTCCAAGAATTCTCTAACACTCCAATCAGACAGCATCCTAGGGAGGCCTAACTATTTTCCACAACCCAGCAGACATTCAGCCAGAGAAATATTCTTCCTCCTGAAAAGTTCCCCAGTCTTTCAGAGAAACTGTTTGCAACCCACATGGAAGACAATATAAACACTACAGCACTCCTCTTGGGTTGATAACTCTTCCAAGAATCCTTTGCTCCCACTAAAGTCTCTCTTTATCTTGTACAGACTAGAGGTAATAGAGTTCCAGTACAAATCACAGCCACTTTCCAGCAGGTTCAGCACCTCTGTTTATACTGCAGGGCTCCTTTGTCAACTACTGTCCTCAGTTTTGAGCTCCAAGAAAAATGCTTAGATGACAAGAAAAAAATCCCACTTTACATAGTGGGATACTTTACTTAGTGTTTTCCACTTAACATTATGTTTATTGGGATTTACCTGTGCTGAAAGATGTAGTTCTGGTTTATTTAATGAAATTATTAGACAGTATTCCATTACATGAATAAAACACATACATTCTCCTACTAAGAGACTTTTTTGCTACTATAAATCATGCTGCAATGAACAATCTTATACAGGTCTCATCTGTAAAAGTTTCTCTAGGGTAAGCACCTAGTATTGGAACTTCTGGATTAAGAGATTTTGAGTATCTTCTACTTTACTGTCGTTAAAATACGTTCCAAGGTGGCAGTACCAACTTATACTCTCACTAGCAATGTATGAGTTTTTCACTATACTTAGATTTACCAGACTTAATTTTGGAGGAATCTGATGGGTACTAAATTATATCTTGTTTTGACCTGCATTTCCCAGAAGCAAATTGAAAAAAGTTAATTTAGGTAGATCAACTATATCAATGCTGCTGAAAAGTCAACAAGGATGAGGACCACAAGTTAACCACTGGATACAGCAATATAGATTTCATGTTGCTTTGCCAAGGTAGAAGCACATGCCAGACTAGAACTGATTAAAGAAAAGATGGAAGGAAAGAAACTGGGAAGAGCAAGTACAGGCAAATCTCTTGAGGGGTTTTGATACAAAGAGCAAAGAAATAGGGCAGTAGGCAGAAGAGAAGTGGAATCAAAGGAAAACATGGTGTGGGTTTTGAGATTTTTTTTTTAGGATGGGAGAAATGACTGCTAGTAGAAATGATCTGGTAGAGTCAAAAATTGATGAGGTAGAAGTATGAGTAGAGAACTGCTGGAGAGATGCCTTCAGTGGGCATGAGAGGATAGAAATTAAGCATAACCAAACATATACAGTATTTTTATGCTAAAACACGCAGAACACTGACGAAAGAAATCAAAGAAGATCTAAATAAATAAACAGACATACCATATTTATGGATTAGAAGACTAAAAATGGTTAAGATGTCAATTCTCCCCACATTGACAGATAAGTGTAATGTAATTCCTATCAAAATCCCAGCGAGACTTTTTGTGTATATAGATAAGGTTATTCTAAATAATGATCAAGGGATCAATCCAAGAAGATATAACAATTATAAGTATTTATGCACCCAACACAGGAGCACCTCAATACATAAGGCAAATGCTAACAACCATAAAAGGGGAAATTACATTAACACAAAAATAGTGGGGACTTTAACACCCCACTTACACCAATGGACAGATCATCCAAACAGAAAATAAATGAAGAAACACAAGATTTAAGTGACACAACAGACCAGATAGATTTAATTGATATTTACAGGATGTCCCACCTGAAAGTGGCAGAATACATTGCCTTCTCAAGTCCACACAGAACACTCTCCAGGATAGATCACATCTTGGGTCACAAATCAAGCCTCGGAAAATTCAAGAAGACGGAAATCGTATCAAGCATCTTTTCTGACCACAACGCTATGAGATTAGAAATCAATTACAGGGAAAAAAACTGAAAAAAACACAAATACATGGAGGTTAAACAGGGTGCTACTAAATAACCAAGAGATCACTGAAGAAATCAAAGAAATCAAAAAATACATAGAAACAAATGACAAAAAAACAAAATGACCCAAAACCTATGGGATGCAGCAGAAGCAGTTCTAAGAGGGAAGTTTATAGCAATTCAATCTCACCTCAAGAAACAAGAAACATCTCAAATAAACAACCTAACCTTACACATCAAGCAATCAGAGAAAGAAGAAAAAAAAAAAACCCCAAAGTTAGCAGAAGGAAAGAAATCATAAAGATGAGATCAGAAATAAATGAAAAAGAAAAGAAGGAAACAAGAGCAAGGATCAATAAAACTAAACTATCTTCTTTGAGAAAATAAACAAAATTGATAAACCATTAGCCAGATTCATCAAGAAAAAAAGGGAGAAGACTCAAATCAACAGAATTAGAAATGCAAAAGGAGTAGTAACAACTGACACTGCAGAAATACAAAGGATCATGAGAGATTACTACAAGCAACTCTATGCCAATAAAATGGACAACCTGGAAGAAATGGACAAATTCTTAGAAAAGCACAATACAAGATAAATCCAAGGAGAAACAAGCCAAGACACATAGTAATCAAACTATCAAAAATTAAATACAAAGAAAACATACTAAAAACAGCAAGGGAAAAACAACAAATAACAGACAAGGGAATCCCCATAAGGTTAACAGCTGATCTTTCAGCAGAAACTCTGCAAGCCAGAAGGGAGTGGCAGGACATATTTAAAGTGATGAAGGAGAAAAACCTACAACCAAAATTACTCTACCCAGCAAGGATCTCATTCAGATTTGATGGAGAAATTAAAACCTTCACAGACAAGCAAAAACTGAGAGAGTTCAGCACCCAGCTTTACAACAAATGCTAAAAGAACTTCTCTAGGCAGGAAACACAAAACAAGGAAAAGACCTACAATAACAAACCCAAAACAATTAAGAAAATGGGAACAGGAAAACACATATCGATAATTACCTTAAATGTAAATGGATTAAATGTGCCCCCCAAAAGACACAGACTGGCTGAATGGACACAAAAACAAGACCCATATATATGCTGTCCACAAGAGACCCAATTCAGACCTAGGGACACATACAGACTGAAAGTGAGGAGATGGAAAAAGATATTCCATGCAAATGGAAATCAAAAGAAAGCTAGAGTAGCAATTCTCATATCAGACAAATAAACTTTAAAATAAAGACTATTACAAGAGACAAAGAATGACACTACACAATGATCAAGGGATTGACCCCAGAAGAAGATATAACAATTGGAAATATTTATACACCCAACATATGAGCACCTCAATACATAAGGCAAATACTAACAGCCATAAAAGGGGAAATCGACAGTAACACAATCATAGTAGGGGACTTTAAAACCCCACTTTCGGGCTTCCCTGGTGGCGCAGTGGTTGAGAGTCTGCCTGCCGATGCAGGGGACATGGGTTCGTGCCCCAGTCCGGGAAGATCCCATATGCCACAGAGCGGCTAGGCCTGTGAGCCATGGCCGCTGAGCCTGCGTGTCCGGAGCCTGCGCTCCGCAAGGGGAGAGGCCACAGCAGTGAGAGGCCCACGTACCACAAAAAAACAAAAACAAAAACAAAAAAACCCACTTTCACTAATGGACAGATGATCCAAAATGAAAATAAATAAGGAAACACAAGCTTTAAATGATACATTAAACAAGATGGACTTAATTGATATTTATAGGACATTCCATCCAAAAACAACAGAATACACATTTTTCTCAAGTGCTCATGGAACATTCTCCAGGATAGATCATATCTTGGGTCACAAATCTAGCCTTGGTTAATTTAAGAAAATTGAAACCGTATCAAGTATCTTTTCTGACCACAGTGCTATGATACTAGATACCAATTACAGGAAAAGATCTGTAAAAACTATAAACACATGGAGACTAAACAATACACTACTTTATAACGAAGTGATCACTGAAGAAATCAAAGAGGAAATCAAAAAATACCTAGAAACAAATGACAATGGAGACACGATGACCCAAAACCTATGGGATGCAGCAAAAGCAGTTCTAAGAGGGAAGTTTATAGCAATACA
>NC_041219.1:12017757-12019028 GCF_002837175.3 Physeter macrocephalus | reverse complement strand
GATACCAAAACCAGACAAAGATGTCACAAAGAAAGAAAACTACAGGCCAATATCACTGATGAACATAGATGCAAAAGTCCTCAACAAAATACTAGCAAACAGAATCCAACGGCACATTAAAAGGATCATACACCATGATCAAGTGGGGTTTATCCCAGGAATGCAAGCATTCTTCAATATATGCAAATCAATCAACGTGATACACCATATTAACAAATTGAAGGAGAAAAACCATACGATCATCTCAATAGATGCAGAGAAAGCTTTCGACAAAATTCAACACCATTTATGATAAAAACCCTCCAGAAAGTAGGCATAGAGGGAACTTATTTCAACATAGTAAAGGCCATATATGAAAAACCCACAGCCAACATCGTCCTCAGTGGTGAAAAACCGAAACCATTCCCACTAAGATCAGGAACAAGACAAGGTTGCCCACTCTCACCACTCTTATTCAACATAGTTTTGGAAGATTTAGCCACAACAATCAGAGAAGAAAAAGAAATAAAAGGAATCCAAATCGGAAAAGAATAAGTAAAGCTGTCAGTGTTTGCAGATGACAGGATACTATACATCGAGAATCCTAAAGATGCTACAAGAAAACTACTAGAGCTAATCAATGAATTTGGTAAAGTAGCAGGAAAAAAAATTAATGCACAGAAATCTCTGGCATTCTTATACACTAATGATGAAAAACCTGAAAGTGAAATTAAGAAAACACTCCCATTTACCACTGCAACAAAAAGAATAAATTGTCAAAAAAAAAAGAATAAATTATCTAGGAATAAACCTACCTAAGGAGACAAAAGACCTGTATGCAGAAAATTATAAGACACTGATGAAAGAAATTAAAGATGATACAAACAGATGGAGAGATATACCATGTTCTTGGATTGGAAGCATCAACATTGTGAAAATGACTCTACTACCCAAAGCAATCTACAGATTCAATGCAATCCCTACCAAACTACCACTGGCATTTTTAACAGAACTAGAAGAAAAAATTTCACAATTTCTATGGAAACACAAAAGACGCCGAATAGCCAGAACAATCTTGAGAAAGAGAAACGGAGCTGGAGGAATCAGGCTCCCCGAATCTAAACTATACTACAAAGCTACAGTAATCAAGACAGTATGGTACTGACACAAAAACAGACATATATATCAATAGAATAGGATAGAAAGCCCAGAGATAAACCCATGCACATATGGTCACCTTATCTTTGATAAAGGAGGCAAGAATATACAGTGGAGAAAAGACAGCCTCTTCA
>NC_041219.1:12016730-12017593 GCF_002837175.3 Physeter macrocephalus | reverse complement strand
ATGGGACCTAATGAAACTTCAAAGCTTTTGCATAGCAAAGGAAACCGTAAACAAGACCAAAAGACATCCCTCAGAATGGGAGAAAATATTTTCAAATGAAGCAACTGACAAAGGATTAATCTCCAAAATTTACAAGCAGCTCATGCAGCTCAATAACAAAAAGCAAACAACCCAATCCAAAAATGGGCAGAAGACCTAAACAGACATTTCTCCAAAGAAGATATACAGATTGCCAACAAACACGTGAAAGAATGCTCAACATCATGAATGATTAGAGAAATGCAAATCAAAACTACAATGAGATATCATCTCACACCTGTCAGAATGGCCATCACCAAAAAATCTAGTAACAATAAATGCTGGAGAGGGCATGGAGAAAAGGGAACACTCTTGCACTGTTGGTGGGAATGTAAACTGATACAGCCACTATGGAGAACAGTATGGAGGTTCTTTACAAAATTAAGAATAGAATTTCTGTATGATCCAGCAATCCCACTACTGGGCATATACCCAGAGAAAACCATAGTTCAAAAAGAGTCATGCACCAAAATGTTCATTGCAGCTCTATTTACAATAGCCAGGACATCGAAGCAACCTAAGTGTCCATCAATAGATGAATGGATAAAGAAGATGTGGCACATATATACAATGGAATATTGCTCAGCCATAAAAAGAAAAGAAATTTGAGTTATTTGTAGTGAGGTGGATGGACCTGGAGTCTGTCATACAGAGTGCAGTAAGTCAGAAAGAGAAAAACAAATACTGTATGCTAACACATATATATGGAATCTAAGAAAAAAAAAAAGGTCATGAAGAACCTAGGGGTAAGATGGGAATAAAGACACAGACCTACTAGAGCATGG
>NC_041219.1:12014771-12016465 GCF_002837175.3 Physeter macrocephalus | reverse complement strand
ATGTATAACTGATTCACTTTGTTATAAAGCAGAAACTAACACACCATTGTAAAGCAATTATACACCAATAAAGGTATTAAAAAAAAGAAAATTACAGACTGATATCACTGATGAACATAGACGCAAAATTCCTCAACAAAATACTAGGAAACAGAATCCAACAACACATTGAAAAGATCATACACAATGATCAGGTGGGATTTGTCCCAGGAATGGAAGGATTCTTCAATACACACAAATCAATCAATGTGATACACCATATTAACAAATTGAAGAATAAAAACCATATGATCATCTCAATAGATGCAGAAAAAGCTTCTGACAAAATTCAACACCCATTTATGATAAAAACTCTCCAGGAAGTGAGCATAGAGGGAACCTACCTCAACATAATAAAGGCCATACATGACAAACCCACAGCAAACATCATTCTCAATGGTGAAAAAACTGAAAGCATTTCCTCTAAGATCAGGAACAAGAACTCTCGCCACTCTTATTCAACATAGTTTGGAAGTCCTAGCCATGGCAATCAGAGAAGAAAAAGAAATAAAAGGAATACAATTTGGAAAAGAAGTAAAACTGTCACTGTTTGCAGACACAGAATATCCTAAAGATGCCACCAGAAAACTACTAGAGCTAATCAATGAAGTTGGTAAAGTTACAGGATACAAAATTAATGCACAGAAATCGCTTGCGTTCCTGTACACTAACAACAAAAGATCAGAAAGAGAAATTAAGGAAACAGTCCCCTTTACCACCGCAACAAAAAGAGTAAAATACCTAGAATAAGCCTACCTAAGGAGGCAAAAAACCTGTACTCTGAAAACTATAAAACAGTGATGAAAGAAATCAAAGATGACACAAAGAGATGGAGAGATATACCATGTTCTTGGATGGGAAGAATCAATATTGTGAAAATGACTATACTATCCAAAGCAATCTACAGTCAATGCAATCCCTATCAAATTGCCAATTGCATTCTTCACAGAAGTAGAACAAAAAATTTTACAATTTGCATGGAAACACAAAAGACCCTGAATAGCCAAAGCAATCTTGAGAAAGAAAAACGGAGCTGAAGGAATCAGGCTCCCAGACTTCAAACTACACTACAAAGCTACAGCAATCAAGACAGTATGGTACTGGCACAACAAGAGAAATATAGATCAATGGTACAGGATAGAAAGCCCAGAGGTAAACCCACGTACATATGGTCGCCTAATTTGTGACAAAGGAGACAAGAACATAAAATGGAGAAAAGACAGCCTCTTCAATAAGTTCAATGCAATCCCTATCAAATTGCCAATTGCATTCTTCACAGAAGTAGAACAAAAAATTTTACAATTTGCATGGAAACACAAAAGACCCTGAATAGCCAAAGCAATCTTGAGAAAGAAAAACGGAGCTGGAGGAATCAGGCTCCCAGACTTCAAACTACACTACAAAGCTACAGCAATCAAGACAGTATGGTACTGGCACAACAAGAGAAATATAGATCAATGGTACAGGATAGAAAGCCCAGAGGTAAACCCACGTACATATGGTCGCCTAATTTGTGACAAAGGAGACAAGAACATAAAATGGAGAAAAGACAGCCTCTTCAATAAGTGGTGCTGGGAACACTGGACAGCTACATGTAAAAGAATGAAATTAGAACACTCCCTAACACCATACACAAAAATAAACTCAAAATGGAT
>NC_041219.1:11997321-12014675 GCF_002837175.3 Physeter macrocephalus | reverse complement strand
GACCTAATGAAACTTAAAAGCTTTTGCACAGCAAAGGAAACCATAAACAAGATGAAAAGACAACCCTCAGAATGGGAGAAAATATTTGCAAACGAAGCAACGGACAAAGGATTAATCTCCAAAATATACAAACAGCTCATGGAGCTCAAGTTCAGAAAAAACAACCCAATCAAAAAACGGGTAGGGCTTCCCTGGTGGCACAGTGGTTAAGAATCTGCCTGCCAATGCAGGGAACACAGGTTCAAGTCCTGGTCTGGGAAGATCCCACATGCTGCAGAGCAACTAAGCCCATGTGCCATAACCACTGAGCCTGCGCTGTAGAGCCTGAGCCACAACTACTGAGCCTGTGTGCCACAACTACTCAAGCCTGTGCGCCTAGAGCCCGAGCTCCGCAACAAGAGAAGCCACTGCAATGAGACGCCCGTGCACTGCAACAAAGAGTAGCCCCCACTCACCATAACTAGAGAAAGCCCACCCGTAGCAACAAAGACGCAATGCAGCCAAAAATAAATAAATAAATTTTTTTTTTTTTAATGGGTGGAAGACCTAAACAGACATCTCTCCAAGGAGGACAGACAAATGGCCAAGGGGCACATAAAAGGATGCTCAACATCACTAATTATTAGAGAAATGGAAATCAAAACTACCATGACCTCACAGCAGTGAGAAGGGCCATCATCAAAAGATCTACAAACAATAAATGCTGGTGAGGATGTAAAGAAAAGAGAACGCTCCTGTACTGTTGGTGGGAATGTAAATTGATATAGCCACTATGGAGAACAGTATGTAGGTTCCATAAAAAACTAAAAAGAGAACTACCATGTGACCCAGCAATCCCACTCCTGGGCATATACCCTGAGAACACCATAACTCAAAAGGACATATGTGGGCTTCCCTGGTGGCGCAGTGGTTGAGAGTCCACCTGCCAATGCAGGGGACACGGGCTCGTGCCCCGGTCCGGGAAGATCCCACATGCCACGGAGCAGCTGGGCCCGTGAGCCATGGCCGCTGATCCTGCGCGTCCGGAGCCTGTGCTCCGCAACGGGAGAGGCCACAACAGCGAGAGGCTCACGTACCGCAAAAAAAAAAAAAAAAAAAAGGACATATGTACCCCAATGTTCATTGCAGCACTATTTACAATAGCCAGGACATGAAAACAACCTAAATGTCCAACGACAGATGAATGGATAAAGAAGATGTGGTACATATATACAATGGAATATTACTCAGCCACAAAAAGAAATGAAATTGGGTCATTTGTAGAGATGTGGATGGACCTAGAGTTTGTCATACAGAGTGAAGTAAGCCAGAAAGAGAAAAACAAATATATATTAACACATATATGTGGACTCTAGAAAAATGGTACAGATGAACCTATTTGCAGGGCAGGAATAGAGACACAGATGTAGAGAACAGACATGTGGACACGGGGAGGAAAGGGAGGGTGGAACAAATTGGGAGATTAGGACTGACATATATACACTACCATGCGTAAAATAGATAGCTAGTGGGAACATGCTATAAAGCACAGGAAGCTCAGCTCGGTGCTCTGTGATGACCTAGATGGGTGGGGTGGGGGGTGGGAGGGAGGTCCAAGAGGGAGGGGATAGAGTTATACATACAGCTGATTCACTTTATTGTACATCAAAAACTAACACAACATTGTAAAGCAGTTATACTCCAATAAAAATATTTTTTTAAATAAACAGTAAAAATAAATAAATAAAATTTATATGCAAAAGCAACTAAAGTAGGCAAAATAATTTTTTAAAAAAAGAATTGAAGGAAGGAGTCTACTCAATTTCAAGACCTATTATATAGCTCCAACAATCAAGATTGTGTCGTACTGGCTGAGAGATAGACATACAGATCAATGAAACAGAAGACAGAACACAGAAATAAAAACATACAAATATGCTCACCTGATCTTTGACAACAATGTAAAAGCAATTCAATGGAGGAACAATAAGCTTTTCAACAAATAGTGCTGGAGTAGTTGGACATTTATAGGGGGAGAAAAAATGAAGTTCAACCTAATTCTCACAATTTATACAAAAAGTATTTCAAAATTGATCCTGAACTTAAACTTAAACGTTACATGTAAAACCATAAGCTGTTTAAAAAAGAAAAAGGCAAAAAAACTCTTGGATCTATAGCTAGGCAAGGAGACCTTAAACTTGACATAAAAAGCACAATCCATAAAAGAAAAAATTTATAAACTGAAATTCATCAAAATTTAAATTTATGCACTGAGAAAGACCCTGTTATGAGGATGAACAGACAAGCTACAGACAGGGAGAAAATATTTGCAAACCACAACAAAAGAGTAGTGTCTAGGGTATTAAAAACAAAAATGAAAACACAAACTTCTCAAAACTCAACAGTAAAATAAACAATCAATTTTTTTAAAATTGGCAAAAGATACTGTTATGGGCTGAACTGTGTCCCCCCAAATCCACCTGTTGAAGCCCTAACTTCTAGTACCTTAGAATGTGAACGTATTTGGAGCTAGGCCCTTTACAGAGGGAATCAAGTTAAAATGAAGTCATCAGGGTGGGCCCTAATCCAGTATGACTGGTGTCCTTAGAGGAAGAGAAAATTTGGACACACAGACACCACATATGCATACACACAATGGAAAAACCATGTTGAGGACACAGCAAGAGGGCTGCCATCTGTTAAGCAGAGTAAGACCTCAGAAGAAACCAAACCTGCCAACACATTGTTCTTGGATTCCTAGCCTCCAGAACTGTGAGAAAATAAATTTCCATTATTTAAGCCACTCCATATGTGGTATTTTGTTATGGCAGCCCTGGCAAACTAATACAGACACAAAGAGACATTTAACCCAGGAGGATACATAGATGGCAAATAAACACATGAAAACAAAGTCAGCATCATTAGCCATTAGGGAAATGTAAATTAATAACACAATGACTTATCATCACATACCTATTAAAATGGGCTAAGGAGATGCAGAGAGATCAGATTACTCATATACCGCTGGTTGTAATGTAAAATGTACAGCCACTCCAGAAAACAGCTTGACAGTTTCTTAAAAATATTAACACACAACTATCATATGACCCAGTAACTGCACTCCTGGGCATTTATCCTAGAGAAACGAAAACTAATGTTTACACAAAGACCTTTACACAAATATTTAAAGCAGCTTTATTTATAATAACCAAGAATCGGAAACAACACGGATGTCCATCAATGGGTAGTTAAATAAACTGTGGTACATCCAACATACTACCCAGTAATAAAAAGGAATGAACTACTGATACATGCTAAAACCTGGATAAATCTCCAAAGTATTATGCTGAATAAAAAAAGCCAGTCCCACAGGGATACACACAACATGATTCCAGTTAAATAACATTCTTAAAATTAAAAAATTATAGAAATGGGAGAATAGATTGGTATGGGTATACAAAGGCAATATGAAAGATCTTTGTGGTGAAAGAAATATTCTGTAACTTCATTGATTCAATATCAATCTCCTGGATGTGGTATTATAATTTTGCAAGGTGTTACCATTGGGAAAATCTGGGTAAAGGGTACACAGGATCTCTCTGCATTTTTTCTTACAACTACATGTGAATCTACAATTATCTCCATATAAAAGATTTTAATTCAAAGAAAGTCATCAACTTAAACATTTAAAATATGTGCAACTAAAAAATAAATAAATAAATACATATGTGCAACTTATAAATACAATATGCCTCAATAAAAAGTTATGTAGTAAAAAAATATTTTTAAAAGACATAAATTTTAAAAAAACTGTCCAGACCAGTGTTGTCCCACAACTTTCTGCAATTACTGATATATTCTATATTTCTGTGCTGTCTAAAACAGTAGTCACTAGTCACACATGGCTAATAAACACTTAAAATGTGACTAATATGACTGAAAAGCTCAATTTTTTATTTTATTCATTTTAATCAATTTAAATTTAAATAGCCACATGTCATTGGTGGCTACCATATTGGACAAGGCAGGTCTAGACATTACAAAGAATGGGAAAGATCATGATACGCTAAGATGAAACTACGGCCAAAGTGTATTCAGAAAAAATGTAAATTGTATAACATTGTATGATACCATTTATGTAACAAAAACAAGGAAATAAATGTATATAAGCGTGTATATGAAATATACATTTATATATGCTTTTACCTTCTACTATATAGCCTTCTGTACTATTAAAATTTTTTTTGACAATAATCCTGTGCTGCTTTCTTTTAAAAGCCAAAAGCCCATGCTGGAATTTAAATTTCTGATACCTTGAAAATTCATATACTATTCAACAATACAAAATAAATCACACATTAGGATATTTCAGAAAGTTTAAGTTTTTATTTGGTCTGCTAGATTCTAGTTTGTCAATTTTTTTTCCCAAGTGTGTTCTTTTTTTGGACTTAGTAACATACAATTACCCACAGAGAAAAGGAGACAAATAAGGAAAAAACAAGTATAAATAATGGGAACTTATGAAATCAAGTTAATTAACTTCTTACATAAACAGCTGTAAGATCTGGATATTTATATCAAGTGTTCTATCAGAAAGCAAAATTTCCTTAGAAAATAATGTCTACAGTTTATTTATGATTATAATTACAGAATTATGAATGAAGATTAATGAGTATTTATAATTACAGTGAAGGGAGATAAAATCTCCAAGGTAGAAACAGATTTAACAATCTGTTACAATTCTCTCTCATAATCTTGAACGGCAGAAAGAAAGGAAAGATTATAAAACAGATGATGGCTAACTCTACGTGTCAAGTGCCGTTCTAAACTTTATGTAGAGGCAGGATTCCTCAGAATCAAAGATGCTGTTGATTGTAAGATGCACATAGTACTGTAGTATTTACTACTGAAAAAAATCCGTGCATAAGTGGATCCACATAGTTCAAACATGTGCTGTTCAAGGATCAACTGTACATGACATTATGGTAAAGGGAAAACTATGGAGACAGCAAAAAGATCAGTGGTTGCCAGAGTTAGCAGAGAGGGAGGGATGAGTAGTGGAACACAAAGGATTTTTAGGGTAGTGAAACTATTCTGTATGATACTGTAATAGTGGATACATGTCATTATACATTTGTCAAAACCCATATTAAAACCCAAAAGTGAACCCTAAGGTAAAGTACAGACTTTGGGTGATAATGATGTGTCAACACAGGTTCATCAACTGTAACAAATGTGCCACCTCCAAGGCAAGTTGTTGACACAGGGTATATGGGAATTCTCTGTACTTTCTGCTCAATGTTGCTGTGAACCTCAAACTACTCTAAAAAATAGTCTATTAAAAATATTTTTTCCAATAAATGAGGACTTTTGCCATCACAGCTAACTATTCAATCAACTCTGTATCATCACTATCACAATACAAAATGGGCAACTGGATTCAAGCAGTTTGAACCTGGATTCTAATTCAGTTCTGCCGCTTACCAGCAAGTTACTTACCCTCTCTATGCCTCAATCCTCTCATTTGTAAAAAAGGTATTAAAAAAGGTGTGAGAATTAAATGAATGAGCAAAACTGTTTAGGACAGTGGCTAGTTCAGTTATAATTTGGTAACTGTTAGCAATTACCATTGTGATTATCCATCAGATTGAGGAGATAACGTGAAAAGCACACAATACAATGCCTCATACCTTAAATGTAAAATTAGCTACTTTCCTCCGCCTCGTGTAAAAAAAATTAAAAAAGTAATAAAACTTTTCCCACACATCAAGTGCATATCAGAGAGGGGAGGATAAAGTATGGGATTATCAGAATCACCTCTGAAAGTTTTTCAAAACATACATACCACAAACCCAAATACTAAATTAGAAACTGTGAGAGGTGTATACGGAAACACGTGTATTCTAACAAAGCTCTCCATAAGGTTCTAATACATACACACACACACACACACACACACACACACACACACACACATTCTCTACCCAACCCATCTACCATGCAAATCTAGTTCTGATGAAGTTACTGCACACCAGTGGTTAATGGGATTTAATGCACTGAAATATCATATATTTTAACATAAATTTCTTGGAGTTCCTATGTATTATCTAGATCAGGGCTGGCAAATAGAATCCACAGTTCAAATCTGGCCCAGCACCTGATTTTATATATAAAGTTTTATTGAAACACAGCACACCTATTCATTTCCATATTGTCTACAGCTGCTTTCACACAACCACCACAGAGCTGAGTAGTTGCTACAGAGACTACATGGCCCACAAACTTGAAAATTCTTACTATCTGGCCTTTACAGAGAAAGTTTCCCAACCTTGGTCTAGATTATTCATGCAGCATGCTATTCAGTAGCTCAACTAGAACATTTTCTGTTAACAATGAGTGCAGTGTAATTACAGCATCTCAAAGTATGTAAAAAACTAGAAGACTGGAACAAAGCAAACAAACAGTTCTTCACACTAAGAGTACAGAAGACAGAAACAGTTTCCCTGCTAGCATTCCTGCTTTAAGGAAACTGTTCCTCCTCCAACTCCAAGCAAGATAGCTTGGCAAAGTTCAGACCCTCTCCCGCGGTCATAGGAGTGGACACACTGCTGCCTTCCAATGTGGAATAAGGAAAGACATGCAGTCCCTCTCTAATGGTCAGCTGAGATTTGAGATATCAACGCTGGCATCCATGTCCCCACCACACAGAAGAAAGAAGCTGCTCTGCATTAGGAGAAAATGAAGCTGAAGGGCAGAGATGAGGAAAGAGAGAAGATTGTCTTGGTGACATTCTCCGCTCAAGTTCCAATTATCCTTGAGCCCAACTGCACCCCTGCCATCCTGAATTTGGGTTATGTGGACCAGTAAATTCCCTTTTTTGCCCAAGTAGATTTTTAAAAGGTTGGTGACATCTGCAATCCAAGGATTCTAACTAACATGACAAGCAACTTCTTCAGCTCACAAAAGGGTTTGTTCATTCGTTCATTCATTCATTTATTTTAATGATAATGAGGATAGTTTTGGTCACCAGTTTTGTTCATCCTTCATTAAATCCTTCATAAATTAACAGATGTTCATAATACACACACACACACACACACACACACACACATACATTTTTAAAAACTGAATGAGGGTACAGTGACATCTCAATCAGTAATTAACAGTATTTTTCACTTGATTTTTTCTAGTATAACACAACTGATAAAAAACACAAGTTATCTGACATATATACAAAGAAACCCCTTCAGGTATACTTAGCCCTATCATTTCCATCTCCTCAACAATAATTATCAGTAATCAGAAAGATGAGCCTAGGACACTATAATATTCTGATTTATCAAAGAAAGATTCTGTCATATTTAGTATGTATTAACCCTAGAAAGTAGAGTAATTCATTTGGAAAATTTTCAACACCAATTGAGACAAAAATCAAAAATATTCTGTTAACCCTCTATAATTCAGGAAATTAAGTTCTTCATAATATCTCATTTAAAGAAGGCTCAAGTTTCACTCTACTTTCAAATTAGCTGCCTGTAGCTCTATTTTAAGAAGAATTTAACAGAAGATATCATCCTACAAATGGATAATTGCACTGGGTGAGAATTTTACTTGCATATTTTATAAATATAATACTGCCTTGAATCAACTTTTTAAATTCCAAAGCTTAAACTATTTGATATTTTATTCTTGAATTACCTATCTGTAATAGAATCTAATCATAAAATAATATTAGAAATAGATGATGCTTTGAAAGAGAATTTCACATAACCCTGATATTGAAATAACATCTTCCTGGATTATGTGGCTGTTGGGAGTTCTGTTAAAAGCACACTACATCAAGATACTTTAAATGACTAACCCACCCTAACTACCCTAACACACCCTTAGGATACTCTCTAGAGGAAAGGAGGTCCACAATGCATTTTAAATTTTTAACAAAATACACACACACGTACACACACACGTTCATCTATCCTGAGGGATCTGAAGGCCTCCAATTCATCTTCTGTTATTTTACAATGCCTTATTCTGTATTCCTCATTACTCTATGGCCTATCAAAGCATCAAGACCACACTTAGATGCTCAACAAACACTCCTCATATCAAATCACACATCTTTAAGAACATTAAATAGTGCAAAAAAGGCTTATAATAAAGAGTACTCTGCCTCTCCTCTCCTCAAACCCCAGACAACCAATTTTCGTTATCTTAGCTACCTAGACAGTTGCCTCAATATCTAATATATGTATACTACTATTGCTTGAGATACTAATAACTAATCATAACATTAATAGCTAACATGTATTGTGTTACTAAGCGCCAGACATAGAACTTTATATATATTCTCTCATTTCATCTTCACGACAGCTTCATGAGGTAGGAGCTATTATATTCCCATTTTAGTCTGGAAAATTGGAACACAGTTCAATAACTTGCCCAGAGTCACAAAGCTAGTAAGTACAAAACTAGGATTTGAACGCAAGCAGCCAAACACCAGCACTCTCACTTTTAACCTGCATCCTCTTATATTTACCCACTCCACAGTCCCCTCTTAATAAATACTTTTGGGATAGGTCTCACAAATTAAATAAAAATAGGGATCAAAACAAAACAAAGATGTCAAAACAGTAAGATGGCATTTCTCACAATCAAATATAATTTTTTGGTTCTACAGTTCAGTAATTTTCAACTTTGGCTTTGCCACAATCCATGAGGTCACCAATTAGTTGCATTTTCATTTTTATATATTGACTCAGTAATTACTATGCTTAGGGTATAGTATTTTTAAATCTAAATTACAAGTATATGGCCTATAGCATTTTTGCTGAATAAAAAAGGCATCAGATCCTAAAGACTGACAGAAAGACCTGTTTTGAAGGGAAAGAGTGTGCCAGCAATCTATCAGAAAAAGAAACTTTCAAAGTAACTTTCTATCTGCTTTATGAAAACAAATGAGTCAATTTATATATGTGTCCACATGTATATCTCTATATAATAAGGCAAAAAAATTTAGTAATGGAAAAAGGCAAAATCACTTTCACTAAAGAAAAGTTTCAAAAAATAGATCTTGTAAAATCTATAAAGACAGGAGATGTACTAGTTCTTCAGTTTAATATTCTAAACAAAGAAAAAACAAGACATGAATATGGACAAATTTAATGTGAAGCAAAAAAGTTACCATTAAAAAAAAAAATGAGACACTAGAGAAAAGGCAGTAATAGAAGTTTGAAATTGAGGAAAAAAAGGAAGCAAGCAAGAGATGAAAGCCCCAGGTAATCTAGGCAATCCAGTTCAAAGCTCTGAGTCAGACCTTGCTGAGACAGAGAGCCCTTATAATAATACTCTGGCTGAAGGGAGTACTGTGGCCTCATTCAATGAAAGAGCAGAGAAGGCTTACTGAGGACGTACTAGTGAGTGAAACGGAAGGCTGGTGACAGCAAGCCAGCTGGATCTGTAGACCAACATATGGTCTTTATCTCTGCTGAAGTTTTACTTCTAACCATTCTAGATAACAGGAATCCGAACCTACTTACAGGCTATACTTCTCATTTCAGCACTTATTTGTATTCTGATATCTCTCCAACTGGTTCATTAACTTCTGGAGAGAAGAAGCTATTCTATTTATTCTATTTTCACCCATATAACCTAGTACAGTGCTATGCATCTAGCAGACAGATGCTCAACCCTATCAATCTTGAAAAATCACAACATACAACAGAGCATTAGAGCTTAAAGAAATCTGAAGAGAGCATCTAGTCTAGCCTCTTTATCTTAAAAGCAAAGAAACTAAGTGTAGTTTAAATGTCCACTAGCCTAAAATGGAAGAGCTGGGATTAGCACCCTAATCCCCTGATAATCAGTTTATCTTTTTCCAAATAGTCTCTAATTTCTTCCATTAAAATAAAACAATCTTATTTCATCAGAAAACAAAGTCAACAGCATCAGTACTCACTATATGTCAGAGCCCTTTACCTTTGCTTGGCAGTCTACATGCCTAGGTCTGTGATGACTGCTTTACAAACATTATTCTAGTTAATACTCACAATGACTCTAAGAGGTAGGTACTATTATCCTAATTTCACAAAAGCGTAAAATGTAATTTGACCATGATGATAGTAAGTGGCAGAACCTAGATTCTCCATTTGTCACCAGAGCCTTGGCTCTTGACCAGTATCCTATACTGTTTCTCACTGTATTTACCACAAATATACTGAAGTCTCAAGATAAACAAATGTTTAAGTGACTGACTAAATGAACAGATTATTTAATTAATTGAAAAGTAAGGTTCTCTCATAGCAAATATCTCTAAAAAGAAGGGTTCATTGTTAATCTAATTACATAATCCCCTAAGAAAGGTTTTAACAGTGAGCAGTCTGCATACTAACAGGAGATTTAAGGATAGCTAATTTCTTTATCCCACAAATAATTCATCTATTCAACAAATAGTGAGAAACTATTTTTGTGACACAGTGTTAAATTTGAACATAAAAAGTAAAATAAACTTGTTCCTGCAAGATCCTATTCCACTAAATTAAAACCCACACAAGTTTCTACACCAGTCATCAAAATCAAAATAAATGTGTAACACCGCTCTCCTTCTGGTGGAGAAAGGAGTAACATTAACTGAGCACCTACAATGTGCCAGCTCTTAAACCTCAACAAGAGTCTCACCTAATCCCTTAAAGCCAAGTGAACTAGGCAGCACCTCCATTTTCTGATGAACAAACTGAGGCTTTAAGAGATTAAGAACCTGTCTCAGGTTACTTGGCTAATTACTACAAATCCAGAATTGGAGCCCAAGTTTGACCAAAAGTCTATGTTCTCTCCAAAAACGAGTTAAAGGTACTATTATTTTATTTGCTCACTAAAGCAAAAAAGGTTTGCTAGGTTTCTTTCCAAGGGAGTAGGAAGACACCGCTTACTTTTTAACAACAAAAAAGAACATATTATCTCATTTAATCCTTAGCTTATTAGTTATTATTATTTCATCCCATTATTATAAATCATGAAGCTAAAACTCAGGAAAGTAGCTTGCCCAAGAATGCACAGCAAGGAAGCAGCAGAACTATACCAGGTCTGTACCAGGTGTGAATGCAAAACTAACCACAGGAAAAATGCAGAAAGACCTTAGGCCTGGTAGCTATGAGCTTAAGACTCAAAACACCTAAACTAAGTGGACCTTGTATTTGTCAAGGAAAAAGGAATGGTAGATATCATCTATTTCAACTTCCACTTTCAATGATGAGGAAGTTGATTTTCTAGTAATAGTCTATTAAATGGCAACCTGAAGACTGGTCTCTAAATTGCAAGCCTACAGGCCATTACATTATACCAAGCAATTTCTGGATTTGTCGCCTGTTGAAATTATTCCTAAAGTACCAAACAATGAACTATTTCACAAAGCAAAGGTTTATGAAGAGAGAAGAGTTATGTTAAAATACACAGAATCAATATTTAAGTATTTAAAATACTTTCACAGGAGTAGATGAATAGAAATATTCCTTAGCAACATTTTCAATGCATCATCTGAAAACTTTGTCTATTTCTTGATATATTTTTAGGGCCTAAAGTGTGAACTAAAAGAGAGATGTCTGCGATACCAATTCTGAGAATCTTTTATACCACTTTGGTAAAAAAAAAATGTTTAGTTTTACTGTAGAACTCTGTCAGAAATCCAAAGTAGCCTTTTCATTGAGAGTGGCCCAGGTATATTCCTAAGGAACTGTGCCACTGTTTTTGATAAGTCAAAGTGATGAATGAGGTGATGAGTATTAACCTATAACATGGGTAAGTGCTTGTATTTATATTATACTAAGTAATATAAGCATGCTATAATCCCAACTCCAGAAATAAACAGAATCATTCTAATGCAAGATTACCAGGTAGAGACTTCCATGTTTGTTCACCGTACTACAACACAAAGATTGTCTTCATCCCTTAAGCTCATAAAAACTACAGGAGTTCTTCAGCAAGCTTTGCTGCTGCCCTCCGCACATCACTGTGGATCATTAAAAACCCGGAAAGCATCAAGAATTGCTTCCAGGCCTGAACTAGCACTAGCTCAGCTATAAACTAACAGAATGCTACTGATCTTGGAGAGGGGCACTGTTTACTTACAGGTGAAGATACTCGTGTGATGGGAAACGTGTTGCACTGTCCTCTTCTGGCTCCCGCCCCCCACCCCCGAAAAAACACGGTACTTTGACAAGCTAATGCGAGCGTGGGTCTATTCCCAAAAGTTTTGACCTCCCTTTTTAATCGCTTAAGGACAAACGCTCAAAGAAGGACATCCGACACAAGGGGCCCCGAGGTGCTGCCTATGGCATCACGGGAAGGACATCACTTTGGCCAAAAAACTGTGTTCGTCCCCTACACTCCCCCACAGTGAGCCAAATGGGAGGAATAGATACCGTCATTCACTCTGGCGAAGGAAAAGAGAAGAAATCAAAACCAGACGCGCTTCCTTCTCGCCCCGAGAGGCTTGGAGCAGGACTAGGGGCTTAACGTGCGGTTCCAAACCAGCACCAGGCCCCCGCCGCCAGTGCACCCGCGAGCAGCGCGACGACAGAGTTAGAATCATCAACATCTCCACCTCTGTCCTCCAGGCACAGACAGGGACGGCGTCCCAGAGCCCGCCCCGGCCGGGCCCGCCCCGCTATCTCCTCCCCCGTTATCCGCTCACAGCCGCGCTCGGGCCTGGATTTGCCTCCCCGCCCTCCCCAACTTCCGCGCGTTCCACTACCCCGAACACGCAGGCCACCGTCCCCTGCGAGTCAGGGGGAGAAAGGTTGGAGGATCGCAGGGCTAGGAATGCGCTCGGCGCCGTTTCTCACCTCTGGATGGAGAAGGGGCACACAGCCCGCTTCGGTCTCGTACTCATCCGGGCCGTCCGCCATCTTGGTGTTAAATCCCTTCTCCCGCTGCATGCCGGGAGAAAGCGTTTCACCCTCGCGGGGTTCGGGCAAGGCGGAGGGCGAGCGCGAGGGCGAGCTCGAGCCCCGCCGGAGGCAACGCGGCCGCCTCCTCCTCCTCCTTCCCTTCCCCCCGTGACGCCCCCTCTGCCCCCTCCCCCCTCGGGGAGCACGAGTCCCTGCGCGCGTGCGCGCGTGCCGGGCCGTCCGGAGCGGGAGCGCGCTCTGCTGCACTGCGCCGGGGCAGGCGGGCGGAAGGCTCTGGGCGTGGGCGCTGCCACTCGCGAGCGGGCCCGCGCCCAGGCAGCTGTGCGCCTCTGGCTACCCCGGGGAGGCGGCTGCTGGGCAACCGGGTAGTTAACGTGGGAAACCAAGCGGCGGCACGGGAACGAAAGCAGGGCTCCGGAGAGGCGCAGCCGAGATTTGGGATCCCCGGCAGTCGGGGCGGCCAAGCCCGCAAACCCCACTGTCCCGATACGAGACCCCCGGGACCCCTTCTCAGAGACCCGGAGTGGAACCATCACGTCGCTCCAGGTACTAGGTTTTGGGCTCTCAGGCTTGAATCCAGATGCGCATCGCTCCAGAAGACGAAAGACGCACCCCTTCCTCCGCATTCAAAAAGGTCATCCCGCAATTTATGCCTCCGGGGGGCGCCCGGGAAAACACGGATAAAGCTTGGGATTTCCTCCTGGAGAAGCCTGTTAAAAATGATCGCAACCTGCCCTGATTGGTCTTGAATTAAGAGTAACCACATTAAGAATGTACGCCCACAAAGCCTGCACGCCCTCATCTGCTACATTTTCATGTAATCCAGGAATTCAGAACTGAAGTCATTTAAACTGAATTCGCTGAAATGCGAACCAGATAAAATGACTAAAGCCATTATTAAACGGATATTAGGGCTGCATGGGGGGTGGAGGGGATTGCTTTCTAGAAATGTGCTGATGGGACTGTTATAGAAAGCATTTATCTTTGTTTTTAGCTATTAAAAATCGAAAATCCAAGCTGCGCAGAGGACGATTTAGCAAAAATCGTGGAACATCTAGTAGGGATCCTGATACTAACCTGTCTCATGTTAAAGCCAAATCGGGAAAAAGCCTGCAATCCGATAACGTCAGATTTATTTGTAAATCAAGAGGAAGGGCACCCCAGAGGAAGCTTGGATACCACTGGAAAAGGGAGGAGAAAGCGTCTTTTGTAAAGTTTAGGTTCCCGCCAAAGGAGTCTGTAGGGTCTAGGGAGAGCGGGGATCAGTTCTGGATTGGATGCTGTTTCTGAGGCGGGATTAGGAAAAGAGGATTAACCGGGGATTGGATGCTGTCATGAGGAGAGGGCCCGTTCAGTAATTGGGTAGTCTAGTAATAAACGAAAATAGCAAAGTGGGTCTGGGCATCACTGGCAAGAGAACGGTATCACATCAAAGAGGGGTGGATATGGCATTTGACAGATGCTCTATCGCAGGGGGGAAAATAATAGCTTCCCTGTTAACTTTGTGGCTGGCTATGTCTGTGTTCCAGCACTGTTGGTTTTTCTCATTTCAGCCTGAGAAAAAGCAATATTTTCATTCTTTTGGTCCTGGCCCAAACCAAGAATTTTGGTTTTGACTCTTCCACCCAGTGTGCAGAACTAGTCAGAATTAGGGTTCTGCCTTTGGAGCTCCAGACTGCTTTCAGACACCTTTTAACATGGACAGAAATAATTTTCACTTCAAAAATTCAATCTTCATCTTGCCCCTCCTTACCCTTATGTCACTGGTGTAGGTAAAATGAAATTAGAGAATTATAATATGTGGAATTTTTATGGGGAATATGTGGAATTTGACATGTGTTTAATTTAGGGATGCGGTGCTGTTACCGACCCGAGTCCTTGGACCCTTTAATCAATAGAAATTGATAAGAGGCCAGATGAGAAATTCAGGTAAGGCTTTACTGGGACTTGTGCTGCAGCACGAGGGAGTGACACCAAGTAACAGGTTCCCTTGCTTGCTCCAAGGAAGGCAGGCTGGTTCCTTCAATGGGATGACTGGTAGGGGCCGATTGGTGGGTTGGGCTGGAGGTGGGGTGCTTAGGTGGTCTGCCCAGCCCCTTGGTGCTACTGTGTGCAGGGATTTTGGGAAATACCATGCCTTTGCTCCCCACACCTCCAAAATGGCAGCTAGTTTATGACCTTTTTGTATCTTATTGTTGATAATTGCCCTAACTGTGCATGCGTGTAGTTATTTTTTGTCCCTTATAGTTTCTTTGTAGTCTGTTGCTTAAGGAGACCTTTGTCCAGGTGCAAATGCAAGCACTCTCGTAGAGGGTCCCGGGTCCCCGCTTATCTCAGTGCTAATAGAGCTCTGATTCACTATGCTGGACCCCTGCCATGTTCCCTATTCAGGAGGATATTAAAAGAGTAAACTTATATGAGGGCTTCATTAGGACAGTATGGATGTATGGTAAATGTTGTAGGCCTAGACTGTTACCAGGCTACTTCCATAATGTTACCTGGCACTACTGCCCCTGACCTCTTCCCCAAGCTCCTAGTCCATCATTGGAGGGATATACCGTGATTAGCTTATGCCCCCTAAGGTATTAGATCAGCAACCAGGGGCTCTTTCCTCATTGGCTTATTTACACCTAAGAATCAAACAGAGTTGGAAATCGAACTAAAGTTGGCTCAGCTGCTTTATCCTATTTAAGAAACACTCTTCTATCCATATTTCCCATGCTAGTCAGGCCACCTGGGTTTCAATCCTATTTCTGTCATCTTGATTCTATGACCTGAGGAAATTTACATACGTTCTCTGGTATAGCGTGCTTGCATGGTTGCTGTGCCATTTCTTCTTCTCTTGCTCAGGCTTCGAAGGCTCTCCAGACATTCCATTTGTTGTGATGTGGTGTGGGTAACATCTTTACTTTCTTTCCTCTGTATCTGAGTCCAGTTTCATTTCCACTCTTAGATTGTTTGAGGACAGAGTATTTCATCTTCTGTTTACTTTTCCATTCCTTTAGGAAATGGTCGGGGAGACATAAGCCTTGTTGAGGCAAGGTACAGCCTGCATGAGAAAACCTGGGTCATGTTATCTTCAGTGAGTGTTTATTTTAGCTCATATCTCTTATCTCATTCCCATAGGGAAATAGCCTCAGACATCAGATCATCTGCCCATCTTAGTGAGTAGCCCTGGAGTTTCACTTTCATTGTTAAGGGTCAGGTCCACATCACCAGCCTTTCTTGCAGCTATTTCTAGTAATGTACAGTAAGAAAATGTAAGGAGATGCATTAGTTTTGTTTCTCTGCAAATTTGGGGATATTAGCATGAATCTCAGATATTTGGTATCTTTATCGGTATAGCTTGAGATGGGTAGGTGGATGAAAGGGCAAAGTTAAGAAGTAAGCTCATTCGTTCTTCTCTGCTCCGTTTCAGAATATTATGTTCCTTTGTGTCCCTGTCAATTTTTTATTTCTCTCTCTCTCTCTCTCTCTCTCTTTTTCTTTTTTAACTTTGGGATATGACCATTTCATTTTGGGGATGCTGAATTGGTGGATTTTCTAGACTTTTTTTCATTTTTTAAACAGGTATTAAGGGAGAACATCTGTGGTGCAGTTTTAGTTGACCACCTGGACATTTCAAAAATCCCCAGCACCTGAGAGTTTTCCTCCATGGCCACTCAGCTTTTAATATGCTGATATACTCAGGTGCTCTAGGGACTATTCCCAGATTGCTGAACCTGAGAGTCCCCTGGCCCCTCCACCCCTCATTGCTGAGTTTGGATTCTTTCTATGATTGGTTACCTCGTTCATTGCATGATTTTTCCTAATTTCATTCTCTGAGATTAATCTCACATTCAGCTTTTGCGATGCTTGCTGTTAGGTTAGACCATTATGAGAAGACACTGGGAGCTACAAATTTCCAACATACATACACACAACTTTGCATAAATATTAGAGGGTTGAGACTTTCTCAGCATAGTCCATGGACCCCAGATGTAAAAAATCCCTGATTGTGATAAATGATGGCTTTAATTCTTGACTAATGTCTTTAACCTATAAAGGACTTTGAGAAGTCATCTAGTTTATCCTAGTTGTCTTCAGACAAAATAATTCTGGGTACGTGTGGTATAGAAGAAGGACTATTATAAGAAACTGAACACTGGTTCCGGCTTTACAGCTAACTGTGTGATCTTTTTCACTTTAATTTCTAAGGCTCAGTTTTGTCATCTGTAAAATGATGGGGCTTGGAATAGGTGCTCTGAAAGTCCCTTTTATCTTTATAATTCTAACTATAATAATATCACCCTAAACAGATGATAATTTCCTTTTAAACTCTCATAATGAAAAGTCTGCAATGTCTATAATTAACCTCTGTTCTATCTGTGATAGTTTTTGGGTTTGGGGTTTTTTTTTTTGCGGTACGCGGGCCTCTCACTGTTGTGGCCTCTCCCGTTGCGGAGCACAGGCTCCGGACGCGCAGGCTCAGCG
>NC_041219.1:11979228-11997190 GCF_002837175.3 Physeter macrocephalus | reverse complement strand
GCGGCACGTGGGATCTTCCCGGACCAGGGCACGAACCCGCGTTTCCTGCATCGGCAGGCGGACTCTCAACCACTGCGCCACCAGGGAAGCCCTCTGTGATAGTTTTTACTGTCAGAAATTTCTTCCTGATTTCTATCCTAAATCCCTGTAATTCTTCTGTAATGCTGTAATTCTTTTATTTTCTTCTCAATTTTCTTAATATTCTTTTGTCTTCCTTACCTAAATAATTTCTAGACAGTCTTATTAGTGAAACCGAAGGAAGGATTTCCATTAGTAAGTAGCCTTTTTTCCCCACTTCTAAATCATTAATGCACATGGTAAATAACATGAGACACAGTCCTAGCACCCAAAGGCAGTTTATTAGATATTCTGTCTCTCAAATAAAAGGAGCTAAACTGTTGTAGTTGTGATATCTGGTATTCCCTACTCTTCTGGATTATACCTTCTAGCTTCACTCAGAGAAGATGCCATAGCTGAAGATACCACATTAAGAGAAAAAACTAGAAGTGAAAACATTTATCTGAATCTGGGGCCTCACTCCATTTTAGGCATCAACATTTAATTGCTATGTCTGCTATCCCCAGACTCTTGCAGAATCCTAATGAAAATACCTGCCTATCTAGAAATTAACAATTTTCTCTTCTTTTTTAAACAGCTTTTCAATTTTAAAAATAATAATTGTACATCCTTTTAAAAGTTTAAATAATTAGGTAATACCTACAATTAAAATTAAGTCTCTTTTTCCTCCCCATTCATCCCAATAAAACTTCATAGAGTTAATCGTGGTTAATCATAGTCTTCCCCAAATTTTAAGGTATATACACATATATCCTTAAAAGATGACATCTGAGCTGCACAAACTGTTCTACACCTTGTTTTGTTCACTTAGGAATTTGTCTTAAAATCCTTTCCATTGCAGCATTTATAATTTTATCTTATTCTATTCAGTGGTTTATTTATGTATTATTCTCCTGGGTCCTTGTATATCAGTTAGAATATTTTGGGGTTTAAGTAACAGAAAACTTGACTAAAAGCGGCTTATATGATAATGACCCTTATTATTTCTTTTTTTATACTAAATTAAAACTTTATTGAATAAAGAACACTCTCCAGAACACATGATCAGATGGACTATGTCTACATTACATGCAATGAAGCTAAACACGACAGTAGTTTAACATGGAATGTCAAACAAATGAGTATTTCTCATTGTACAAAACCGCTTATGTAGTTGACATGCAAGAAGAAAAGTATGATACTCTGCATTTTCACTAATCATCCATGATGAATTTTAAAAAGGCATTTGCAGAAACTGGTAGATTTCTTTAGGATAGATTTCAAATAAATTAGTTACATGTGTACTACTCAAACTTCTTTCAACCTCTCTTGCATTCCAAGTAAAATCTTAGTGCAAACATCAAAGTTGCTGGTTACTCCAAAAGACTGTCAAACTCATAATACAAGTTCTGAATTAATGTGTATAAGTAGGACAAAACCAAGAATACCAGTTACTGCAAAATTCATTTAGGCACACTTAATAGTCATTTCTTTTAAGTCTCTCCCATTAATTACTAAAGCCTGTTTACAGTACTAAAATTCCATCATTCAAGCATCAGTGATTATATTTCAGAAAAAGAAAATCATTCATTTCAGCAATAACATTATTGCTATATTCTAAAAAAAGGAAAAAAAATCATAATTAACAAAACCAGTATCCATAATAGGATACTTGGGGAAAAAACATTTTAGGAAAAAAAAAATGTGCTTTACTTGCACAGCAGGAATTATATAATATAAACACCATATTGGCCCACACCACAAAATCCATGAGAAAGGTTCAAATATGAACACCATGTGTGCATTATTTTCAAATCTGTGTGAGTTTATACTGCATCTGCTTGTATGAATACATGACCAATAAAACACACTCTTCCATACACATTCACATACAAATGATTGTTAAATATTGAGCATGGCTTGCTTCCCTAACTAACTCAAAAAATGTTAAGTGATATCCCAACTGTTTTTAAAATGTTTACAGAAATCATTAAATGAATGTGAATAGTAGTTATTTCTTACAACAAGTAGTTAGAGTCAGGTTAATTCAACACTTCATAATTTCATGAAGATCCAAGTATTTCCCAGGTTAATTCAACACCTCTGAATTGAATATTATGAAGATTCAATCAGATTCTTCTACTCTGCTAGTCTCAGTGAAAAGGCAAGAAACCTCATCTTGTCTCAACATGGCTGCCGCAGCTCACATAGCAATATCTATGGGCAGTAAAAGGACTGTTCCTTCTCATGTGCCTCTTTTTTAAAACAAGGAAAGCTTGCAGAATCCCACCCCTCAGTTTGCATTGTTCAGGATTTAACTACCTGTCTATGCTCAAGCTAATCTTTGGCAAAGGAAATGGGACCACCCTGATTAACTTATACAAGGAGTTAAACTATGGCTTATGGGCAAATCTGGCATATGTCCATAAATGGGCATATGTCCTTTTGGAGAACAGTTGGGAAAATATGTGGTATATATACTTGTGCTAGCATTGCTGGGTCTTTACCCAGCCTCCCATTCAAATGGTGAGCTTTGGGTCAGAGAACTCACTTAGATCTGTAAAGTGAGTGTGAGGGGTTGCAATTTTCCACTGAGACAGCTGTCATCTGCCTTCTTTTAACCAGCTGTTGATTTTTTTTTTCCTGTGGTTGTACATATAGATCAAGTAACACCCTAGTGGATGCTCATTTAACTTGCCCTGAGACACACCATGGTCTGTTATATTAGTCATTATAACAGAGCCCTGTGGGTGAAGATATTCTGGTTGCCGTTCTGGCCTTGCATTATCACAATTATGTACACTTCCTTCTGTTGGTCAAGTTCTACCATCTGGCCTCTGCTATTTTGTGTTCTTATCAATCGAATTAATATTAAGGAGCCCAGTCCCATAGGAGCATCTCTTACTGTCACCTACAGTGGATAACTACCACTGAGCTTCTCAAAGATGTCAATGGTACCCTCACCACTGTATTTCTTACTGCCTTGGAGATAGGTGTGTCCACTGGGCTCTTACAAGAAACATAGTCAGATGGTGAGTTCTCAGGTATAATATTATACACTTGTTCTTACATTCTAACCTCCCTGAGCCTTCTGACACCTTCCTCAAGGAAGTCAAGGCACTTCTAGAATCTCTCCTTCATTTGCTATAGGCCTTCATCCTATCTGAGCTTTAAGGAGCCATCCCAGCAATATATTAGAACTAGCTCCATGTGTCCTTGCTATGTCATGAAACTCCAGGTGTTTTTCAATGTCAATTAATTCTCTCCTGTCCACATTTGCCTTCCCTGGTCCAACACTTTCAGGATTCACTCCTCAGTTCCTTCAGGTAAATAAATATTAACCAGGTCTTACAGATCTTTGTTTATGTGTCTATTGCTTCATACAGGTTTTTGCAGGGTCTCCAGAAAAGGTAGGCTATTCTTAAGCAGAGCAGAGGAAGCTACTTGTACCAACATAGATTTCAGAAGACATTTTGACATTTCTCAGGCTTGTTCATCTAAATGCTACTGTTGCAAGTTTCAGGTTTCCATTTATTCCCTTTTAGGTCCCTGCCTTTGGCATAGAAGACTTGTCAAGACAGTATTTCAGTGTCCTTTGTAGCTATGCTACCTTACAACTCAATGCTGGGTCTGATTATGGGCACAGTTTGCTCTGTGGATACAAAAGATAAACATCTCTTTAAATACTGCCTTGGACGCTTTCTGGTTTTCACAGCCTGCCTAGACTTGAAAGTTGGTAACTTGAGCCTGTCCCTTCTTTTTTCTTTTTCTTTTTTTTTTAAGTTTTCATGAGCCTTTAACAAAAATAAGCCAATCCACAGGTCTTATAATTACCATTGCCTTCCAACTGTTCAAGGGCTATCCTTAGTTCATAAGCAAATGCTTGACCTTCTACCTATAATTCATCCCAGTCATCTACCAGTAAAAGTCTTAGTGATGCTGATTCAGGCCAGGGGTTATCACCACCCACACTTTCCACCAAAAGTGCAAGTGTCTGACTGGCGAGGGATTCAGTTCCAGAATCCTTTTCTGGGTGTCTGCTTTCTAGGTCTACTCCTGAGATCAAATGTCTTATCTTGGGTTCCCTCGAAAGGTAGAGTCTGAGACAAGGGTTTAGATGCAGTTGGTTTGCTTTGGAAGTAATTCCAAGCGACAGGAGTGTGAGTATGGAGAAGAATGGTAAATAGAAGGAAAGAAAGCCAATGCAAGCATACGTTTTTGAGCTGGTCACCACTGTGGGTACCTGGAGCTTTGTCCTGATGAGAGCCTTTGAAGAGCTGTGTAAATTATTGTGCCTCAGAATTGTTAGAACTGACTGACACAGAATCAATTGATGATTGATTCACTGGCTCTACCCCTCAGTGGTTTCTCCAGCGAGTGTCAGCTCCTTCCACTTCCCAGTCTGTTCCTGTGCCAGAATAGCTGGATGGACTTCTGCAGGCATCCCAGGTGGTGGTGGCAGAGAATTCCTACTCAAAAGCAGGAGATGCTCCATGCACTTGAGGCAAGGCTGTGGCAGAGCATAGTTGGCTGCAACAGCAATGGCTGGAGCAAAAAGGTAAGCCAAGAAAATATGAAGAATGAATAAAAGATGTCTATGCATATGTATGTCTGACTTGTGATAATCAGACTACGTCAAAGTTATTTCTCTGTGTGCCTGTCACCACTCCTAGATGCTAAGTACTTTAAAAATAGGGACATGGAATAAATTGGCATTATGTGTCTTCTGAAATGATGCATTGAGAAGAAGACAATGTCAATTCTGTGATATTCCTACCAAAAGTCATATCCTGAATCTAATTGTGAAGAAACATCTGACAAACCCAAACTGAGGGACATTCTACAAAATTTATGGCCTGTACTTCTAAAAAAATGTCAATGTCATGACAGACAAAGGAAGAGTGAGGAATTATTCCAAATTAAATAAAAATTGAATGCAACATATGATCCAGAATTTTGTTTTCCTATAGCAGACACTATTGGAACAATTGGCAAAATTTGAATACAATCCATATAGTAGACAATACTTTTGCATCAATGCTAATTTCCTTATTTGAATCATTGTTCTATGGTTATATAAAAGAATGTTCTTGTTTTTAGGAAATATATGCTGAAGTATTTAAGAATAATGGAACATCATGGCTGAAAGTCTCCAAGAGAAGTGATAATAAAATGTAAATATTTCAGGAATCTGAGTGAAGGATATGTAGAAATTCTTTATTCACTTATTGTAACAAAGGTCTGAAATTATGTCAAAATAAAATATTTTAATTTTAAACAAAAATGGATATATATTTATTCACATATATGTATATATGTGTATATATGTGCATGTGTAATTAATTAATTAATTATCAAGCACCTAGCACAATGCCTGCTGTCATATAGTAGGTTTTCAGTAAATGTTGTAGAAATCAGGAGAGGAGTGCTCTGAAACAAACCAAGGACAGGTTTCTAGGTGATCTAGCACTTCCTTTTCCCATGATGATAGTTCAGGACACTGTGCTTAGGATTTGAGCTCTTTCACCCTAAGCTATCATATAATTTCCAAATACAAACTGTACTTTAAAAGTGTACCTTGATCTAACATTTAAGGAGGAAGTTATACTGATTCTCTACAATCTTTTTTAAAGGACAGAATCAGAAAGAATACTTCCTAACTCATTCTAGTGCTAATTCACTAGCATTACTCTAATATCAAAACCAGACAAAAATATTACAAGGAAAGAAAGCTAAAGAGCAATATCTCATGAACACAGATGCAAAAATTCTCAATAAAATATTAGCAAATTGAATCCAAAAATATATAAAAATAAATATACACTACAACCAAGTGGGATTTATCCCAGCCACACAGGCTGATTCAATGGAAATCAATTAACATAATCCATCACATCAATAGGCTAAAAAAGAAAAAATCATATCACTAGATGCAGAAGAAGCATTTGACAAAATCTAATACCCATTCATCATAAAAACTCTCAGTAAATTAGGAATAAATGGGAACATCCTCAACTTGATTTTAAAAACTAAAAAAAAATATATCTACAGCTAACATCACACTTAATGGTGAGAAATTAGAAGCTTTCCCACTAAAATCAGGAATAAGGCAAGGATATTCCCTCTCATTGCTCCTTTTCAGCACCATACTGGAAGTACTAGCTAATGCCATAAGAGAAGAAAATTTAATAAAAGGTATACAGATTGAGAAGGAAGAAATTAAACTTTGTTTGCAGATGGTGTGATCATCTATGTAGAAAATCTGAGATTTGACAAAAAAAATTCCTGGAGGGCTTCCCTGGTGACACAGTGGTTGAGAGTCCGCCTGCCAATGCAGGGGATACGGGTTTGTGCCCCAGTCGGGGAGGATCCCACATGCCGCGGAGCGGCTGGGCCGGGGAGCCATGGCCACTGAGCCTGCACGTCCGGAGCCTGTGCTCCACAATGGGCGAGGCCACAGCAGTGAGAGGCCAGCGTACCGCCAAAAAAAAAAAATCCTGGAGCTAATAATTGATTATAGCAAGTTTGCAGGATACAAGATTAATACACATAAGTCAATTGCTTTCCTGTATACTAGCAGTGAACAAGTGGAATTTGAAATTAAGAACACAATGCAATTTACAAAAATGAAATAACTGGTACAAATCTAACAAAATATGTACAAGATCTGTCTGAGGAAAACTGCAAAACTCTTAACAACCAAATTAAAAACTAAATAAATGGAGAGGTATTCCATGTTCATAGATAGGAAGACTCAATATTGTTCTTCCCAGCTTGATATATAAATCCAATGCAATCCCAATCAAAATCCCAGAAAGTTATATTGTGGATATTGACAAAATGATTCTAAAGTATATATGGAGAGGCAAAAAATAGAATAGTCAACACACTATTGAAAGAAAATAACAAAGGTCAAGGATGACACTACCCAATTTAAGACTAACTATAAAGCTATAGTAATCAGGACAGTGTGTTATTGGTGAAAGACTAGACAAATAGATCAATGGAACAAAATAGAAAGCCCAGAAATAGACCCTGATATAGATAGTCAACTTATCTGACAAATGAGATAAGGCATTACAATAGAGCAAAGATAGTGTTTTCAACAAATGGTGCTGGAACAACTGGACATCCACATGCACGCACAAAAAAAGTGACTCTAGACATAGACCTTATACACTTCACAAAGATTAACTCAAAATGGATGACAGATCTAACTGCAAACTATAAAAACTTCTAGAAGATACCATAGGAAAAAACCTAGATGACCTTGCTTATGGTGATGACTTTCTAGATACAACACCAAAGGGATGATCCATGAAAGAAATAATGGATAAGCTAGGCTTATTAAAATTTAAAAACTTCTGCTCTGCGAAAAACAATGTCACAAGCATGAGAATACAAGCCACAGACTGGGAGAAAATATTTGCAAAAGACACATCTGTTAAAGGACTGTTATCCAAATTATACAAAGAATGCTTAATATTCAACAACAAGAAAACAAACAACCTGATTAAAAATAGGCCACAGATCTGAACAGACACATTACCAAAGAAGATATACAGATGACAAATAAGCTTATGAAAAGCTGCTCCACAACATATGTCGTCAGGGAAATGCAAATTAAAACAACAATGAGACTCCACTATATACCTATTAAAATGGTCAAAATCTAGAACACTGACACCTAATGCTGCCAATGATGTGGAGGAACAGGAACTCTAATGCATTGCTGGTGGGAATGCAAAATGGTACAGCCACTTTGTAAGGCAGTTTGGCAGCTTCATCCGAAATGAACTACACTCAATACCATAAGATCCAGCAATCATGCTTGTTGTTGGTAGTTACCCAAAGGAGTTGAAAATTTATGTCCACACATAAAATCCTGCACATGGGGCTTCCCTGGTGGCGCAGTGGTTGAGAGTCCACCTGCCGATGCAGGGGACACGGGTTCGTGACCCGGTCCGGGAAGATCCCACATGCCACGGAGCGGCTGGGCCCGTGAGCCATGGCCGCTGAGCCTGCGCGTCCCGAGCCTGTGCTCCGCAACGGGAGAGGCCACAACAGTGAGAGGCCTGCATACCGCAAAAAAAAAAAACAAACCTGCACATGGATGTTTATAGAAGCTTTATTCATAACTGCCAAAACTTGGAAGGAACCAAGATGTCCTTCAGTAGGTGAATGGACAAATTGTGGTACATAAAGACAATGGAGTATTATTCAGGGTTAAAAAGAAATGAGCCAACAAGCCATTAAACGACATGGAGGAAACTTAAGTGCATATTACTCAGTGAAAGAGGCCAATTTTAAAAGGCTACATATTGGCAACTATACTCCAATAAAAATTAATTTAAAAACAACAAAATAAAGAATAAAGGCTACATATTGTATGATTCTAAATATATGACATTCTGGAAACGGCAAAACTACGGAGACAATAAAAAGATCAGTGGTTGTCCAGGGTTGTGGGGTGGGTACAGGTGAGAAAAGAGTAAGCAAAGCCCAGGGAATGTTTAGGGCATTGAAAATACTCTATGATACTATAATGGAGGATACATGTCATTAACATTTGTCCAAACCCATAGAATGTACAACACCAAGAATGAACTGTACTGTAAACTATGGACTTTGGTTGATAATGATGTATCAATATAGGTTCATTAATTGTAACAAATGTACCACTCTAATGGGGAATGTTGGTAATGGGGGAGGCTACGCATGTGTGAAGGCAGGGGGTACATGAGAAATCTGTGTACCTTCCCCTCAATTTTGCTGTGAACCTAAAATTGCTCTTTAAATATGAAAAAAATGTGCATCGAGTCAATGAACAATTAAGATTAGGCAGCCATTAATAAAAATATAAAGATTACATTCTTGGGCAAGTACAAATGAAATAAATGAAATGTGAAATGTGACTTTGTGAAAAGGTAAAAAATTACATATATTCTGGAATTTACTGCAGTGGTTATACGTAGAAAGAGAACAAAAATAGTCCAAGAAAAGAAGGAATTAGTTTAAGTAAAGGGGATAAAGATGAATTCTCTGGAAATGACCTTAATAATAAATTTTTATAAAATGAAAAGAATAGGGATGATGTCTTATCCATCTTTATATTCTCAGTACTTTATATTCTCAGCCATCTCTTCTACCTTGTAGGGAGAGCCCGCCTGAGAAGGAGCCCAAGCAGAGAAAAGCAGGCAAGAGCTGGAGGATAAGGCACAGCCCTTTAGAGTCAGCCGTGAACTCACTGACACTAGAACATTGTTAATCTCTCAACTTTCTTTTACATAAACCGGTGAATTCTCTTTTAGCCTGAACTAGTTTGAGTCAGGCTCCTGCACTTGCAACCAAAAACCACCACCACCAAACAAACTAAAAGTAAAGAAGTTTGTTTGTCCTACTCAGGGGCTTCCCTATGTTGGAGATGTACTTACCTTGAATTGAAACAAAGATAAATAGGTCCTTTGTTTAATCTTTGTGTGGCAAACAGTATTCGAATTCACACCAGTGCTGGTGACTTTCTCCTTTGCATTTGACTACTGCTCCTGTTTCTTTCCCAGCTGCACTTGAGATCTGGGCCAATCCCAGTTTTTCAATTTCACACATGGCATAATCATGTAGTTTCTTACCTCCTTCTTACATAACCTCTGAAAAGCTGTTTTCTGTGCTATTGGCACTGAGCCAGCCCATCCTCTATGACTTTTATATTTTTGAGCCTCATGGTTACAATAAAACATATCATTGTGCAGCTTTTTAAAGAGGATGTGAATGTCTGAGACTATTATTCCCGGGTATGGTGAATGCAAGTTGACACGATGGACTGGAGAGCTTTTCCCCAAAGCAAAAACCATTATTTCATTATACATGACCCTGGTACCAATATAATTTTAATTTTAATTATAAGCTTTAAAATTTTCAGTTTCTTAATATGAAACGCAAAAACATATACTCTTTCTCGGAAATTATCTGCAATATAAAAATCCAGTCACAAAAAGAATATAACTCAGAGAAGAAGAAATACAGATGGTTAATAAATGTATGAGAAGTGCTAGATCTCATCCATGATTAAAGAAATGCATATCAAAATAACAATGGTGTACCAAAATAACAATGCTATATGCTGTCTATATGTTTCACTACCAGATTGGCAAAGATTTAAAACAGACGCTCTCATGATGTTGGTAAGAGCACAGGCTGGCATAACCTTTTTGGATGGCATTTTCGTGGTATCTATGTAAATATCAAGTACATCTAATCTTTGGCCCAGCAATTCCATTTCTAGAAAGTTGCCTTCCAGATACATCACATAAGCATGCAAGAATATACATTACAAAGTCACTTATTGTAACAATGTATGTAATAGTGAAAATCTAAAATCATTTAAATTGTATTTCAATAGATAAACAGTTAAATGCATTACAGTACATCTGTACTATGAAATATCTGGATGACATGGACAGATTGTTATGTGGAAAAAGCTAAGTATAAGAGTGTGTGTGTGTTGTGTGTGTGTGTGTGTATACAGTCATAAGCTCATTTGTGGGGAACAACTGTACATGCTTAAAAATCTGGAATGACACATATCAAACGGTGTGACTTCTGGGAAGTAGAATTTGAGAGCAAAAAATGGGATAATTTCTTTTTATTTCTTAACTCTATTTGCACAGCAAGCATACACTACTTTTTATAATAAAATATATTTTTAAATCCAGTCACAATTTTGCATTACTACACAATCCAAAAAACAACAAAAAATATAGTTAAACTCTGTTATAAAATTAAACAGTAATTAAACCATGCCTCTGTGCCAGTCATAGTAGGTGGTATTTTAGGATGATAAGCAATTGAAGTATGAGAGGGAAGTAAAAAACAGTGTGTGAAACTGAAATTTAAAGGTTAGTCACTTTTTAATCTACATAGATAATATAAGTACTAATACAAATGAACTACTGAATTCAATTTTATGAGAGCAAGTTTATTGCATGGAATTATATTTTCAGTAGCCAACAGTGAAGTCACTGCTATCGCTTGTCCTCAAGTTCATGTGTCCTCCTACTGCCCTGCCATTGCCATCTCTGGTAGGGCAGCAGGAATTATTTTGCAGGATCAGGGTTGTGGAATTTTCCCTACTTCCTATCCCTGCCCTAGAGAAAGCCAAGTGTTTTGGAATTATGGCCAGGGGCTCTGATATTATGGTATGCCTATAGAGGAAGGCACCCAAGTGTTATAGTTGGGGGCAGTTGTTCTTCCCCTGCTTAGTAAGCAGAGATATGAGAAGTTTAGGAGTTGCTAGAATTTGCCTATGACTAGAAGATTGAACTAAGTGTCCCCAGCTACACCCATGGGCAGGAACTGGGTAGATAACACAGGAAAGAAAAGGAAGGAAAGACTGAGATACTGAGACAAGGTTGTTAGACCAACCATATCATGGCCTTGCTAAATGGGGCTGGATTTAACAATTTTGTATTAAAGTGTTTCTGTATCTGTTTTCCTATCATGCTAAAAGCACCTGGGTACAACTGGAACAATGATTGGCACATAGTAGGTACTTACTAAATATAGATTTGAATAAATAAATGAATCAATGAATAAACATCCAAGACAGAAGAAAGACTCATTAGAGAGTGGCTTCATTAGAGAGTGGCTTCATTAGAGAGCTCCCTAAAGGTAAGGGAGGAAAAAACAGGTGACGAATGAGAGGGAATGGCAGAAAAGCATGCCGGGAAGAATTAGAAAGGGAATCTTCATCTCACACCAGTCAGAATGGCCGTCATCAAAAACTCTAGAAACAGTAAATGCTGGAGAGGGTGTGGAGAAAAGGGAACCCTCTTGCACTGCTGGTGAGAATGTAAATTGATACAGCCACTATGGAGAACAGTATGGAGGTTCCTTAAAAAACTACAAATAGAAATCAGTCATCCCTCTTTGGACAGAAACGTTGGGCCTTTATGACTTTGCCTCCCTCACTCAAAGGATGTGAGCTGCTCTGGGAAGTTCATGGCCTTGGTTAAGGCTCTTCTCTGCACCTGACTCTGATCCTGAAGGAATTAATGGCTGGAGGCTATTTTCTGAACCTCACTCTCCTGACCTAGGCAGCAGGTTGAAGAGAGATCTGAGTAGAACATTTCCATGTCTATGACACATGTGGAAAAATTGGAGCATATTCAGAAAAGAGTAACTAGGATAGTGGTTATGTCAAATATTCATGAAACTGTGTTATATATGGAATCTGTCATGTCTATCCCAGAGAAGGGAAAGAATTAGGGGGTATTTTCAAATATCTGAAAAGTTGCAATGTAGATGAAGTTTTAAATGTTATGTATCATAAAGAAAATTAGGAGGGAAGAGATATTGAGACATATGTATATGTATAACTGATTCGCTTTGTTGTAAAGCAGAAACTAACAACCATTGTAAAACAGTTATACTCCAAATAAAGATGTTAAAAAAAAAAAAAAGGAAGGGAATCTTGAGCTCTCTCAATAGTGCTGTATACTTGGGAGGCCTTATTATCCTTGCGTAACCTAGGATAACCCAGAGAAATACACAAGCCAACTTAGATAGCTTAAAGCTAAGATAGAATGTCCAGATTTTCCCCAAATAAGAAGGGTCCCAGTATTTGCAGTAAAGGAGAACTTTGGAGAGTTCCACCCTTGGTAAAACTCCCTTAGAGTTTGTGTACAATAACTCATGTGATTTGTCTGCTCAGATTCTATTATTCCATACCAATTATGGATTCTATATCATCTACTATCCCAAACCACTGAGCCCCACCACAACTCCAGAGGCAAATCATATCTAGGAAACTTCAGGACATCCAGGCACTTTCTGGCACACCCAGGAGCAGTATTGCTGCAGTGCTACTACTACAAATATTAATATTCTTATTACCACCATACCATCCCCACTATGAGCACCATCATTGTCTGAGTGAAATCATCCAATAATAAATCATAACCCTAAAACGTGTCTGGGATCCTGACCAATCAGGGTGACATCTCTTCCTTTCCTCCTCTGGGTGGGGTAACCAGGAGAGAGGTGGGCAGAGAAAGGCGAAATATTCCCTGTAGTTATATCTCTATCTCTGTAGCTATGTCTGCATGATAAGAAATATACTAGGGGCCTTCCCTGGTGGCGCAGTGGCTGAGAGCCCGCCTGCCGATGCAGGGGACATGGGTTCGTGCCCCGGTCCGGGAAGATCCCACATGCCGCGGAGCGGCTGGGCCCGTGAGCCATGGCCACTGAGCCTGCGCGTCCGGAGCCTGTGCTCCTCAACGGGAGAGGCCACAACAGTGAGAGGCCCACGTACCGCAAAAAAAAAAAAAAAGAAAAAAAAAGAAATATACTAGGAAAACTTTGAGATTTGAGAGGAGACCTTCAGGAACCAGTTAGGTTCTGGAGCTTCAGAAATTCAAACTGGGACTCAGTACCTTCAGGACTGTTTTTTTGGTTTTTTTTTGTTGTTTTTTTTTTTTTGCGGTACGCGGGCCTCTCACTGTTGTGGCCTCTCCCGTTGCGGAGCACAGGCTCCGGACGCGCAGGCCCAGCGGCCATGGCTCACGGGCCCAGCCGCTCCGCAGCATGTGGGATCTTCCTGGACCGGGGCACGAACCCGTGTCCCCTGCATCGGCAGGTGGACTCTCAACCACCGCGCCAACAGGGAAGCCCAGGACTGTTTTTATTGTTCACTCCATCTCTCACGTTTACTTACTTCTGCTTGGATTCGTTCTCTCATTTAACAGATGGACTATTTCCACTGGCAGAAAAACATATCTGCCAGCAGTCTTGGGCTAATATCATCCCAGTTATCTTTCCCAGAAGAGGATATATTTTTTCAGCTTCATTTTGAATATTTCCAGGGAAAACTCTGAGTGACTTGTGCCATTTACGTATCCCTGGACCAATCATTTTGGTCAAGAGGGTAGTTTACCCTGATTGGTCCTGCCTGTGTTGCATGTACACCTTTAGGCCAGGGAACGGGATCCTGTGATTGGCAGCTTCCCAAAACCATATGGGATACATAGTTGGGGGGTGATGCCTTGTACCTGAAGAAGGGGAAGACGTTATTGAAAGAATGGAAAAGAGATGCTTCAGAGGTCCACAAAAGATAGATCAAAAATAACTAGATAGCTAGATGGGAAACTGGCTAGATAGATGACTATGTAGATGACAGTTAAATGTATTAGTGATCATTATAGGATCTAATATTTCTTCTCATTTTTTTCCAGAAGATGTATTTCTTTGCTATTCTCTCCTGTTCAATTATTCAAATGTGTTATAAAATCGTTGTCATATACCAAAAAAAGAAAAGAAAAGAAAAACCTGTTGATATCTTAATTAGAACTGATGACACCTAGACATTTTTACATTAGACTTGCCATCCAAGTGTATAGCATAGTTTTCCACTTATTCAATCTTCTAAAAAAAATGTGTAGATCTTTTATATAATGTAGGTGGGAGATTATTAGCATAATAGCTGACACCAGAACAGTCTTTGATTAGGAAAATACCTTAATAAAGTGAAGGTAGGGCCGCCATGCTCTGTCCCTGAACTGCACATCTCTAGGCAACCCCATTTACTTGAACTACAATGTAAACAAGGCCCCTGGAGTTATGCAATGAAGCAGACCTGGGATGAATGTGAGAGTGGACAGGAGCCAAAGCAGTGAGAAGAGTGGTTAAACTTCTCTGCATGAGAACATTTTGATTTAGCTCAAATTTTGATTGAGAGAGAGAACAGAAGAGAAAAAAGGATGAGAAAGGTGGCAGGACAAAGAGAGAAGCTTATGTGATGGTGGAAGGATGAGTGGTACATGAGTGAGGAAGCCAGTGAGAAAACCTTGACAGCAGTATAAAGAAGGGCCATTTCAGAACAGGAATGGTCTACAAACAATTTTCAGTTGTTTGAAATGGGATATGCAGGCTGCTGTCTTCAGTAAAATTTCTGCCACTTGATACAATCTTTTTCTACAAGATAATTGTGGAATGGGTAAGGGGAACAGAAAGCATGGGCTATGACCCAGCTTGTGTCATTGTCACAGCAGAGATACAAAAGTAGACACAAACATGCAGAGAACAGAGGAATTTAAGGCATGGAAATGGGGGGTTTGAGTAAATCATATCTAGAACTCAGGATTCTAGGGTGAATGCCCTCCTGCTGACACCGAAATTGCATTCATAATGCCTCTGTACCACTCATTAGCGTTCTGTAAAGTACTCTGTGGTTATTTCTTGCCTTTAGAAATGGGACCCTATATTCCATAATATTTTCCTGCCAGTTTTTTCAGGTTACTATAATCTATTTGTATCTATCTATGTATCTATGTATCTAAGAATATATGAAATATGTGTAACATATATATATATGAACTAAAGAAAAATTTTTTAAATATGTTAGGCCTTTCCTGCTAATCTGGCTTTTATCTGATATAATTTCCCTTTAGACCAAATAATTTATTTTACAATTTCTTGTAGTTTAGGTAAGCTGTCAACAAACTCTCTCATCTTTTATCTATCTAAAAATGTCTTCATTTTGTTTTTCTTTTTAAGGAATCATTTGGGTATATTGTAGGTTGACTTTTTTCTTTCAGCACTTTAAAGATGTTGTAGTTTGCCTATAATATACATATGTGTGTTTTCTTTGTGTTTATCTTGCTTATAGTTTGCTGCGCTTCTTGGTTCTGTGAGTTGATAACTTTAAAAATTTTTGGAAAAGTGTTAGAAAATCCCCCACTATCTCATCTCTCCTTCTTGGGCTCCAATTACATGTTTTAAATAATTGGTAATGTTCCAAAGGGCTTGGTTATTGTAATTATTTTTTTTTAACATCTTAATTGGAGTATAATTGCTTTACATTATTGTGTTAGTTTCTGCTGTATAACAAAGTGAAGCAGCTATGTGCATACATATATCCCCATATCCCCTCCCTCTTGTGTCTCCCTACCACCCTCCTTATCCCACCTCTCTAGGTGCTCGTAAAGCACCCAGCTGATCTCCCTGTGCTATGTGGCTGTTTCCCACTAGCTATGTATTTTACATTTGGTAGTGTATATATGTCAATGTGACTCTCTCACTTCGTCCCAGCTTACCCCTCCACCTCCCCGTGTCCTCAACTCCATTCTCTACATCTGTGTCTTTATTCCTGTCCTGCCCCTAGGTTCTTCAGAACCATTTTTTTTTTAGAGACTCCATATATATGTGAGCATACGGTATTTGTTTTTCTCGTTCTGACTTACTTCACTTTGTATGACAGATTCTAGGTCCATCCACCTCACTACAAATAACTCAATTTCATTTCTTTTTATGGCTGAGTAATATCCCATTGTATATATGTGCCACATCTTCTTTATCCATTCATCTGTCAATGGACACTTAGGTTGCTTCCAAATCCTGGCTATTGTAAATAGTGTTGCAATGAATATTGTCGTACATGACTCTTTTTGAATTATGGTTTTCTCAGGGTATATGCCCAGGAGTGGGATTGCTGGGTCACATGGTAGTTCTATTTTTAGTTTTTTAAGGAACCTCCATACTGTTCTCAATAGTGGCTTATCAATTTGCATTCCCACCAACAGTGCAAGAGGGTTCCCTTTCTCCACACCCTCTCCAGCATTTATTGCTTGTGGATTTTTTGATGATGGCCATTCTGACTGGTGTGAGGTGATACCTCATTGTAGTTCTGATTTGCATTTCTCTAATGATTAATGATGTTGAGCATCTTTTCATATGTTTGTTGGCAATCTGTATATCTTCTTTGGAGAAATGTCTATTTAGGTCTTCTGCCCATTTTTGGATTGGGTTGTTTGTTTTTTTGATATTGAGCTGCATGAGCTGCTTGTATATTTTGGAGATTAATCCTTTGTCAGTTGCTTTGTTTGCAAATATTTTCTCCCATTCTGAGGGTTGTCTGTTCATCTGATTTATGGTTTCCTTTGCTGGGTTAAAACTTTGAAGTTTCATTAGGTCCCATTGTTTATTTTTGTTTTTATTTCCATTTCTCTAGGAGGTGGGTTCAAAAGGATCTTGCTGTGGTTTATGTCAAAGAGTGTTCTCCCTATGATTTCCTCTAAGAGTTTTACAGTGTCTGGCCTTACATTTAGGTTTTTAAGCCATTTTCAGTTTATTTTTGTGTATGGTGTTGGGAAGCATTCTAATTTCATTCTTTTACATGTAGCTTTCCAGTGTTCCCAGCACCACTTATTGAAGAGGCTGTCTGTTCTCCGTTGTATGTTCTTGCCACCTTTGTCATAGATTAGTTGACCATAGGTGCGTGGCTTTATCTCTGGGCTTTCTATCCTGTTCCATTGATCTATATTTCTGTTTTTGTGCCAGTACCATACTGTCTTGATTACTGTAGCTTTGTAGTATAGTCTAGAGTCGGGGAGCCTGATTCCTCCAGCTCTGTTTCTCTTTCTCAAGATTGTTTTGGCTATTCGGGGTCTGTGTTTCCACACAAATTGTAAAATTTTTTGTTCTAGTCCTGTTAAAAACGCCATTGGTAGTTTGATAGGGATTGCACTGAACCTGTACATTGCTTCGGGTAGTATAGTCATTTTCACAATATTGATTCTTCCAATCCAAGAACATGGTATATCTCTCCGTCTGTTTGTATCATCTTTAATTTCTTTCATCAGTGTCTTATAGTTTTCTGCATACAGGTCTTTTGTCTGCTTAGGTAGCTTTATTCCTAGGTATTTTATTCTTTTTGTTGCAAGGGTAAATGGGAGTGTTTCCTTAATTTGTCTTTCAGATTTTTCGTCATTAGTGTATAGGAATGCAAGAGATTTCTGTGCCTTAATTTGTGGCCTATTACTTTACCAAACTCATTGATTAGCTCTAGTAGTTTTCTGGTAGCATCTTTAAGATTCTCTGTGTATAGTATCATGTCATCTGCAAACAGTGGCAG
>NC_041219.1:11888640-11977851 GCF_002837175.3 Physeter macrocephalus | reverse complement strand
TATTCTGTTGTTTTTGGATGGAATGTCCCATAAATATCAATTAAGTCCACCTTGTTTAATGTGTCATTTAAAGTTTGTGTTTCCTTATTTATTTTTACTTTGGATGATCTGTCCATTGGTGAAAGTGGGGTGTTAAAGTCCCCTACTATGATTGTGTTAGTGTTGATTTCCCCTTTTATGGCTGTTAGCATTTGCCTTATGTATTGAGGTGCTCCTATGTTGGGTATATAAATATTTACAATTGTTATATCTTCTTCTTGGATTGATCCCTTGATCATTATGTAGTGTCCTTTTTTGTCTCTGTAATAGTCTTTGTTTTAAAGTCTGTTTTGTCTGATATGAGAATTGCCACTCCAGCTTTCTTTTTATTTCCATTTGCATGGAATATCTTTTTCCATCCCCTGACTTTCAGTCTGTATGTTTCCCTAAGTCTGAAGTGGGTCTCTTGTAGATAGCATATGTATGGGTCTTGCTTTTGTATCCATTCAGCCAGTCTACGTCTCTTGGTTGGAGCATTTAATCCATTTTCATTTAAGGTAATTATCTATATGTATGTTCCTATTCCCATTTTCTTAATTGTTTTAGGTTTGTTATTGTAGGTCTTTTCCTTCTCTTGTGTTTCCTGCCTAGAGAAGTTCCTTTAGCATTTGTTGTAAAGCTGGTTTGGTGGTGCTGAATTCTCTTAACTTTTGCTTGTCTGTAAAGGTTTTAATTTCTCTGTCAAATCTGAATGAGATCCTTCCTGGGTTGAGTAATCTTGGTTGTACGTTTTTCCTTTTATCACTTTAAATATGTCCTGCCACTCCCTTCTGGCTTGCAGAGTTTCTGCTGAAAAATCAGCTCTTAACCTTATGGGGATTCCTTTGTATGTTATTTGTTGCTTTTCCCTTGCTGCTTTTCATATTTTTTCTTTGTCTTTAATTTTTGATAGTTTGATTAATATGTGTCTCTGTGTGTTTCTCTTTGGGTTTATCCTGTATGGGACTCTCTGTGCTTCCTGGACTTGATTGAGGAAGTTTCCCATGTTAGGGAAGTTTTCGACTATAATCTCTTCAAATATTTTCTCAGACCCTTTCTTTTTCTCTTCTTCTTCTGGGACCACTATTATTCGAATGTTGGTACGTTTAATGTTGTCCCAGAGGTCTCTGAGACTGTCCTCAGTTCTTTTCATTCTTTTGTCTTTATTCTGCTCCCTGGCAGTTATTTCCACCATTTTATGTTGCAGCTCAGTTATCTGTTGTTCTGCCTCAGTTATTCTGCTATTGATTCCTTCTAGAGTATTTTTAATTTCAGTACTTGTGTTGTTCATCACTCTTTGTTTGCTCTTTAGTTCTGCTAGATCCTTGTTAAATGTTTCTTGTATTTTCTCCATTCTGTTTCCGAGACTGAGACTGTCCTCAGTTCTTTTCATTCTTTTGTCTTTATTCTGCTCCCTGGCAGTTATTTCCACCATTTTATGTTGCAGCTCAGTTATCTGTTGTTCTGCCTCAGTTATTCTGCTATTGATTCCTTCTAGAGTATTTTTAATTTCAGTACTTGTGTTGTTCATCACTCTTTGTTTGCTCTTTAGTTCTGCTAGATCCTTGTTAAATGTTTCTTGTATTTTCTCCATTCTGTTTCCGAGATTTTGGATATCTTTGCTATCATTACTCTGAATTCTTTTTCAGGTAGGTTGCCTATTTCGTCTTCATTTATTTGGTCTTGTAGGTTTTTACCTTGCTCCTTTGTCTGTAACATATTTGTTTGTCATTTTCACCTCTGCCGAAATTCTCCTTTTGTTCACACATGCTGTTGTCTTTTTCCATTATATATATAATTATGCACACACACTATATGTGTGTGTATAATCTTGTATGTATGTATCTAATCTGTGTACCAGAGGCCTCTCTTGTTGGCTTATTTTAAGATGACAACCCACTTGCTGTCAGTGAGAAAGAATAGCACTTAAGCCTAAAGACACCCAATTGGGTCACCACATGTCTAGAGAAAGTGCTTCGACTCAAATATGAAGGAAATATCTTATTTTCAAATAAGAAAAAACAAAGTCTGTTTTCTTTTATTGGTAGATATCACCATGAGATTATAGAGAGGCATTTTGACATAGTGTTTAAGTGGAAGGGTTTGAATTCAGGCAAATTGGGGTTAAATTTCTAGCTCTGCTGCTTATAAGCTCTTCAGTCTTATGCAGGTTAGGAACTCCTCTAAGTCCCAGTTCCTTATCTGTAAAACGTGCATAATTTTAAAAATACCTTCTGCATAGAGTTTCTGTGAGGTTTAAATGTGATGAAACATGGACAATAATCAGTACAGGAGCTAGCACGTAGAGCCCCTCAGTTAACACAAGCCATTTTCTTTCCCTTACACATTGCTTCATCCCCACCTCCTCCCCTCCAGGTTGAAATGCAGAAGAACAGAGAACCAGTTTTGTCCTGGTCATTGATATATCTCTAGCATCCATCCTATCTCAGGCACTCAATAAATATTTGTTGAAAGAACAAATTAATAAAGCTCTTCTCTGAGTTAGGTAATCCAAAACATGGGGCTCACCAGGAATCAGACTTGCCTTAAACAATATTTTCATGGGCCATCCAGAAAAGGGAGTGTTTTGTCAAATCTATTAGGCTTCAGAAGACTCTAAAAATGGTAGTGAAATTCCTGGCTCACACATACGTGCTTCAGAGAAGATTTTCAAGGCTATCATGGGGGCAAAGGAGTGGCAAAGTAACATTATTGACCCATAGAAGCTTTAGTTTTTGAACATTTTCTTCATTCCATGAATGAGGACTGAGAATCACTAAGTTCTTGCTTAAAGATATGAGATCAATGTACTGCTTTAGCCAAAAATGGAAATGAAAATGTCATCAGGAAAATCAACAAAGTGTACATTAGTTTATCTGTGTGCGTAGCAAGGTTCATCCTTGTCTGAAAAGCAAGTCTAATTCTGTGATAACAAATGCTAAAGAATCAGGGAGACACTATTTCTTGAAACTAACCCACCAACGTAGAATAATTAGAAGTATGTCTCTGTTTCATAAGGGTTTCTAGGAAGCATTTGAAGGAACGTAGAGCATATGCTCACTGGTAAAGGAGGAGTTAGTCATTTTATAAAATGCTTAAAAATCACTTTATTTTTAGAATGTTCCCTTTTGTCACTGACATCTTAATGTACTGTAATTTGAAATGTTTGCACGTCGCGTGTGCAGAGCACAAGCACTTCACAGCAGTGAGAATAATTGCTACTTAAATGTGCTATAAATCAATATATAATGCAAGGGTGCACAGTAATGGCTCACACCATTTACTGTACTTTAATGGTAATAAAACACAGTTTAAAAAACACCAGAGGTGCTGAATGGAATACTCATTTTAAGTATATTCTCTAGTTCTTGTATTCATTAACTATTTGCTAATGAATTAACTAATTTTTTAACTCACACCAGTGAAATTCATGATTTTAAAGATGTGTATATATAAACTTCACACTTTTTAGAGAATCCAGGGAGAATATAATTTGCTCTGTAGAAATATGAATCAAAATTTGTGATCAAAAAGAATCAAAAGAAAGACTGAACCATATTGTTTTTAAATTTAAACATCTCTGTATATCTTTAAAAACAACAATTTTACACACAGTTGGAATCTTTTTAATACAATGATCAAGTCCAAAAATTCTACAAGTAAAAGAGTTTCTTTAATATCTGAGACCTGATCAGAACAAGAAAGTTCCAAAATTGGAGGAGAAAAGAAGACGGAATGTTAGGTGAAGTGATTTTTCTTGATTTCTAAGTCCAAAGCTTAGTAGTTTATAGAAAAGATTTAGAAAATGTTTGAAATAGGGACTTCCATGGTAGCGCAGTGGTTAAGACTCCGTGCTCCCAATGCAGGGGGCCTGGGTTCCATCCCTGCCCAAGGAACTATATCCCCCATGCATGCTGCAACTAAGGAGCCCACCTGCCACAACTAAGATCCAGCGCAACCAAATAAATACATAAATATTTTTAAAAGAAAGAAAGAAAATGTTTGAAATAAATAAACCTTTTTCAGGATGGACTTTTCTTTCTTTTCCCTATATCCTCCTGGAGTCTGGCACATTAGACTGTGAAAAGCTAAAAAGAAAAATACCCTTTTATAAATAACGTGGAAGGTGATAATCTAGATAATGCAGTTTGATTATTCTGCAGATAACCTCTAAAGGCACCCAGCATGCAGTGTTCTCTGACCTCCATCCAGCACCTTTGGTCCAGCTGCTCAATGATGTCACTACAGAAGGCTCCAGGCTCTTTTCACCTTTTTGCTCTCATGTTTGATATGTCATAATGTTTTCCTCATGGTAACAAAATAGCTGCCTCAGCTCCAAACATCCCAGTCTCAAACAACAAAGTCAAAAAGCAAGCAAGAAAGAAGAGCTGAGCGCTTCTCCTATGTATCTCTCTTTTTATGAAGAAGGAAAATCTTTTCTAGAAGCACCCCAACTAACTTTTCTTTTCTCTTTTTTCTCAATGACCACAACTGTGTCACATGACTCCCTTAAACCAATCACAACAAAAAGGAATGGATATTCCCACTGAGTTAGAACACTCACAAGTTGTCCCCTGGGGCTAAGGAGGGACCCACTTTCCCCGAGTATACTGCTACCAAATCTCTGAACAAAACTGGATTTCTGTTAGGAAGGAATAAAGGCAAGATGGTTGTTTAGTCAGTAACCAATAGTGCCCCGTCACACCACAAAGACAGGCATTTACAACTGAATGCTGACTTATTCATTAACACTTAGAAGTATTATTGTCAAGAGAACTGAGCCCTTGAGTTCTCTAGCCAACATATTCTTTCCTTACAGAAAACAAAAATTTCAAGTGAAGTTAAGTTATAATGAGACAGCTACGAGAGTATAGAATCAGAGGAATAGTTATTTCTCTGTGCTCAGGTTAACTCCTCTGCCTGCAGTGCCTTTTCCCTTTTTTAACTCCCACATATTTTTAAAAGTTCAACTTAAGCATCATCCCCTTTAGAAAGATTTCCTTGTTACCCCCACTTTCTCCACCTGCACTTCCCACCCCCAAGCTGAAATGCATGCCTCTCTTCTGTATCACCATGGCATACTGTGCATGGCTGTATCATTACTCCTACTCTATTGTACTGTATTTACCAATTTATGTGTCCTCTTCTCTAAATGTGAGTTTAGAGAAGCACAAACTGGGCTGGCTTGTTTTTAGAGATGTAGTGGTTAGCACAGAGCTCAGAATGTGGATATCGAGAGAGATATTTGTGGTAGGCAGAATAATCACCGCCCCACAAAGATGTCCAAATCCTAATCTCTGAAACCTGTTGTGATGGTTAATTTTATGCATCAAATTCAAGAGCGTTTTTGAATGAGATTAACATTTACATGCATGAATACAGATTGCCTTCCGTAATGTGGGTGCATCTCATCCAATCAGCTGAAGGTCTGAATAGAGCAAAAAGACTAGCCTTCCTGAGCAAGAGAAAATTCTCCAACAGATTGCCTTCAGACTTTATCTGTACTATCCACTCTCCTGGGTCTTGAGCCTGTTGGCCCATACTGCAGATTTTGGACATGCCAGCCTCCATAATCACATGAGCCAACTCCTTATCATAAGGTATATATCCCTATCTATCTATCTATCTATCATCTATCTATCTCTATAGATAGATATATAGGTATATATCTCCTCTTGGTCTGTTTCTCTGGAGAACCCTGACTAATACACCTGTGAATATATTATCTTACATGGCACAAGGGAGTTTGCACATGTGATTAAATGAAGGATCTTGAGATGGGAAGATTATAAGATTATCTGGGATTATCCAGTATGCCCAATGTAATCACAGGGTTTTTATAAGAAAGAGGCAGAAGTGTTACAGTCAGAGAAGATGTACTGACAGAAGCGGAGGTCCAAGTGCTGTAATTGCTAGCTGGAGGCCACAAACCAAGGACAGTATCTAGAAGCTGGGAAAAAAACAATCTTCCCCTAGAGCTTCAGAAGGAATTCAGCTCTGTCAACACCTTGATTTTAGCCCAGTGAGCTCCATTTTGGACTTCTGACCTTCATAACTATAAGATAATAAATTTATATTGCTTTAAGTCAGTGAGTTTGTGGTAATTTGTTAACAGCAGCATAGGAAACTAATACAGTGGTAAAGAAATTGGGGGGGTTGTTCAAAAAATGACTTAAGTATTTAATGCATTAAGCTATTATAATAATAACTAGCATTTAATCATTGCTTGCTATAGCCTAGGCATTTTTACACATTCAATCTTGATCCAAATAATCAAACCAAGATCAAGATATTATTATACTTATTTACAGATAAGAAAACCAAAGTTCAGAAAGATTGAATAATTTTACGAAAGTACCATGCCAATAACTGATATAAGTGTATTGGAAATCAAGGCACATTCCTCTAAATCCCAGGGCTCCCAAGGTATCCTGAGACATGCAACTGTACAATAGACTAATAGAGCACCAAAGATGGCTTCAGAGCCTTTTAGCCTCCCCCAATCTGCTTCAGAACCCCTAAAGCAACTTAAATAACAGTAAAATTGAAGTGAAAACAGTGTGCTTGTTTGCAAATGGGGTTTCAAGACAGGTCTCTGCCTTCTCACAGTGGAGGGATTACTCTCTATGCGTCTCTCCCATAGGAAACGTTGGAGCCCCTCACAGTCAGCCCACAGTTGAGTCCTGTATGTGTAGGCTCCCTCTCTCCATGGACTGAGACTAACTAAGTACTGGGGACCTGGCTTGCTTTATCATCATATTTTTGTCTGCGTATTAATTCCTCTCTTTTGAAAATATTGATGCAATCAGTTAGACCCTATACAGGGTTCCCTAGGCAATAAATCTGCCTTTTATGATTTTGCACATCTGTAAGAGCATTCATTTCTTATAGATTTTATGTTTATCATTAACTGAAACTCTATTTCCAAGTTTATGAGTTTCACCTCACCATTGTCCCAGTGTATTGTTAATAATAGTGCTAATAATAGTGAACATTTATGTCAGTGCACATTTATTTAGAAAATCTTTTTAATGAGCAAACACTTATAAAGTCCTTGCATTGTAAAATACAAATTGAAATAATTCATAAACTTTAGAAAATATTCTAAAAATGTAAATAGATTCAACCCCAGGTTTATTTTGAGTTATGTCTTCATATAGAAAAGCCACTGAGAAATATTTAACACAATAATAATGATTACTTTTCTATACTTATGGATAAAATTGAAGACTCTGTTTCCTTCCTTTGCTTTTGTTTTTTAAAGAAAAGTCAAACTTTCATTATTTTTTAATTTTGGAGACTATTAAAATTTTTTATAGCTGACATTTAAAAGAATTGACTGAATGTAATTATTTATATAATTGATGGGTACTTTTGGGGAACATATTCATTAGAAAAGATTTCTAATATGGATAGAACATTTCTAATATGGATAATTTGGAGTTTGTCTGTATAAACCAGTGTGCATGGTCTCATTGCTACTACCTATTACTTCACGTTCAGAGCATTCTTTTTTAATTTGAGAATTAAATATAAAACCACACAAAGAGTTTACTTAGTGTACATGCATAAAATATAGGTATCTTTGCCAGTCTTTTTGTAAGTACGTTAATTAATTTACTCCAAAATCTCAAGTAGAATCATAAGGAAGACTGTAATTAAGAAAAGTTCCTTTCTTACTATTTGCTGACTTCTAATCACAAATACAATTTACAGTAGTAAATTTTTTGGAAGAAATTAATACAGTCGAGATTTCTTTAAAATACCCATTTGGAATAAATGTCACATCAAAAACCTACCGTGTGTAGAACTTCAAAAGAAACAAATAAAAGCTGAAATCCTTTTGATGAGCTTTTCATTTTCTCTCTGCCAAGCCAGTCTTCAATCCTGACTCCTCCCTTTCCTTAATTTTGCACTTCCTTTTATTTTCATAAATTTATTTATTTTATTTATTTTTGGCTGCTTTGGGTCTTCGTTGCTGCGCAGGCTTTCTCTAGTTGCGGCGAGTGGGAGCTACTCTTCGTTTTGGCGCACGGGCTTCTCATTGCGGTGGCTTCTCTTGTTGTGGAGCACGGGCTCTGGGCGCACGGGCTTCAGTAGTTGTGGCTCACGGGCTTAGGTGCTCCACGGCATGTAGGAATCTTCCCGGACCGGGGCTCGAACCCATGTCCCATGCATTGGCAGGCGGATTCTCAACCACTGCGCCACCAGGGAAGCCCTGCACTTCCTTTTATGAAACCAATCACTGGGTCATTTTGTCACCCATCCCAGCCCCTGAGAGCTAAAGGATCCTTGCCTTGATTTATCTCCGTGTCTGTTTCAAAAGCACATGGTATCTGACAGAGATGTTCCACAGCTGTGCTTTAAGAGATATGCAGTGTTCAACCACCCTGAACTGGCTCTGACTTGACCACAGGAACACCTGCAAGGTGAGACCTGGAGGTGTTGAAAGTCACCTTTGCTTCATCACCATGCTAAGATCTCTGCCAAAGGCAAAGATCTGTGTACTCTGGTAGGCGCAGTTCCTGCCGTGTGCAGAGATGCATGGAAGACTACACACACACCCCAGCTGCCCTCGGCTGCCCCTGGAAATCTCTGCCCCTTTCCTAGAACCCTGATAACTTGTCTGCCTCCTACCTCTTAAAATTCCCTTACTCCCCTCCCCTCGGGGAAAAAGTGTTTTTATAGCATGAGCTCTCTCTTCTTCATTCCTTGATGAATGAATAAAGTTTCTGCTCTGATATACTGAAACAGTTTCCTTTGATTGGCATTTTCGACTCCAAGCAAAGGACCCATTGAGGGGTCACCGACCCGTTGGTGATTGGTAACGCTGTTAATTCTATATCCTTAGTACTGAATGTTTCCACCTATAGGTCTTCATCTCTAGTGCGGCTCTATTAGTTTTGGCCACCTTCATCTTTGCTTGATTTACTGCTGCAGCCTCCTAACCACAATCTTCCTCTACAATTTCGACAGACCAATTATTCTTTGTAAAATGAAAAGCTAGTTGTGTCACTCTGCTGTATAATCCTTCAACAGCTTTTTGTTGTTCTCAGAATAGAGTTCAAACCTCAAAGGTTGGGACATGAGGCCTTAGGTGACTTGGACCCTGCTTAGGTCTTCATCTCTATAGTCACTTAACAATAAGAACTTGAAGAGCAAAGAATGCAGCTTTTTTTATTTTTCCCTTAATCTTTATGTTCTCATTGCCAGCTCAGTGCCTGGTAGAGAGTAGACACTCAATTAATATTTGTTAAGGAGTTTCTGGCCTGGTTCTGTAGTTTGAAACATATGCTCTCAACCTATTGACGCTTATACGAAGTGGACAAGTTTCCTGAATTCTCCATCAGCTGTTTCAGACCCATCTTTATTCTTGTTTCCCAAACCTTCACTAACATTTGCTTCCTCACACTATGTCTGTTGTTCTGCCTCAGTTATTCTGCTATTGATTCCTTCTAGAGTATTTTTAATTTCAGTACTTGTGTTGTTCATCACTCTTTGTTTGCTCTTTAGTTCTGCTAGATCCTTGTTAAATGTTTCTTGTATTTTCTCCATTCTGTTTCCGAGATTTTGGATATCTTTGCTATCATTACTCTGAATTCTTTTTCAGGTAGGTTGCCTATTTCGTCTTCATTTATTTGGTCTTGTAGGTTTTTACCTTGCTCCTTTGTCTGTAACATATTTGTTTGTCATTTTCACCTCTGCCGAAATTCTCCTTTTGTTCACACATGCTGTTGTCTTTTTCCATTATATATATAATTATGCACACACACTATATGTGTGTGTATAATCTTGTATGTATGTATCTAATCTGTGTACCAGAGGCCTCTCTTGTTGGCTTATTTTAAGATGACAACCCACTTGCTGTCAGTGAGAAAGAATAGCACTTAAGCCTAAAGACACCCAATTGGGTCACCACATGTCTAGAGAAAGTGCTTCGACTCAAATATGAAGGAAATATCTTATTTTCAAATAAGAAAAAACAAAGTCTGTTTTCTTTTATTGGTAGATATCACCATGAGATTATAGAGAGGCATTTTGACATAGTGTTTAAGTGGAAGGGTTTGAATTCAGGCAAATTGGGGTTAAATTTCTAGCTCTGCTGCTTATAAGCTCTTCAGTCTTATGCAGGTTAGGAACTCCTCTAAGTCCCAGTTCCTTATCTGTAAAACGTGCATAATTTTAAAAATACCTTCTGCATAGAGTTTCTGTGAGGTTTAAATGTGATGAAACATGGACAATAATCAGTACAGGAGCTAGCACGTAGAGCCCCTCAGTTAACACAAGCCATTTTCTTTCCCTTACACATTGCTTCATCCCCACCTCCTCCCCTCCAGGTTGAAATGCAGAAGAACAGAGAACCAGTTTTGTCCTGGTCATTGATATATCTCTAGCATCCATCCTATCTCAGGCACTCAATAAATATTTGTTGAAAGAACAAATTAATAAAGCTCTTCTCTGAGTTAGGTAATCCAAAACATGGGGCTCACCAGGAATCAGACTTGCCTTAAACAATATTTTCATGGGCCATCCAGAAAAGGGAGTGTTTTGTCAAATCTATTAGGCTTCAGAAGACTCTAAAAATGGTAGTGAAATTCCTGGCTCACACATACGTGCTTCAGAGAAGATTTTCAAGGCTATCATGGGGGCAAAGGAGTGGCAAAGTAACATTATTGACCCATAGAAGCTTTAGTTTTTGAACATTTTCTTCATTCCATGAATGAGGACTGAGAATCACTAAGTTCTTGCTTAAAGATATGAGATCAATGTACTGCTTTAGCCAAAAATGGAAATGAAAATGTCATCAGGAAAATCAACAAAGTGTACATTAGTTTATCTGTGTGCGTAGCAAGGTTCATCCTTGTCTGAAAAGCAAGTCTAATTCTGTGATAACAAATGCTAAAGAATCAGGGAGACACTATTTCTTGAAACTAACCCACCAACGTAGAATAATTAGAAGTATGTCTCTGTTTCATAAGGGTTTCTAGGAAGCATTTGAAGGAACGTAGAGCATATGCTCACTGGTAAAGGAGGAGTTAGTCATTTTATAAAATGCTTAAAAATCACTTTATTTTTAGAATGTTCCCTTTTGTCACTGACATCTTAATGTACTGTAATTTGAAATGTTTGCACGTCGCGTGTGCAGAGCACAAGCACTTCACAGCAGTGAGAATAATTGCTACTTAAATGTGCTATAAATCAATATATAATGCAAGGGTGCACAGTAATGGCTCACACCATTTACTGTACTTTAATGGTAATAAAACACAGTTTAAAAAACACCAGAGGTGCTGAATGGAATACTCATTTTAAGTATATTCTCTAGTTCTTGTATTCATTAACTATTTGCTAATGAATTAACTAATTTTTTAACTCACACCAGTGAAATTCATGATTTTAAAGATGTGTATATATAAACTTCACACTTTTTAGAGAATCCAGGGAGAATATAATTTGCTCTGTAGAAATATGAATCAAAATTTGTGATCAAAAAGAATCAAAAGAAAGACTGAACCATATTGTTTTTAAATTTAAACATCTCTGTATATCTTTAAAAACAACAATTTTACACACAGTTGGAATCTTTTTAATACAATGATCAAGTCCAAAAATTCTACAAGTAAAAGAGTTTCTTTAATATCTGAGACCTGATCAGAACAAGAAAGTTCCAAAATTGGAGGAGAAAAGAAGACGGAATGTTAGGTGAAGTGATTTTTCTTGATTTCTAAGTCCAAAGCTTAGTAGTTTATAGAAAAGATTTAGAAAATGTTTGAAATAGGGACTTCCATGGTAGCGCAGTGGTTAAGACTCCGCGCTCCCAATGCAGGGGGCCTGGGTTCCATCCCTGCCCAAGGAACTATATCCCCCATGCATGCTGCAACTAAGGAGCCCACCTGCCACAACTAAGATCCAGCGCAACCAAATAAATACATAAATATTTTTAAAAGAAAGAAAGAAAATGTTTGAAATAAATAAACCTTTTTCAGGATGGACTTTTCTTTCTTTTCCCTATATCCTCCTGGAGTCTGGCACATTAGACTGTGAAAAGCTAAAAAGAAAAATACCCTTTTATAAATAACGTGGAAGGTGATAATCTAGATAATGCAGTTTGATTATTCTGCAGATAACCTCTAAAGGCACCCAGCATGCAGTGTTCTCTGACCTCCATCCAGCACCTTTGGTCCAGCTGCTCAATGATGTCACTACAGAAGGCTCCAGGCTCTTTTCACCTTTTTGCTCTCATGTTTGATATGTCATAATGTTTTCCTCATGGTAACAAAATAGCTGCCTCAGCTCCAAACATCCCAGTCTCAAACAACAAAGTCAAAAAGCAAGCAAGAAAGAAGAGCTGAGCGCTTCTCCTATGTATCTCTCTTTTTATGAAGAAGGAAAATCTTTTCTAGAAGCACCCCAACTAACTTTTCTTTTCTCTTTTTTCTCAATGACCACAACTGTGTCACATGACTCCCTTAAACCAATCACAACAAAAAGGAATGGATATTCCCACTGAGTTAGAACACTCACAAGTTGTCCCCTGGGGCTAAGGAGGGACCCACTTTCCCCGAGTATACTGCTACCAAATCTCTGAACAAAACTGGATTTCTGTTAGGAAGGAATAAAGGCAAGATGGTTGTTTAGTCAGTAACCAATAGTGCCCCGTCACACCACAAAGACAGGCATTTACAACTGAATGCTGACTTATTCATTAACACTTAGAAGTATTATTGTCAAGAGAACTGAGCCCTTGAGTTCTCTAGCCAACATATTCTTTCCTTACAGAAAACAAAAATTTCAAGTGAAGTTAAGTTATAATGAGACAGCTACGAGAGTATAGAATCAGAGGAATAGTTATTTCTCTGTGCTCAGGTTAACTCCTCTGCCTGCAGTGCCTTTTCCCTTTTTTAACTCCCACATATTTTTAAAAGTTCAACTTAAGCATCATCCCCTTTAGAAAGATTTCCTTGTTACCCCCACTTTCTCCACCTGCACTTCCCACCCCCAAGCTGAAATGCATGCCTCTCTTCTGTATCACCATGGCATACTGTGCATGGCTGTATCATTACTCCTACTCTATTGTACTGTATTTACCAATTTATGTGTCCTCTTCTCTAAATGTGAGTTTAGAGAAGCACAAACTGGGCTGGCTTGTTTTTAGAGATGTAGTGGTTAGCACAGAGCTCAGAATGTGGATATCGAGAGAGATATTTGTGGTAGGCAGAATAATCACCGCCCCACAAAGATGTCCAAATCCTAATCTCTGAAACCTGTTGTGATGGTTAATTTTATGCATCAAATTCAAGAGCGTTTTTGAATGAGATTAACATTTACATGCATGAATACAGATTGCCTTCCGTAATGTGGGTGCATCTCATCCAATCAGCTGAAGGTCTGAATAGAGCAAAAAGACTAGCCTTCCTGAGCAAGAGAAAATTCTCCAACAGATTGCCTTCAGACTTTATCTGTACTATCCACTCTCCTGGGTCTTGAGCCTGTTGGCCCATACTGCAGATTTTGGACATGCCAGCCTCCATAATCACATGAGCCAACTCCTTATCATAAGGTATATATCCCTATCTATCTATCTATCTATCATCTATCTATCTCTATAGATAGATATATAGGTATATATCTCCTCTTGGTCTGTTTCTCTGGAGAACCCTGACTAATACACCTGTGAATATATTATCTTACATGGCACAAGGGAGTTTGCACATGTGATTAAATGAAGGATCTTGAGATGGGAAGATTATAAGATTATCTGGGATTATCCAGTATGCCCAATGTAATCACAGGGTTTTTATAAGAAAGAGGCAGAAGTGTTACAGTCAGAGAAGATGTACTGACAGAAGCGGAGGTCCAAGTGCTGTAATTGCTAGCTGGAGGCCACAAACCAAGGACAGTATCTAGAAGCTGGGAAAAAAACAATCTTCCCCTAGAGCTTCAGAAGGAATTCAGCTCTGTCAACACCTTGATTTTAGCCCAGTGAGCTCCATTTTGGACTTCTGACCTTCATAACTATAAGATAATAAATTTATATTGCTTTAAGTCAGTGAGTTTGTGGTAATTTGTTAACAGCAGCATAGGAAACTAATACAGTGGTAAAGAAATTGGGGGGGTTGTTCAAAAAATGACTTAAGTATTTAATGCATTAAGCTATTATAATAATAACTAGCATTTAATCATTGCTTGCTATAGCCTAGGCATTTTTACACATTCAATCTTGATCCAAATAATCAAACCAAGATCAAGATATTATTATACTTATTTACAGATAAGAAAACCAAAGTTCAGAAAGATTGAATAATTTTACGAAAGTACCATGCCAATAACTGATATAAGTGTATTGGAAATCAAGGCACATTCCTCTAAATCCCAGGGCTCCCAAGGTATCCTGAGACATGCAACTGTACAATAGACTAATAGAGCACCAAAGATGGCTTCAGAGCCTTTTAGCCTCCCCCAATCTGCTTCAGAACCCCTAAAGCAACTTAAATAACAGTAAAATTGAAGTGAAAACAGTGTGCTTGTTTGCAAATGGGGTTTCAAGACAGGTCTCTGCCTTCTCACAGTGGAGGGATTACTCTCTATGCGTCTCTCCCATAGGAAACGTTGGAGCCCCTCACAGTCAGCCCACAGTTGAGTCCTGTATGTGTAGGCTCCCTCTCTCCATGGACTGAGACTAACTAAGTACTGGGGACCTGGCTTGCTTTATCATCATATTTTTGTCTGCGTATTAATTCCTCTCTTTTGAAAATATTGATGCAATCAGTTAGACCCTATACAGGGTTCCCTAGGCAATAAATCTGCCTTTTATGATTTTGCACATCTGTAAGAGCATTCATTTCTTATAGATTTTATGTTTATCATTAACTGAAACTCTATTTCCAAGTTTATGAGTTTCACCTCACCATTGTCCCAGTGTATTGTTAATAATAGTGCTAATAATAGTGAACATTTATGTCAGTGCACATTTATTTAGAAAATCTTTTTAATGAGCAAACACTTATAAAGTCCTTGCATTGTAAAATACAAATTGAAATAATTCATAAACTTTAGAAAATATTCTAAAAATGTAAATAGATTCAACCCCAGGTTTATTTTGAGTTATGTCTTCATATAGAAAAGCCACTGAGAAATATTTAACACAATAATAATGATTACTTTTCTATACTTATGGATAAAATTGAAGACTCTGTTTCCTTCCTTTGCTTTTGTTTTTTAAAGAAAAGTCAAACTTTCATTATTTTTTAATTTTGGAGACTATTAAAATTTTTTATAGCTGACATTTAAAAGAATTGACTGAATGTAATTATTTATATAATTGATGGGTACTTTTGGGGAACATATTCATTAGAAAAGATTTCTAATATGGATAGAACATTTCTAATATGGATAATTTGGAGTTTGTCTGTATAAACCAGTGTGCATGGTCTCATTGCTACTACCTATTACTTCACGTTCAGAGCATTCTTTTTTAATTTGAGAATTAAATATAAAACCACACAAAGAGTTTACTTAGTGTACATGCATAAAATATAGGTATCTTTGCCAGTCTTTTTGTAAGTACGTTAATTAATTTACTCCAAAATCTCAAGTAGAATCATAAGGAAGACTGTAATTAAGAAAAGTTCCTTTCTTACTATTTGCTGACTTCTAATCACAAATACAATTTACAGTAGTAAATTTTTTGGAAGAAATTAATACAGTCGAGATTTCTTTAAAATGCCCATTTGGAATAAATGTCACATCAAAAACCTACCGTGTGTAGAACTTCAAAAGAAACAAATAAAAGCTGAAATCCTTTTGATGAGCTTTTCATTTTCTCTCTGCCAAGCCAGTCTTCAATCCTGACTCCTCCCTTTCCTTAATTTTGCACTTCCTTTTATTTTCATAAATTTATTTATTTTATTTATTTTTGGCTGCTTTGGGTCTTCGTTGCTGCGCAGGCTTTCTCTAGTTGCGGCGAGTGGGAGCTACTCTTCGTTTTGGCGCACGGGCTTCTCATTGCGGTGGCTTCTCTTGTTGTGGAGCACGGGCTCTGGGCGCACGGGCTTCAGTAGTTGTGGCTCACGGGCTTAGGTGCTCCACGGCATGTAGGAATCTTCCCGGACCGGGGCTCGAACCCATGTCCCATGCATTGGCAGGCGGATTCTCAACCACTGCGCCACCAGGGAAGCCCTGCACTTCCTTTTATGAAACCAATCACTGGGTCATTTTGTCACCCATCCCAGCCCCTGAGAGCTAAAGGATCCTTGCCTTGATTTATCTCCGTGTCTGTTTCAAAAGCACATGGTATCTGACAGAGATGTTCCACAGCTGTGCTTTAAGAGATATGCAGTGTTCAACCACCCTGAACTGGCTCTGACTTGACCACAGGAACACCTGCAAGGTGAGACCTGGAGGTGTTGAAAGTCACCTTTGCTTCATCACCATGCTAAGATCTCTGCCAAAGGCAAAGATCTGTGTACTCTGGTAGGCGCAGTTCCTGCCGTGTGCAGAGATGCATGGAAGACTACACACACACCCCAGCTGCCCTCGGCTGCCCCTGGAAATCTCTGCCCCTTTCCTAGAACCCTGATAACTTGTCTGCCTCCTACCTCTTAAAATTCCCTTACTCCCCTCCCCTCGGGGAAAAAGTGTTTTTATAGCATGAGCTCTCTCTTCTTCATTCCTTGATGAATGAATAAAGTTTCTGCTCTGATATACTGAAACAGTTTCCTTTGATTGGCATTTTCGACTCCAAGCAAAGGACCCATTGAGGGGTCACCGACCCGTTGGTGATTGGTAACGCTGTTAATTCTATATCCTTAGTACTGAATGTTTCCACCTATAGGTCTTCATCTCTAGTGCGGCTCTATTAGTTTTGGCCACCTTCATCTTTGCTTGATTTACTGCTGCAGCCTCCTAACCACAATCTTCCTCTACAATTTCGACAGACCAATTATTCTTTGTAAAATGAAAAGCTAGTTGTGTCACTCTGCTGTATAATCCTTCAACAGCTTTTTGTTGTTCTCAGAATAGAGTTCAAACCTCAAAGGTTGGGACATGAGGCCTTAGGTGACTTGGACCCTGCTTAGGTCTTCATCTCTATAGTCACTTAACAATAAGAACTTGAAGAGCAAAGAATGCAGCTTTTTTTATTTTTCCCTTAATCTTTATGTTCTCATTGCCAGCTCAGTGCCTGGTAGAGAGTAGACACTCAATTAATATTTGTTAAGGAGTTTCTGGCCTGGTTCTGTAGTTTGAAACATATGCTCTCAACCTATTGACGCTTATACGAAGTGGACAAGTTTCCTGAATTCTCCATCAGCTGTTTCAGACCCATCTTTATTCTTGTTTCCCAAACCTTCACTAACATTTGCTTCCTCACACTATGTCACAATGCTTTCTTGACTTTTGTAACTTAATAACATTAGATCATAATCAAGGGTTACTTCCCAGAGTACTGCCTAAAGAAACCCCTCCCCATCATCAACTGAAAAACCAACTTTCCTTATGTTGCATGAGTAGAGTGTGTATAAAAATTAGTATATTTTTCTAATAATTAGTGATGTTGAACATTTTTTCATGTGCCTCTTGGCCATCTGTATGTCTTCTTTGGAGAAATGTCTATTTAGGTTTTCTGCTCATTTTTTGATTGGGTTGTTTGTTTTGATGATATTAAGTCGCACGAGCTGTTTGTACATTTTGGAGACTTATCCCTTGTCGGTCAAATCATTTGCAAATATTTTCTTCCATTCTGTGCATTGTCTTTCATTTTGTTTATGTTTTCCTTTGCTGTGCAAAAGCTTTTGAGTTTAATTAGGTCCCATTTATTTTTGTTTTTATTTCCATTACTCTGGGAGATGTATCACTAATTATTAGAGAAATGCCAATCAAAACTACCATGAGATATCACCTCACACCAGTAAGAATGGCTTCCATCAAAAAATCCACAAACAATAAAGTGTTGGGGGAGGGATAGTTAGGGATTGACATGTACACACTGCTATATTTCAAATGGATAACCAACAAGGACCTACTGCATAGCACAGGGAACTCTGCTCAGTATTCTGTAACAACTTAGTTGGGAAAAGAATCTGAAAAGAGATAGATACATGTATATGTATAACTGAATCACTTTGTTGTACACCTGAAACTAACACAACATTGTTAATCAACTATACTCCAATATACAATAAAAAGTTTTTTAAAATTAGTATATTCTATTTTCAATCAACTTTGCTATTTAATTCAATTTTGCTATTCTGATATAAAGAAATACCATTTTAAGTATATATGCAAAACCCCAGAAAGTTATTTTAACATTCAGCTTCTGCGTAAATAAGCTCATAAATACTATTAAATCAGGGAGGATTTTTAGTTTTAAGTCAAGCTTTCCTAGTGATTTTGGTTTTAGCTCTGAGCTACTTAGTTAACCATTCAGATGTTCCCTAAACCTCTCATCACAAACCATTCTCCTTTTCCTGCTTCTATAAGTGGTTCAAGAAATATACCAATTATGAATCTGATAGTACTCAATTTTATCATGAAACAAATTTCATTACTTAACATTGGGATTCACTGGATGAAAAGTGGAGATTAACATAATTTAAGTGATGACATAAACATGTTAAGCCATTAATGTAGAGAAATTATATAATTAGCATCTTTGACTATATTATCATTAAATGATTATTACATTTTAAATAATTAATACATACTTCTACCCATCTACTCATCTGTTTTTTGCTGAAAATTTCTTCTTGAATCATTTCAAATTATTTCTTGAGAATCTACTATGTGCCAGGTTCTGTTCAAGGCAGTGGAGATACAGGGCCTGGCTCCTAGTAGGCAGGATCTCTACCCTGATGGAGTTTATATTCAATGGGTAGAGACAGACAGGGAACAAGGAAACAAAGTGTACAAAAATATAGTTTCAGAAATTGCTAGCTACTATAAAATGAATACAATATGATAATGTGATAGAAAGGTAGAGGGGGAGAGGCCAACTTTAGCTAGGGTGATTCAGGAAATAAAGGCTGTCAATGTTGAGATCTCAACAATGAGAAAGAGCTATGGAAAGATCTGGAGGAACAGTGGTCTGCAAAGGAGAGACAAGTACAAGGGCCCTGACATGGGAATAAACATGCATATTTCAGAAAAAGAAAAGACCAGTATGACATTTTATGTAATGAATCTGTGCCTGGGCAAGAGATAATGATGGCTTGAACTAGAGTTTTCACACTGAAGATATTAAGTGGTTGAATTTGGTATGTATTCTGGAGTTCCAACCAGCAAGACTTACGTGGTGGTATGAGGACAGGAGAGGTGCTTAGGTTTTAGACTTAAATAGCTGAGTAAATGGTAATGCCATTTCCTGAAATGGAGAATATCAAGGGGAGTTCTCTTCGGAATTTATTTGTTCTATTTGGAATTCAAGAACTATATAATACATTCAAGAAGAATTCTCAAGTAGGAAGTTGAATATATGAATATGGAACTCAAGAGAGGCCAGGAGTAGAGTTTACACCAAACATTTCTCTGCTGCCAGCTATTTTGTTCTGTACCAACTTAAAGTTCATGAGAACTGTGGCCAACTGCATCAATATGATATAGCTGGAAGGCCTAAGAACTGAGACCACCTGTGTCAACATGACTTAGTTATTTGTTCCAGGAAACTTTGCCCAGAGAAGATAAAACCACAAGTCAATCAATAACTTCACTGTTCGCTTCAGGAAATCACTGCAAATCAGTTTATCTGAGACAACAGTCTCTCTTATCAAACCATGGTTTACTTATCAAGACTCACTTCAAGACTCTCACCTCACTATGTCCACCAACCCTAAAGTGTTATTTCACAAACTTGCCCAATCTCAATCTCTCCCCACTTTGAAATACCTGCCATAATACCCTTGAGGCCAGACCTCCCAAATTCTATATAATTTTTCTCTGATTCCTCCCTCTTGATTCTGCTAAGACACTGTTCTCCCTGACTGCAGTGATTTCAAATGAACTAAGTTTTGTTTTGTTAACAGTTTGATTGTATTTTGGAGTTCAAGATTCTTTACTATCTTTGCTCTCCTGCCTTTAGAGTAAGTGTTAGTCCTATAAATAACTGTTTACCCACCTGCTCTGAGACTCGCAATTAGTAAAATGAGATTTTTTAAGTTAGGAGGACCCTTAGACATTTATTCTAATCAATTTATTTTACAAACAGGAAAACTGAAGCCCGAGCAACTGGGACTTATCTAGTGTCACAAAATGTAGCTACTATATCTAAGACTTATAACTCCCAGCCTGGCAGTCTTTATGGAAGAACACACAAGCTCATGTTGAGCAAGATGAAATAAACCTTTTATTTTTTAAATTTTATTATCTACAAACTTCCTATCAGGGGAGAGAGCAGTTTGGCTGCTTTGTTTTCTTTTTTTATTATTAATTTTTATTGGAGTATGGTTGCTTTCCAATGTTGTATTAGCCTCCAATGCACACCAAAATGAATCAGTCATACACAATGCTTTTGTACCACTTGCCTAGCTGGCTTAGACACCAAGTGCATGTACTCATAAACATATTAGTAAATCTTAATTTACATCTAACAAAAATTCAGATTTTGAAAGTTGATTAATTAGCAAAAAGATATAGAAACATCAGCTTCCAAATCATACAATTACAGATGTAGCTGCAGTTTTCTTCTAATCTAAATATAGAAGAAAAGAACAAAGACAAAAACAAACACACACACACACACACACACACACACACACACACAAACCCAACTCACCTAGTCAACTATATATCCTTCTCAAAGGGCAGGATTTGACGGGTAAAACATTCAAGAAATTAGAACCTCTTAGAATACTCAACCTATGGAGTGTCTTTGAAGAAGCTGAAATATACAAATTTGTTATGGGTACACTTTCCCAATTTTGACTGAAATCTGGTAAACACTGTGGAAACTCTCAAACATTTTCCATCATAATACTGTATCAATGCAGTGGATACTGATGGTATTCTCTTCTCCTTATCCCTTTATTTCAGAAATTGTCTCTGCCCACTTCATCCATGTTATGTCAGTAGGAGCTGCCCCATAATGATTCCATGCCTCTATGGCTTCATGACGCCATGCCTTTGCCATAATTGATTGGACACCTGGCCTGTGTAGGGCCAATGGGCCAATGGACTGGAGACTAAGAGAGTTAAGTTCACCTCTTAGTGCCTGGATTGTAAACGTATAAAACTCAGGATTTGCTGTTAGCTGTGTTCTGCCATTTTCCCCAAAGAGCAAAGGAGGCCACATTTCTGCTTGGATGTTCTGTATTGTCTCTGAGCCCAAGTATTAAGTGTGGGTAAAGATATTCAAGCTAATATTCACTTATCCACCCTAATTACCAAATTAATACTAGACACTTAAAAAGAATTTAAAAAAAAAAGGAAATAAGACAGAAACACTGCCAAATACCTGCCCCATCTTTCATGCCCTGGAACCAAGGCAGTAAATTATCATTTGTACATTTTCCATGTGCCAGGCACTATTCAAAGCACTTTATATGCATTGTCCTATTTAGTCCTTACTACAAAGCTGTGAGAAAAGTACTTTTACTATCCTCATTTTATAGGTAGGAAAAGGGAGGTACAGAATGTTGAGTGATTGGACCAGTGCTCAAACCTAAGCAGTCTGACTCTGGAACCTGGAATCATAAACATGAGGTTATGCTGCCTTTCCATAAGAAAAACATGGTCAACTTTGTATTGTAAATAGCTTTCCCTGGGGAGACAGACAATAAATAAATAAAGTAAAATACATGGAATGTCAGGTGATGTTGACAAGTACTATGGAGAAATGAAAAGCAAAGGATAGGACAGGGAGGGCCAGAGAGTAGGGCTTCGGGCAGTTGTAATTTACATAAGGGGGTCAGGGAAGGCTTCCATGAGAAATGATGTTTGAACAAAGGCCTGAAAGAAGGCAGAGAGCAAGCCCTGAAGATGTGTGAGCACAGAGCCTCCAGGCAGAGGCATCAGGAGTGCAAAGATCTCTAAGTGAGAGTGTGCTTAGTATATTCAAAGGCGAGCAAGGAGGTAGGAGTGGTCAGGAGGTAGAAGTGGGAGAAGAGGTCCAGATTCTGCTGGGTGGTCAGGGGCAGATTACGTATGGCCTGAGAGCCTCTCTAAAGGCTCTGACTTTAACTCTGAAAGAGATGGACAGTCACTGCAGGGTTTTGAGCAAAGGAGCCACATGATCTGACTTGTGTTTTAGAAAGATTGTCTTGGCTGCTTTGTTGAGAATAGACTGTAGTGGGTAAGTGCAATAGTAAAGAACTTAGTTGGGAAGACATAATCCAGGCAAGAGACAATGGCAGTTTGAAACAGGGTGGTGGCAGTGGCAGTGTTGAGACGCGTTGGGAGTCTTGACACACTTTGAAATTAGAGCCAATAAGATTTGCTGATGGACTGAACGTAAGAGAAAGGGGTGAGGGTGGGGATGAAGGATGACTCTAGATTTGACCTGAGCAATGAGAAAGATGAAGTTTCTGAAACGGAGCAGGACCCTGTGGGGCTCCTGGGCACGGAAGACTTTCTGGGTCCCCTGTTTCTTGTTTTTAGGGATTAGGCTTCAGCCTCCATGACCTTCCCTGAGTTCCAAAGGGCAGGTTCAAACAGTTGCTAATCAGGGAAGGGAGAGGATGCAGAGACAAGGGAGGAGCAGCCAAGAAACAATAGTGCAGCCTGATCCTTATCAGCAACCCAGCCCTTGAACCATTGCTATAAAACTCCTCACCAAATCCCCTGGGGTGGGGACACACAGTTTTGAGGGCATGAACTCTCTGTGTCCCTCTTTGCCTGGCAAAGCAATAAAGCTATTCTTTTCTACTTCTCCCAAATCTCTGTCTCAGATCTGATTCAGCACCGGTGCAGAGAGTTTTTGGCATCGTTTCCTTCTGCAAAGATTGGTAAATCTGTGGGAGGAATAGGTTTAGAAGGTGGTAGGAGAAGATCAGAATCTCAGTTTTGGACATGTTAAGTTAGATGTGCCATTTAGATTTCCAAGGCGAGATATGGAGGAGGCAGTTAGATATGCAAATCTGGAGTTCAAGGGAGTAGCCTAGGTTGGAGAAATAAGTTTAGGAGTCTTCAGTGAGGGGACTCTACATAAAGCCTTGAGACTAGGTGAAATCACCTAATGTTACCCGAAAACTGGGTTTGCCTCTTGGTGGGTGTTGAGCCAAAAGACACAACCAAGACAAAGATTGGTAGAAGGAAGGATTTATTACTTGCAGCAAGTAAGGAGAAGGATCCTTCCCAAAGTGTCTCCCTAAACAGCAAAATTTGGGAAGTTTTAAGCCAACGTTACATGCATATTCAGGAAGGTGCTTGAGCAGAGGAGAATTCAGCATAGAATTGGGGCAAAGGTCAACAGAGTTTTAGTTGATTGACGCCAGGAGAGTCAGAAAAGTTCAACATCATCATCCCTTCGGTTCCAGTTGACCTGGTGGTTGAGTCCCTGAGGGGGTTTAAATTCTGCAAAACAGCTCAAAAAAGTGCTTCAGGCTAATCTTTACCATTGAAACAGAACTGGGAGTTTACAACTGATTTTTAATTTTTGCTATTGTTATTTCGCTTGCCTGATAACAGTCATTTTTTCCATTTATTCCCTTAAAATGATTATTATTGAGACCTGTTTAAGGGCAAGCACTGTAGCCAGGCTTAGATCACAAAACAGTTTAGGCCAAAAGTGGCTTCTCTTATGTCAAGAAATCCATGCTAGGTTCTCTTTCTTCAGGGACCCCCTACCTTATCTGCTTACACTAAGAGTGAGTATAGATAGAGAAGAAATCTGAGAACTGATGGAATCTGGGATATTCCATCTGAATGAGGGCATTAAAACTAAGAAAGTTAAAAAAAAATTGCAAGAGATTATAGGGAGAGACCACACTATTTTTCAAAGGTATAGAGCTTCGAGGTTGATACCTGCATAGCTGGGGCGGTTCTCCCTACCAGGAGGAGGCACTTTTATAAACACAGAAACAGGGACTGTTGTGGTTGTACAGACATCTGCACTGTTTCATTCCAACTTCCTCCTCCAGGATTTAAAAAAAAAAAGAAGAAAGAAAGAATTCAATAAAATACTGAAACCATGGTCAGGAACATCTGTGGCTGCAACAGTTTTGGTTGCATAAATAAGGCCATGAGATAGAGTCTTTGTTTTTCCCATAAGTAAATATCACTCGGACTAAACACTATCGATGAAGCAGATTACAGCAAGACGGGACTGGAAAGCATTCACTCTGTATGACCTTCTTCAGAATGGTTTCAGTATAGGACTGACTTGTGCAAGATACATATATATTGGTGTGGGGTGCAGAAGATGGATTTAAATGCGTAATTAGAAAGTGAGAAAGTGGAACTGGAAAATATAGACTTCATCTTTGCAGCATAGCACAGGGAGATCAGCTCGGTGCTTTGGGATAGGGAGGATGGGAGGGAGGCTCAAGAGGGAGGGGATATGGGGACATGCGTATGCATATGGCTGATTCGCTTTGTTGTGCAACCGAAACTAACACAGTATTGTGAAGCAATTATACTCCAATAAAGATCTCTTAAAAAAAAACAAGCTTATCTAAGTGTTAAGAATAACTTTCAAGAAAAGGTAAAATCAAGACTCTCAAATAGATGTAAAGTGAAGACATGCCAAAGATTATTTTTACATATTTTTAATGCGGAAATTATAAAAATGTTACAACCAATTTGAAATCAGAGAACCACAAATTTATACGGAGTAAAAGAATATTGAAATGAATTTAACAAACGACTGCAAAACTGGCTTTTTCCATAGGGATGGGGGAGGGTACTTGGGAAGAGAATGGTTGTCTATCCACCAGAGAGAAGTTATTTGCTGATCTATAGACAAAAATTAGTCACACAGCAAGGTTATACAGAGGCTAGGAAGCCAAGTCAAGAAACTCCACCAGGGTTCACCTAAAGTACTCATAAATTTGAAGGCCTTCCCCTGAGACTGGAGGATAAGAAGGATGCAAAGTACAGATATAGAAAAGTAGTGGTTTTGGAAAAAACTAGAGGTAGTTGACATACGATGGCCTCAGTCTTAATAATGAAATCATGATGTCATTGTTATTAAAAATCATAAATCATTTAGAAGGCAGAGAATTTGGTATAAGACAGCAATTGAACTCTTTTAACTCTGAGTTTCCTGGTAGCAAAGGCAAACGTGGAAATGTAGCAATAATGTAATTCCGACTGGCACACAAAAGAAGAATGCAAGTTTTTCTGGAAAGATGGGGTTGACTGCTGAGGGTAAGGAGATTGTGAGCTATATGAGGAAAGAGCGGGAAGCTTTGGAAGTCCCTAAGCAGAATGGGAGATGGAATTCATTAAGGACAAATAAAAGAAGTTTTAAACTGTGCTGTGGGACTGCAGGGGTTAGAGACAGATGTGCACCTGGAGTAACTTTGGAATATAAATCAACTCCTTGGAGAAAACTTCCCTGGTAATTAGAGGCTGGGGTAAGGTGTCCTGAGTCCTTGCGGTATACAGATCTGCCTCTTTGTGGCAGTTGGAATGTTGTTTCACTGTTTCTTCTGTTTCTCCCCACAGAGCTCTAGGAAAGCAACAATTCTACCTTCGTGTTTCCAGTGCCTAGTACAGTTGCCTGACACTAGCGGATCTCAGGGAAATTGAAAGCACCAGGAAAGAGTGAGTGAAGATGTCTCAGTCCATCATTCGGGCTGCTAGAAAAGAATACCATAGGCTGGGTAGCTTATAAACACAGACATTTTATTTCACAGTTCTACAGGCTGGGAAGTCCAAGATCAAGGTGCTGGACAGTTTGGTGTCCGGTGAGAGCCCCCTTCCTGGGTCACAGATGGCCATCTTCTCCCTGTGTCTTCACCTGATGGAAGGAGCAAGGGAGCTGTCTGAAGTCTCCTTTTCAAGAGCACTAATCCCATAGAGGAAGGCTCCACCCTCTTCACCTAATCACTCCCCAAAGGCCCCACCTCTTAATACTTCACACTGGAGGTTAGTTTTCAACATATGAATTTGGGGGCACCACAAACATTTAGCCTAGAGCAGAAGATATGAACACAGACCATTCAGTCAGGTGTACAGGGTAAGGAATGGTTCTGTCTGGGGCATGAAGCCGGGAAGAGGCCAGCACTCAGTCCACAGCCACTCTTGCCTTTTTCATCTTGCCTTGGACTCAATAATATCAGAAACTAGTTACCTTCTCACAGAAAGATGTGAGGGGAAGCAGTTGCAGTGTGAGCAGGTCTTGGACAGAGCCTGTGAGATGCTCCCACCTGCTGCTTGATGCTTCACATCCTATAGTTAAGGATTAAATTAAATCCCTTGAATTTATTTTTTGTTCTGTTTTAAAGCTTTTAATTGTAGGTAATTAACAAAATACTGAAAAATACAAAGAAGAAAATAAAATTCCTACAACTCAGGTATAAGTGCTGTTAACATTTTCCTATATTTTTCTATGCATTATATGTATAGTTTTTTCTTTACAAAATAGGGACCCTAGCATATATATGACATATTATCTATATATAATATGTAATTTATATATAATAGGTATATTATTATATATAATAAGTATATTTTTATATATTGTTGTTTTTTTAAATTTACAATTCTATTCCAAAATGTTCCAGTGCCATTAAATAATTTCTTCCAAATGATTTTTAATGAACATATACTATTTACCTTAATTATTCTTCTATTATTGAGCATTTAGGATGTTTACAATTCTTTATTTAATTCTTTTATAAAGTTATTTTTTAATTTTTAAAAATTTTTGTCTGTGTTGGGTCTTCGTTGCTGCATGCAGGCTTTTCTCTAGTTGCGGCGAGCAGGAGCTACTCTTCATTGCGGTGCACGGGCTTCTCATTGCAGTGGCTTCTCTTGTTGCAGAGCGTGGGCTCTAGGCACGCGGGCTTCAGTAGTAGTGGCACGTGAGCTCAGTAGTTGTGGTGCACGGGTTTAGTTGCTCCACGGCATGTGGGATCTTCCTGGACCAGAGCTCGAACCCGTGTCCCCTGCATTGGCAGGTGGATTCTTAACCACTGTGCCACCAGGGAAGTCCCAACAATTATTCTTTATTTTAAAGTGACACTTTGATGAATGTCCTTGTTCAAAAATACTTGATCACACCTTGATTATTTTCTTTGAATAGATTCCTATAAGTGGAATTACTGAAATCAAGGATATGGACTTTTCAAGAACTCTCTTAAGCCAAGTGGCTCTCAAGAATATTGTTTCAATTTATACTTCCATCAGAATGTTTGAGTGCCTATTGCCCTGCACCCTAAAAAGTATCAACAATTAAATATTATTTATGGACGACACTAACTAAAGTCAGCACAAAACATCAGAATGGTATAGCTCCCAAAACAATGTTATTTTGAGTAACTTCCCTTCATTATGAGAGAAGACAATAGTGAAGCTTTTCAGTCTAAATATGAATGGGCTGTACTAGCACAGTGTTACATGATCCAATTTAACTTCAGACCAAAAAATTCTACCTTATCTTTATAAAAATCTTCGCTTTTAGAAAACTTAGATACAGAAGAAAGTAGAGTATCAATGAAAATCTTATTTAAAAGAAAATATCTTGCAACAGAGACTTGAACAAAAAAAATTTTAAGTGTGTACAATCTCCAGAAGGAAGCATGGATGTTCAGAAAACAAATTGTGCAAATTAATTCCATGTGCAATTCCAGAATAATCATTTCATGTTATTATGCTTTAACGTGGGGGGGAAAGAGAGAAAAATTCTTGCTTTCCTTTGGTAGTTTGGTTATGTTTTATTACTTGTGCCAGGTTCTCTATCTGTATTATCTCTAACAATCACAAACCTTGGCAAGAAAAACAAAATTTTTTTTTGCTCTGATCTTACAGATAAGGAATCAGACTAAGAGGTGAGAGGTGAGAGGTAAGTTCAGTATTTGAGCCTAGATTTGTCTGACTACAGAACTGGAATGATTCCACCAGGCTAGAGCGACTCCCAGAGAGATACAATAAGGTTTCATGTGAGACAAAATGATGGAGACCCTGACCCCAGGCTAGGGACAAAAGGGACTGATGATACAAAACCACCTCTGGTGGCCTGAAGTGGAAAAGTAAACAAGTTAACACTTTTGTTATTTCTAAATAAATTAATATGTTATAAAATTAGCATTGGACTGCTTTTGTTTCTTAAACTGTAAGGAGAGAACAGAAAAGAAAAAAGAGAAAGAAGTAGGACTTCCCTGGCAGTCCAGTGGTTAAGACTCCACACTTCCAGTGCAGGGGTCGCAGGTTCGATCCCTGGTCAGGGAGCTAAGATCCCACATACCGTGAAGCATGGCCAAAAAATAAATAAATAAAAGCACCAAATTCGGAGTCAAGGGACCCGGATTCTGTTTCTAATTCAGCCACTTACTGGTGGTGACTATGGGCTTGTCCATTTGCAAGTTTCACTTTCCCAGTGATGATGATAATAAAATATACTTTGAAAAAAAAAAAGGAAAAATGAATAAAGAATAGTAACAATCAGCCCTTGTAGGATTAAGAAATCCCACAACAACCTAGAGAATGTCCAGATGCTCAGTAGGGAGTGGGTAATTGTGAGAGTATTTCATTATATTTAGAGACCAGGATGCAGAGGGATGGGCTATTTTAGAATCAGGCTGAGTGGGGAATGGTCACAGGCAGGGCGCTGAGCCATTTCTCTTTTTCCGTTTTGCCACCTGGTGCCGCCACAGAGATGCATCTGCTTCACAGGTGGGCAGTTGTGTTTGTGGGTCAGGACATTCCTCTCTTGGACAGGCAACCGCTAAAGCATTCTTTTCCCTTTGCTTTTTCAACCTTCATGCTGTACCCATCTCCCATTCCTCTTCTTTCTTCAGACTGAGTCCCTGAGCACTTGCTGGGAGGCAAGCTACACTGTGGAGGCAGAGGGTGGTGTCCTGTTTAAGAGCAAATGCTCCCACATCAGGCTACCACTCTCAGGTGAGCTCCAGACAAGTCACCGAGTCAGTCTTTGCCTCGAGTCTCCCCATCTGTAAAATGGGGATCCATTCAAAAACTACCTATGAAGCACCTGCTGTGTGCCAAGACTTGTTTGACTCTCTGAGGATAGAGCAATTAACAAAACAGAGAGCTTTTTTGCAATGAGGCAGACACACTTTAACCAAATATATTCTATAATGATAGATATTAAGTATATTGAAGAAACATAAAGGAAGATAAAGGCACCAGAGTGACAGGGAGTAATATTTTAGGTAGGTAGTTAGAGAAGACCTCTCCGAAGAAGTGGTATTTGAGCAGGGACACGAGTGGCATGGACATATATACACTACCAAATGTAAAAGAGATAGCTAGTGGGAAGCAGCTGCATAGCACAGGGAGATCAGCTCGGTGCTTTGTGACCACCTAGAGGGGTGGGATAGGGAGGGTGGGAGGGAGGGAGATGCAAGAGGGAAGAGATATGGGAACATATGTATATGTATAACTGATTCACTTTGTTATAAAGCAGAAACTAACACACCATTGTAAAGCAATTATACTCCAATAAAGATGTTAAAAAAATAAAATAAAATAAAGTTATTATAAAATTTAAAAAAAATTTTTAAAAATAAAAAATAAAAAATAAATGAACGACTTCGTTGAATTATGCAAAAAAAAATAAGTGAATGAGTCATGCCATAGATTCACGGGAATAAGAACAGCAGGTACAAAAGCCGTAAGTAGGGGCAAACTTAGTGTGTTCAAGGAAGAGCACAGTGCACAAGAGCAGTGTGGCCTAAGCAGAGTCAGTGAAAGTAGCTAAGGGCCAGATCATCCTGGGCTTGCAGGCCTTGTTAAGAACTTTAGATTGATACAAAGTATGATTAGAAATGTATCAGTCACAGGAAACAGAGCAGACTCTCATTATTTAATTTGAAAGAGATTTGGGTGCTTATAAAACCATTGAACAGGCCACGGGAGCAAGCTCTAAGCTGGTTCTCAGGAATGAGACCCAGAACATCACCCCCAAATCAGCCTCAGAAAAGCTGCTACTTCCACCATGGTCAGGAAGATGCAAGGAGAAGTTGCAAATGAACTGGTGATGATTTCAAGAGCAGATGTCATGGCCATGACCCAGGGAACAGGAAGCACTCGTCTCTGTGCTTGGTCTCTGTGATTACGCTTACCTGCTACAGTATCAGAGCAGCCAGAACATGGTCTCCACCCCATTTCCTCCTAACCTCTCATATGTATCCAAACCATAGCTACAACAGTCTAAGAAATGCAATTTGTAATTTTCCAGTCTCTGCAGGGTGAGAAATCATGTTAGAAGACTGGAAATGGATGGTGAAGGCCTCTAGGAAGGTATGCAGGAAGGAAGGGGTGGGATGTGATTTGGTTTACATTTCAGCAGTTTCGCCCTCACTGCTATGTAAAAAAATACACTCTAGTGCGCCAACAGAAGAAGCACTAACTGTTAAAGGGCTATATAAGTAGCTTAGTTAAGAGATAAACAGCCTTAGACTAGAGTGGTGACCATGAAAAAGTAAGAAATAGTGAAATTATACATTTTGTAAGTAGAGCTTATAGGATTTGCTGATGGATTCAAGGTGTAATAAAAGTAAGGAATCTAGTATGTCTTCAGGATTTTGACCTAACACCTGGATCAATAGCAGTGATGTATACAGAGAACACAGGGAAATGCTCCCATTTATCTCAAGCAATAAAGAAAACCTCAAAGTTCTTAGAGCAATACCTGGCTCACTGTAAATATTCAGCTGGTACTAGCTATTCTTTTTAATTAAAATAACATATTTGTCTTAACTCCTTGAAGTTGAAGTCACCGAGGGTGAAATTGGATATTTCTGAAAGGTAGTCATGTCTTCCAGGTAGAAAGAGACAGCAAGACACCCAAAATCTAGTATCCTGACCCAGCTATTTACCAAAGCCACAGCTACCACTATTACGTTGCAAGATCATTCAGATCATTCAATATTGCTTTCTGGGGCTGTGGATCTAAACTCCAATGGAACTTGGTGCCTAGGCTGAATCAAGATTATTCCTTTTGCCTGGATTGGAGGAAGGTCTAGAGAGCTTGGGAGATGTCTCTTGGACCATCAGGAGAGGATGGGCTCGCACATGCCCAGTTTTCGGCACTAGCACATGGAGTTTCATGAGAGACAATTCACAACGACTCTAATATGGAATCCAAAAAGAGCATAATCCGAAAGGAGAAATACAAAGAGAAAAGAAGAACCCAAAAGGGAAAAACACACAAATACAAGGACATTTTCCCCCACAGGATCTTTTTTTTTTTTTTTTTTTTTTTTTGCGATACGTGGGCCTCTCACTGCTGACCCGTGTACCCCGCATCGGCAGGCAGACTCTCAACCACTGCGCCACCAGGGAAGCCCGCCCACAGGATCTTAATAATAGCTAACCTAAGTATTAAACACCGTGGAGGTGTTGAGAGACTTTCATATATCACCTCTCAATCTTTACAACAAACTCTGAGGTAAGGGTTATGATCCTCATTTAATGGATGAGGATACTGAAGCTAAAGAGGTTGAATAACATGCCCAAGACCATGCAGTTAGTAAGCTGCAGAGATGGTATTCAACTCAGACTAACCGACTCAAGACTTCATGGTATTACACATCCTATTCTGTTACACTCTTACCAAAGACCTTTATCAATATTGGGGATGGGTTGTATTGGAGGGCTGGATAAAGGTAGGATATGGCAGTGGTTTTTGTGGGGGAGGCATTAGTCTATTTGATTTACTCCCAAAAGGAAACTGGAACTTTAGTTTGAGGATAACCTTGTTTTCTTTCTCACGTGAAATTTACATTTAGATCAAATAGACTATGTGACTCTTCCTTCACATTCAATTTGCTTACAGAGAAGTTCTACATTTATTTCTTGAAGCTTTTAAAATAAATAGCTCTTTTCTGATTATGTTGTCCATATCTTTTCCCATTACTTTATTTTTTTCCTACTTTACTAGGGCATTACATCTTGCAGAAAGTTGTAAAGCTTTTGTGTTTATAAAGACTCCTTTAAACCTCAATTGATAAAACATTTACAATCTTGTTATGCTTATCTAATTTATTGATGCCTAAAAGTTATGCCCTGACATGGGCAAATATATAATAATGCCATTTTTGCCTATGACAATTTACGTATTAATGAAGAATATTAGGTGCTTAGAAGTCCTAATGATGGTATCCTTATAGAAAACTCATTAGATTTTGCTTGATTTTTTCAGCAATGTCCCTTTATCTTCTCTAAGTTTCAAACATTCCCCCGTTGTAACACACATTGTAACTTTGATTTTCACTAAGGAGTCTGCCTCCCATTCCAATGCATGGGGGTTTTCCCAAAACCATCAACCAATTCTCCAACACCAGCAGGATGTCCTATAATTCAACTCAATTCTGACACTATATACCTGGAGATAGCATCAGATCCCACAGGTTAAAGGCTCAGTCCCACAAGACTGCTCCTCCCCACACTAATTATTTCTCTGTAGTGTTTTTCATATAATATGAGCACAATTTTAAAAATACTGATTTAAACTCTTATTTTGTATTTTAGCTACAGATGTTTCTGTTTCATCAAACTACATGAAAACATTTTCTCTTAGCACTGCCAAAGCATCCATTCATCCAACAACAACTAAAACAGCAATGAAAATTCATAATCTAGTAGGTAGCAAGTCATAAACAAACTATTATAGTGCTGTTGACCTAAAAACAAAACAAAACAAAACAAAAACAAAAAGAAAAAAACAGACTGCCACTTATTTCTCCAGTGAAAATGAGTTTGGTCAGGATCAACAAAGAATTGCAGTTTGGACACGTGCAATCATGGTGAGCCACAGGCAAATTCCCCACAACAAAGAGAGGAGGACTCTTTTTTAGAGGGGTAAAGTAAGTTGGGTGGGCTGTAGTAAACAGTCCATTGGAGGAATTGAGATTGTGAAGAATAGTGGCTTTTCATTGGCTGAGTTGTGACAGTCTTTCATTGGCTGAGCTCTTGCCAGGCAAGAAGAGGAAGACTTTCTTCTTCCTGTTAGGCTCTGCTATCATCATAGGGCATGGGAGCTCCCTCTTTTAATTGAGGTTTCTACTTATTAATTTTTACAGTGCCAAGAACTGAAGTATATTCATGAATAAAGTATGAAGGTAGGACCAGAGAGACTGACTGACTCATCTTAGAAAAGTCAAAGACAGCTGGACAAAGGAATTGATATTTAAGATAGTAGATTGAAGAGACAGAGAAAGATTTCCAACCATAGAAAACAACATAAGAAAAAGCAAGGGATTGTGTTTTGGGCAAGTGGCATTAGGTAACACAAAATCTGAGAGTGGTTAGAGGTTTCTCATTTGTCTTCAGTACTTCAGCCAATAACCACTGAGTGGTATTTTGCTGGGTAAAATCAAAATGCAATTAGAAAAGCATTGGGGTTTATTAATAATCTAAAAATCTCCTAAAGAATCTTGAATCCAAATGGGGAATCTGTCATTCCACTAAACCCTCATATTTCCATATTTGCTGCATACCCACATAATTAATTGGGTATATGCTCTCTGATGATGAAAGATACTTGACCAGCAGCTGAAGCAATGACCACATATAGAGCACTTCTTCTCTCTACTTTTCAGCATGAATTCTTTGGTGTCACAGAAAATATGAACTAGAATCAAAGGTTCTCCCACACTCATTACATTCATAATTTTTTTTGGGGGGGTGGTACGCGGGCCTCTCACTGTTGTGGCCTCTCCCGTTGCGGAGCACAGGCTCCGGACGTGCAGGCTCAGCGGCCATGGCTCACGGGCCGAGCCGCTCCGCGGCATGTGGGATCTTCCCGGACCGGGGCACGAACCCGTGTCCCCTGCATCGGCAGGCGGACTCTCAACCACTGCGCCACCAGGGAAGCCCCGTTCATAATATTTTACTCTTACAATCTCCGTAATTAAGACCTGATTTTTGACTGAAAGATTTTTCCTCGTTATATGAATGTGCTTACTGCCTAATATGAACTCTTTGATATCTAATTTAAACCAATAAAGAATGAATATAAAAAGAGGCATGTTTGGGGATTATGTTTGCCAGGAGATACATATTGTGATTCAATATGTTTCTTGGTTTCTTTAATGTTTTTTTTGTGGCAGTCTGGTCCTGGAACTATTCACTCCTACACAGGAATCTACAGAATAAAGATAATACTAAATTGAAGTTTAATACAGGACTTTGGAGAAGCTTTGGTATCTCTTCTCTCAGCCACTGCAATCCCTCCAGGGCATAGAGCTTGATGACCAGAGCACAGGTTTGATGTCAGCCTCCATTTGCAACCTGCCAGGCCTGGTGCCCTTGTGCAGAGCACAGCCTATACATTCATCCACTAGGTACTTGCAAGCATATGGAGAAGAAGGCCTTTGAGCATCTTCCACCTGCACTTATTATAGTCTATCAAATCTTTAATGAACATGCTCAAAATGAAGGACTTTGCGAAACTCAACCTCTCCCAAGTTAAGAAAAAAAAAAAAGGTGGACATTGCTGATGCCAATACAGATAGAAACTCATCCAGAGACATACTAAAATAAGAGTTTTCAGTCCGCAATTTTTATTGTCCCTGTAACACTCTGGTCTTCCATGCTAATACTGCTTCCTAAATTTTAGGCTGTAGGATTTTAAAAACCAAAAGAAAAACAAACAAAAATGACATCTGGGAGTTGACTGAAGATAATGAAAACCTCAAAAATAATTTTGGCACACTAGATGGCTGACTAAAAGATGAAAGTGAGATGTTAGATAGTCAATATCACCTTTTTGGACTATGCTGCACTGACCCAAGACACAAAACTCAAAATTCTGATCTTCCTGCAGTTGGACAACGTCTACAAGCCACTTTGCTTCTTAGAGCACCGACTGCTGAAATATTCCTGGTAGAAGACTCTCCAGCAAGAAGAAGCTTACCACAAAGGCAGTGCTGGAGGCTGATAACTTCACGTCTGTGTGCAAACTTAAAAGAATAATGTCTAATACTGATACCTCTTTGGCATATCTCTGATTATAGGATACCATCTCCAGGGAAAATTTTTATCTTAGAAGAACTACCCGATCCATGAATTATTTATAATAATTGATTATTGGAACTTCCCAAGGGGTCCAGTAGTTAAGATTCCGAGCTTCCACTGCAGGGGGTGAGGATTCCATCCCTGGTCAGAGAACTAAGATCTCACATTCTGTGTGGTACAGCCAAAAAAAAAAAAAAAAAAAAAAAAAAAACCTGATTATCTTACTCATCAAGCTCTTTTAAACAATGGGGTAAATACACAAACTAACTTGGTGTGGTGAAAAAAAATCCCTGGGCTAGGAATCAATTAATTTAGTTTTAGTTTCAGTTTTGCTACCAATGGTTAAATAATTTGACTTTTGTGGGCCTCAATTTCTTTGAGCTTAAACTGGATGATTACTGCAGGGTTTTCCAGCTGTAAAATGACGCTCACAGTTAGATAAAACTTTATTATTGAAGTATTGGCCCTTCTGTCTTTATTACTTATGTACAACTTCCTCTCAGAAAGGACAGTTACAGTAGAAGATACATATATCATAACTTGGAATCTTTCTATAATTACAAAAATGTGAGATATTTATTTGATATCTCAGCATTAGACATTTTCACTGTAAGTATCTGTTGTCCCCGTAAAAACACTTGTCAAATATAAAAGGGACAAGTTACAATATGTCTTTTCTCAAAAAATGGGAAAAAAAAATACTGCATTCACTCAAAAGAAAATGCAACCAATTTACCTCCCTGTAAGTAGAAATAAGGAATAAAGAGTAATGAGATCTTCTTAACTTTACCAGAGATACAATTAAATATGAAAGAACTCAGAAAAGTCACGTCTTTGAGTCAGGGAAGTTTTGTGGTAAGCTCATTATAATTTTCCATCTCATGTTCCTCAGAGGGTTGGCAATGAGTATTTTCTAATGGGTTTCTTTCTCCCTTTGCATATTTATGGCTATTTCTATTCATAATGAATACATATATGCATATTTGTCTTATTAAAAATGTTCCAAGTCCTTTAGCAATCTTCTCCAACCAGGCTTCATGAAGAACTTGGATGTAGAAATGGTTCATCTCCAATGTCCTCACTGCCCCTTTCTACATAGAAAAGAGACTTTCCAATCCTTACTTCCTTTTCCTTTCCTCAATCAAAAGCTGATTTCAGAGAATAGGATGGTGGTTGTGAGGGACTGTAGGGAGTGGGAAATGAGGTGGCATAGATCAAAAACAAATTTTCAGTTATAAGAAGAAGTTCTGGGCTTACCTGGTGGCTCAGTGGTTAAGAATCCACCTCCTAATGCAGGGGACATGGGTTTGAGCGCTGGTCCAGGAAGATCCCTCATGCCGCGGAGCCACTAAGCCTGTGCGCCACAACTACTGAGCCCATGTGCCACAACTACTGAAGCTCGTGCACCACAACTATTGAAGCCCATGTGCCTAGAGTCCATGCTCCGTAACAAGAGAAGCCACCGCAATGAGAAGCCACCGTAATGAGAAGCCCGTGCACCCAAATGAAGAGCAACCCTTGCTCGCCACAACTAGAGAAAGCCCACGCCCGCAACCAAGACCCGATGCAGTCAAAAATAAAATAAGTAAAAATTAAAAAAAAAAAAGAAGTTCTGAGGATCTAATGTACTACGTGATGACTATAGTCATTAATATGGTTTTGCATAGTTGAAAGTTACTGAGAGTAGATCTTAAGCAGATCACCAGACACACACACACACACACACACACACACACACACACACACACACACACAGAGTTAAGTGCTTTAACTCTGTGAGGTGACAGATGTGTTACTTATCTTGATCTTGGTAACGATTCCACAACGTATATGTATATCAAATCATTACATTGTACACTTTACATATATACTATTATATATGTCTGTTATTTCTCAATAAAATTTAAAAAGCTGTAGAGAAAAGGATATAATTGTAGTCATTTGTCACTTTGGTGTGAACTTGAGTTAACAAGTTACATTCCCTGAGAGTATCTGTATCTTCTTATCTGTTGTTTTAATATTCATTGCAGAAATAAAAGCTTTGTCTGTTTGATGATGACATCTTCCAGGCATCAAAAAAATCTGTATGGTGAGACTTCTAAAATTTTTGTTCTGACCTTTGTGAGGGTGGGAGGAGGACGATCATCCCAACAAGATGTCACATTGCACATAAAGCCTTATCAATCCTGTGCTTAACATGTGAGCAAAAGCTGAACTGCCCCAACATCTGGGGGGGAGTTTATTCTTTTTTCCTCCTTCATGTTTGGTGAGGACACTTCCACAGGGAACAAGTCACTAGGATCTTAGAATCTGGGAACTAAAATTCATCAAAACTAGTGGTCAACTTTTTTCTCCTGTCCCATACTATTTATTCATAGACACAAATCACCTTATCAATAAAATCTCTCAAGGGAGTAGGGATAAGCATCCTCTGGTGGAGACTCTGACCCAAACAATCCTCCTTAGTACACAGATGGCAGGGTGGATGGGGGAGTGGGCAAGTTGGACCAGATCCAGGCTTGTGGACAGACTTATACAATTGGGGGATCTTCTTTAAGAAAAAGAATACACAATTATGAATGAAACGTTAGGTATACAAGCAAATATCTACTTATAATGAGAAAAGATATCAAAACACATTATAAAGTTTTAAAAGCTGATAAATATTGCAAATATTACAAAGTACAAAAAATATAATATTCTTACTTATCATCTTGATGCACCTGTTATTCTTTCCTACCAGTTTTGACTGCATACTATTTAATCATCTCTTCATATGATATTTCATAATTTTTTAAATTGGGAGAGAATTGAAAAGTAATTTGATCTTTCCTCAAATACAGTTGAGCAAAGTTTATTTTTTATTATAGTTTTTAAAGTTTCTTTCAGTTTTATAATTCTTTATAATTCATACATTGTTAGGACTGTTGTCAAATTTGGGAAAACCTCTATCAAGTTTCTTTCACGTATGAGCTGTAAGCTTCTCACGGCATTTACATTTTGTTGAACAATGACTAATTTTAAATACTCTTAAACTGATGACAGCCATTAACCAGCTTGTGATCAATGTTCTCATCGTAGTTGTGCAAATGAGTTTTGTGTTATTTTCATAGATATCAGTATTTCATGCTATATCAGTCTGGGTCCAATGAGGAGAGAAAATCACACAGTAATCTGATAGGAAAGTTTAATAAAAAGACTTTAAGGGCTTCCCTGGTGGCGCAGTGGTTGAGAGTCCACCTGCCGATGCAGGGGACATGGGTTCGTGCCCCGTTCCGGGAAGATCCCACATGCCGCAGAGCGGCTGGGCCCGTGAGCCATGACCACTGGGCCTGAGCGTCCGAAGCCTGTGCTCCACAATGGGAGAGGCCACAACAGTGAGAGGCCCGTGTACCGCAAAAAAAAAAAAAAAAAAAGACTTTAGGAGAATAAACATATGTTATTTCTAGATGCCTTGGATCCATGCCACACTATATTTTTTTTTTCCACACTATATTTTGACCCCTGTTCTTTGACTAGCCCAGGGGTTGAAAATTCCTCAGAATTCGGAAGCAGATAGGTATTGCAAATGAGAGCAAAAGCTCTGTCAAAAAAGGAGGGCTTATGAAGAAGAAGAGAAACATTGCCCATTGAAAGGAATACTATTGCCATACAGAAATACCCACCCAGCATAATTATATCTTCTGATTTTTCAGGAGAAGGTAAAAATCTGGTTTTTATGTGAAATCTCCCAAATATGCAAGATTGGCAATTAATTAAAAAATATTTAAGACACTGTGGGTCAAATAGTTGTTTTCTGGAGTAAATCTGATATTTGACAGACCCCTCAACCAAAAGTGGCCATCCTCTACCCTTCCAAGTCCACCTTCCAATCACATCATCTTGTTTTATTATTATTATTATTATTTTAATTAATTTATTTATTTATTTTTGACTGTGTTGGGTTTTCGTTGCTGCGCTCAGGCTTTCTCTAGATGCGGCGAGCGGGGGCTACTCTTTGTTGTGGTGCGCGGGCTTCTCATTGTGGTGGCTTCTCTTGTTGTGGAGCATAGGCTCTAGGTGAGCAGGCTTCAGTAGTTGTGGCATGCAGGCTCAGTAGTTGTGGCTCGAGGGCTTCGGTAGTTGTGGCTCATGGTCTCTAGAGCGCAGGCTCAGTAGTTGTGGTGCATGGGCTTAGTTGCTCCATGGCAAGCGGGATCTTCCCGGACCAGGGATCGAAGCAGTGTCCCTTGCATTGGCAGGCGGATTCTTAACCACTGTGCCACCAGGGAAGCCCTAGTTTTATTATCATAAGAGCACTTATTACTACCTGACATTTATTTATTATCACACACACACACACACACACACACACACACACACACACACACACACTCCATGCAAAGAAAGCGCCATAATTAAGGACCCTTTGTAAATTGTTCACTACTATATCCCTCTCACCAAGAACAGCACCGGCATACAGTACACTCAATATTGGATGAGTTGAATGAATGAATAACATAAATGAATGAATGATTTGGGATTTAATGCTTTCAAACTTGTCAACTATATTTCTTTTTGATGTGAGTATAAGAGTATTCTCTCTGGTCCTACAAACATTGTCAGCACTTTCCTCAAGTGAACTTCCCTTCTGTTCAGGCCCCAAACTGACAGGAGGGCAGAAGCAAATGTAGTTATCTTCATCTCCACCTCAAAAAGCTGTAAGGTTTTTAATATGACACATTACAAGTCAAGGTTTTACATTTCAATTGAATTACATTTCATTTAAATTTTAAATTATATTTTAATCAAGATTGTTAGTATGTTGATCAGAACCTAAGATTCAGACAAATATCTTTAGCCAAAACTATAAAGCATAACTGATAGAAAATATGATAAACATAAAAATCCAGAATTGTTGTAGCTCCATGAAAGTGGTTTGGTTTGGTTTGGTTTGGTGTGTTAATGTTTGTGCTTCTCATTATGGGAAATGAGTTTTAAGAAACTGAGGTTTAGTGAAGCATCTTAACACGTCTCCTAATTTGTTCTCTTATATGCACATGTTGATTACAGAGCCATATAATACAGATTATGAGATCAATTCTTTTTAGAACGCAGCCAGGTAGCCTGAAGCGTTCATTGGTCTTCCGTATTGGAAATGTAAGACAAAAAACGCTTTCTGTTGCCACTGATTGGAATTTATCAAAAGAGGTTTAAGGCCAAAGATTTACTTTTGTTATGATTGTATTCGTCTCTTTGAAACTGAAGCCTAATCCACAATACTGTACTTCCTGTGAACAGAACAGATGGATGACGGCTCTCATAGGAAGGAACAATTCAAGGGTTGAGTAATTGTGGCTATTTCTCCAGCACTGAGCAAAAGAGAGAGTATCATCCTAGACGCACCAGGTCTGCTTAATATGGATACAATAATACATCATTAGAAATATGCAACTCACTCCATTTGTTCTGATTCCCTACTCAGCAAATGATCCTCTCTGGCTTCCCACACAGGTCTGCTGCCCTAAGGCATATCTGGTTCTCAGGGCAAGCTGCCCGTCAGAATTACCTAGGGAGCATTTTAAAAATAAGATACTGGAGCCTCTCCTGAGGCCAATTGTACCAGAATCTCTGAGGGTGGGGCTTAGCATAGGTATTTCTAAAAAGCACGCTTGGTGATTCTAAAATGCAACCAAGGTGGAAAACCACTGGCGTGCAGGACATAATGTGCTGATCAGATTTGCCTGCTCCAAATCCTCTAATGGAATAAAATCCTAAATCCTTACCATGGACTAGAATGCCCTGTGTGATCTGAGGCCTCTCTACATCTGTGAGCCCATCACCTAACACATTCTCCTTGCTCCCTGTATTCCATCCATACTGGCTGTATTGGTTATCTATTGCTGCATAGCAAATCACCCCAAAACTTAAAAGCGAAAAACAACAAATTTTTTTTTTTTTTGGTTGTGCTGCACAGCTTGCAGGATCTTAGTTCCCCGACTAGGGATTGAACCTGGGCCCCAGCAGTGAAAGTGCTAAGTCCCAACCACTGGACTGCCAGGGAACACCCAACAAACATTTATTATCTGACAGCTTCAGTAGCCAGGAACCCAAATACAGTTTAGGTTGTGCCTCTGGTTCAAGGTCTCTCACAAGGCTGCAGTCAAGATGTTAGTCATGACAGCAGCCTCATCTGAAGGCTCAACTCAGGGAGGATTTGCTTCCAGACTCACTCATGCGGACCTCTGTTCCTTACCGGCTGTGGGACTGAAGGGTTCAGCTCCTCCTTGTTGGCTGTAGGCCAGAGGCCTCCCTCAGTTCCTTGTAACAAAGACGACTCCACAGGGCAGCTTATGGCAGCTTTCTTCATCAGAGTGAGTGTGTTGGTGATCCTCAAGACCACCCCTGCATTCAGAGATAAGTTAGAAGCACTCATGGGACTCTCACCATGTACAGGCATTCCTCGGAGATATTGTGGACTTGGTTCCAGACCACTGCAATTAAGTGAATATCACAATAAAGTGAGTCACACAGATCTTTTGGTTTCCCAGTGCATATAAAACTTATGTTTACACTATGCTGTAGGCCATTAAGTGTGCAATAGCATTATGTCTAAAAAAACAATGTATATACCTTAGTTAAAAAATACTTTATTGCTAAAAAAAATGCTAACCATCATCTGAACCTTTAGCTAGTCTTGATCTTTTTGCTGGTGGAAGGTCTTGCCTGGATGTTGATGGCTGCTGACTGATCAGAGTGGTGGCCGCTGAAGGGTGGGGAGACAATTTCTTGAAATAAGACAAGTATGAGGTTTGCCACATGGACTGGCTCTTCCTTTCATGAATGATTTCTCTGTAGCATCAATGCTGTTTGATAGCAGTTTACCCACGGTAGAACTTCTTTCAAAATTAGAGTCAATCCTCTCACACCCTGCCACTGTTTTATTAAATAAGTTTTGTAATATTCTAAATCTTTTGTTGTCATTTCTACAATCATCACAGTATCTTGATCAGAGTAAATTCTATCTCAAAAAACCACTTTCTTTGCTCATCCATAAGAAGCAACTTCTCACCCATTAAAGTTTTATCATGAGGTTGCAACAATTCAGTCCCATCTTCAGGCTCCACTTCTAAACCTAGTTCTTGTGCTACATCTACAGTTACTTCCTTCACTGAAGTCTTGAACCCCTCAAAGTCATCCAGGAGGGTTGGAATCAACTTCTTGCAAATTCCTGTTAATGTTGATATTTTGACCTCTTCCATGAATCACAAATGTTCTTAATGGCTTCTAGAATGGTGAATCATTTCTGGAAGTTTTTCAATTTACTTTGCCCAGATCTATCAGAGGAATCACTATCTACGGCAACTAGAGCCTGAGGAAATTCATTTCTTAAAGAATAAGACTTGAAAGTTGAACTTACTCCTTGATTCGTGGGTTGCAAAAATGGATGTTGTATTAGTAGTCATGAAAACAACATTAATCTCACTGTATATCTCCATCAGAGCTCTTGGGTGACCAGGTGCATTATCAGTAAGCAGTAATATTTTGAAAGGAATCTTTGTTCTGAGCAGTAGGTCTCAAGAGTGGGCTTAAAACATTCAGTAAATCATGTTGTAAACAGATGTGCTATCATCCAGGCTTTGTTGCTCCATTTATGGAGCCCAGTTAGAGTAGATTCAGCATAATTCTTAAGGGCCCTAGGATTTGGGGAATGGTAAATGAGCATTGGCTTCAACTTCAAGTCACCAGCTGCATTAGCCTCAGGCTGTCCTTTGATGCTTTGATGCCAGGCATTGACTTCTCCTCTCTAGCTATGAAAGTCCTAAATGGCATCATCTTCCAATATAAGACTGTTTTGTCTACACTGAAAATATATTGTTTAATGTAACCACCTTCATGAATGATCCTAGCTAGATGTTCTGGATAACTTGCTGCAACTTCTACATCAGCACTTCCTGCTTCACCTTGCACTTTTATGTTGTGGAGATGGTGTCTTTCCTTAAACCTAAAGAATCAACCTCTGCTAGCTTCAAGCTTTTCTTAGGCAGCTTCATCACCTCTCTCAGCCTTCATAGAATTGAAGAGAGTTAGTGACTTGTTCTGGATTAGGCTTTGGCTTAAGGGAATGTTGTGGCTGATTTATCTTTTTTATCCAGACCACTAAAACTTTCTCCATATCAGCAGCAAGACTTCCTTACTATTTGTAAGACCCTTCCTTATTATTTGTAAGTTCACTGGCGCAGCACTTTTAATTTCTTTCAAGAACTTTTCCTTTGCATTCACAACTCGACTAACTGTTAGGTGCAAGAGGCCTAGCTTTCAGCCTGTCTTGGCTTTCACCACGCCTTCCTCACTAAGCTTAATCATTTCTAACTTTTGATTTAAAGTAAGAGATGTGTATACCTCTTCCTTTCACTTGAACATTAGAGGCGGTTGTGGGGTTATTATTGGCCTAATTTCAATATTGTTGTGTCTCATGAAAGAGGGAGGCCTGAGGAGAGGGAGAGAGACAGAGGAACAGCCAGTTGGTGGAGCAGTCAGAATATACACAACATTTATTAAATTTGCCATCTTATATGGGCACGGTTTTTGGCACTCCCCAAAACAATTACAATAGTAACATCAAAGATCACTGATCACAGATCACCATAACAAATATAATAATAATGAAAAAGTTTGAAATGTTGTGAGATTACCAAAATGTGACACAGAGACAAGAAGTGAAGCAAGTGTTGTTGAAAAAAATGGCTTCAATGGACTTGCTTGCCACAAACCTTCAATTTGTAAAAAATGCATTACCTGCAAAGTGCAATAAAGTGAAGCACAATAAAAGCAAAGTGCAATAAAATGAGGTATGCCTGTAGTTGTACGGACACCAAGATTTATCAAAGCAATATAGTGAGTATACAGAGCCGGGTCATAAAGGGAAAAGCTACAATCAGAGTCTGGAGGAATTCATTTGTAGGCTCCCTTATGCTCTCACAAGGGATCACACAGGTCATGCTCTTCACCCAACAAAGAAAATGCAGCAATGTGTGTGCAATGTTTCTGCCTGGGGAAGCCCATTAAAGATTCAGCACCCAGAGATTTTATGGGGAGCTGGTCACACAGGTACCCTCTGCCTAGTGTCTACTAAAATTCCAGTTTCCCTGGAGGAAAGCAGGTGTTCAGCATATGCATATTATTTGTACAAACAGTCTAGGTATAGTGAGCCACTCTTATCAATTAGGGAAAGTTTTATATCAGTGTAGGGAACTGTTTACCACCCAAGTTCCCAGATTCCATCCAAGGGCCAATCTTTCAAGCTGGCCTATATAAGGATAGTGTCTCAGGCCTGCCTTGTTAACTCTTTTCTGCATAGTGAGAAAACAAGAGAGCTAGAAAGAGGTGCCCAAGACAGAAACCACTATTTCTTGCAATCTAACATTGGCAGTGACATTCCATCACCTCTGTTACATTCTGTTTGTTAGAAGCTAGTTACTACATTCAGCCCACACTCAAGGGCAGAGAATTTCATACAGGTGTGAATACCAGTAGCTAGAGATCATTGAGAACCATCTTAGAGGCTGCCTACCACACGGGCTTACTTTTTATTCCTTGAACACCCCCAGGATTATTTCTGCCTCAGAGCCTTTAAATGTAATGCTTCCCATTTCTGGTATTTTCTTCCCCCACTTCATTCAGGTTTCAGTTTAAATGTCCCTTACTGAGGGACACCTTCCCTTTATCAATTTAAAACAGCACACGCGCTTTCCTAACAATTTTCATCCTTTTATCCTATGTTTTTCTTTATAAGAGTTACTATTATCTGTAATTATGTATTTATTGGTTGACACAGTCGTGCAAATTGCATGACACTAATAATCTTGTCTGTTTCATTCACTGTTTACACAAAGATATAGGAATACCTGGCACACAATAAATGCTTAAAATTCATTAAATGAATAAATGAGCAGAATTCCAGATTACCCAAAAGTTCTATTTTTCAGTGGAAATAAATATGATTTATACATCAGTCTCTTATGAGTTTGTTTAGTTTGAGTCTATATCCAAGGGCATGATCAATTTCAGCTAAGTGCAATATTATGTTCTTAGAGTTGAGGACCAATCCTGGACCAAACTACCTCACTGAGACAATGCCACCCTAGAGATCTGTCCAATCCCTGAGTTGGTACCTTTCTTTTATCAATAAACTCATGATGTACCTCCTCCACAAATATTTACTAAGGGTCCACCTGTGCCCAGCACTATGCCTGAAAATAATCCAGTTGTGAACAAGACAATCTCTGCCTTCAAGAAGCTTAGAGTCTAGTAAAGAGTCTCGGATTAATCAAGATGTAATTCAGAATATAAACAGACCATTTCAAAAAGATATATCAATAAAGGCAATATTAAATATAGCTCTTAAATGTGAAGCAAAATCACTAAAACTGCATTATAACATTCAATACTTAGATGAAATTAATAACACACTATTGATAACTGCTACTAATAGCCACATTTATTGTGTATTCTCTGCTAGTCACCATGCTGTGAGGATAGGTGTAGAATCTAAATCAACCATAGTTCTTAATAGCTAGTAACCAAAGCTAACTGAATGGGTTACACTATGAAAGAATTTAAATCAAGGGCTATTGGTTGCTCATGGAATTGCCTGAAAACTTGAAAAATCAAGCTTTCAGCTAAATTTCTAGGAGTAATATCACAGAATTGGACTGATGAGAAACTGCTGTCACTGTTACAAAGCACTAGATGCTGTAGTTTGCACTGAGGCCACTGCCACACTGGAGCCAGTTTTCATGTATCCCATGCTGCCCACACCAACGTCACTGCTGTATCAGAACCCTGACTGGTGGCCACTGCTGCAAACACTGCCACTGCTGCTGTGCCTCTAGAGAGATCTCCCAGCCCCTTCCTGCCTGTGCCATTAGCTCCTGCACCAAAACTTAACCACAGCTGAATGAAGAAACCCAAGGTTACATGCTTATGCTTTCAGGGCAGGGAAACCAAGGATACCAAGTACCGAGCACTTCCAACACTTAGATTTGAAAAATGCAGCATAGGAGATGTAAAAAATGAGAGGGTAGGAAATATACAATATAGAATAGGAAAGTCTGATTGAAATTTCAGAAGATTAGAATAAAGAGAATAAAGGAAGTTGATATTTTGAGAGATAATGGCTGAGAAGTTTCCAGAAAATGAAAGATAAAATTGTACAGATACAGAATGCATGGTGTAAAGTAAACAGGATAAAGTAAAAATCCATATGTAACAAAACAACAATATCAAGGACAAAAAGAATATCTTAAAAGCACTAAGAGGTAAAAGATAGATAACCTACAAATAAATGACAACTGACAGCAGACATCTCAACAATAAAACAAAAGCCAAAACACAATAGAATAAGATCTTTGAAATATTGTGAGAAAATGATTACTACCTTAGAAATATGCACCCAGAAAAACTATCCTTCAAGAATGAGGCTGAAATAAAGACAAAGATAATAAAAACTGGGAGAGGATTTATTTCCAACAGACCTACACCAAAGGAATTTTTAAAGGATATTCTTTAGAAAGAAGATCCCAGAAGGAAAATCTGGGATGCAAGTTGGAATGGCAAACAAAGAAACTATTAACATCTAGATAAATCTAATATTGTCTGTAAAAAACAAATATTATCAAATATGTAGAGTTTTTATTTTTAAGGGCAAAAGTGAACAAAAAAATCATGAATGTCAGAAGGGAGGTGATCAGAGTTATGTTGGTCTAAGATTCTTGCATTTCCCCAAATGTTAACCTTCTACATACTCATAGCACGATGATCAAAACAAAGAAATTAACATTGATACACTACTAACCTGATATACAGACTTTATTCAATTTTCACCAATTATCCTGGTAATGTCCTTTTTCTAGTCCAGGATCACACATTGCATGGGTGGGCTTGCAACTGCTTCAACCAATAAAATATCACAGAAATGATGCTATGCAACAAGTGGAAGGAACATAGATTCCACCTCTCAATGGAAAATGTTAAAGAATTTACAGCCATATATATATATCTATATATCTATATATATGGGGTTTTTTTGGCCATGCCATGCAGCTCATGGGATCTTAGCTCCCTGACCAGGGATTGAACCCATGCCCTCAGCAGTGGAAGCGTGGAGTCCTAACCACTGGACCACCAGGGAATTCCCACAACCATATTTTTAAACTACCCCAAAGAAGAAGGACCCAAGAATAGCTAAGACACTTCTGAAAAAAGAATAACCAACTGGGGAAATTTTTATTATCAGATATCAAGATTATTATAAAACAATCAATTAGGACAAAATGTTATTGGTGTAGGAATAGACAACCAATGGAATAAAATGAAGAACCTGGAATCAGACCCATGCATGTATATGTTCTTGACATATTACAAGGGTGGTATCATAGTTCAGTGAGAAATGGACAAAATCTTCAATGAGCTGTACTGAGATGATTGGTAATCCAAATGGCAGAAATGTTATGGGATCACAACACATATACAAGTCGATTCTAGATTTAAAATTTTGAGGGTGAAGGGCACAAACTTAGAGTGTTTAAGGCATTGGATAAAAATATTCTCATGGCATCTCAGTCCCTGTCTCTTCAGCAGAGGGCCGTCTGCATTGCAGTCCTTAAGTTTTCATGAGTCATCCATACATTCTTATAATAAACCCCACTACCTTTTTGTTTTTGCTACATCTGGCTGTACATGGTTTCTGCCACTGACACAAGGTGTTTAAGGTGAACTGGCAAAAAGGAGAGGCCAAACATTTATCCAGCACTTATTTCATGCCCTGCATCATCTAAGTGCCTCATGTACATTAACTCATTTGATTCTCACAAACAAGCCAATGAGATAGTCACTGATTATCCTCTTACAGATGGACATACAGAGAGGCAAGAGAAGTTAAGGAACTTACTCAAGGTCACAGGGTTAATAAGTAGCAGAGCTAGGATTTTAATCTGGGCCTTCTGGCTCCAGATCCTAACAAAGGAACTGGAATTTGAACTCGGGCTTTCTGGCTCCATATTCATAACTTCCATGTAATGCTGTGAAGACCAGAGTACGTATAACAATCATTTTCTTTGCTCCATTGTTTTATCTGTAGCCAGGCCAGCCCCAGCTCCTGAGGTACTGCAGAGCCTCACAGAGGGACCCTCTTCTGGCACAGACTTGGCAAAGGCAGTTCTGGGACCAGATCCCGCCTCTGTTGTGTGCACATTTGGGCTCATAAATTCCAGCGCCAAACTCGGAAGAGAGACCATTTTTCCCTGCCTCCTTCTCTGCCTCAAACACCCACAGTAGAGTTCACTGCAGAGGGCAGGAGACACAATTTGCTTCCTGTCTGTGTCCGGTCTCTCCCACTGCCAGAGAGACAGATGGCTTTAGGTCTGGAAGTCACAATTAAGTGGCTTTAGGCAATTTGGTTCAAGGCAATCACTATTGGTTGAGTTCCTGCCACAAGTTAGGCGCTCTGCAAGGTGTGGCACACTTGGACTTTTGTACCCTCTGGATTTTGCATATCCTATAAAAAACAAGATTCTGGGCTTCCCTGGTGGCACATTGGTTGAGAGTCCGCCTGCCGATGCAGGGGACACGGGTTCGTGCCCCGGTCCGGGAAGATCCCACATGCCGCGGAGCGGCTGGGCCCGTGAGCCATGGTCGCTGAGCCTGCGCGTCCGGAGCCTGTGCTCCGCAACGGGAGAGGCCACAACAGTGAGAGGCCCGCGTACCACACACACACAAAAAAAAAAAAAAAAACAAAAAAAAACAAGATTCTTTTCATCTGCCACCTTCGGAGGTTCTATTTTTTTCAGGGGCCACCTCCCAGGCTTTACTTGTGATCTCGTACCCTGCAGTTGGTGCGGGCTGTCCTCAGAAGCTGTCCCTGAGAGAGCTACCTGAAAACCAGCTGACACATTGTTTGTTTTGGTTTGTTTCTAAGTGAGGTATATGGAGTTTTTGAATATAGTAAAACTTCTGAATGTGAACTAACAGTTCCTAGAAATTGTTTAAAATTTCACTTTTGGCGGGGAGGGGGCAGTCAGTGAGTGAGCAGAAATAGAAAAGACCTCCTGCTTCTCTACTTCCTACAGTGCATAAGCATCTGAAACGTGTTCATGTTCTTTTATTGAAGAAACAGCCATCCACTCCTCTCACCTCCCTACCAGACCAAATGTTGCGGTAACATTTGTTCTGCCTGAGGATAATCTCCAAAAGTGGCTCCTTTCCAACAAAATTTTAAAGGTAACATGTTAATCTGACAAAGGGGCCACTTCTGTGTCACTCTGGCCTCCTCCACCACACTTAGAACAATACCTTGGCCACAACGGGCCATCTCATGCAGTAGGTCATCACAGCTTTAGAGCAGATGTGTTGAGAAATTAGTTATCATATGCAGTTGAGTTGCACACCCTAGGATGTTTAATCCCTGCACCTGGGCTACTTTAAAATTTAAAAGAGAGGCATTAAGAAAAAAACAACCAAAACTTAGAAATAAGGCAAAGGAAAGGTGGCATGTCTTTTCAATGTTAAACATTTTAACAGGGCCATCCAACAGTTATTTAAGTATCTAAGGGAATACAGCTTTGCTCCGCTCACCATCTGGTATTGATTAAAATCCCAGATTTTGGGAAGCTGCATCTTAACTTGTAGATTATTTTTCCTCTAGGAGAGATGTAAATAATTTCTGTCTAGTGGAAGCATTATCTCATATTTATTATTTTATTTTATTTATTAACCAGTTTTATATTTAACCTACCAAATCTTATTCCAAAAATTTTTTTCCTAATGTCTTTAAATACACATTTACTCAAATGGTCTTTGAATCAGCTTTACCATCCTACTGATTCCTTCATTAATGATTTGAATAAATCTTTGACACATGTCTATTCTATGTATGAAAGATGAATTTTTAAATTTTTGAACATTATACTTTGCCCAAGAAACTAAAGAGATGGAAGGCTTTTTTTCTGACACGAGTATTGGGTCTGGTTTGGGGAGCACAGCTTGGACTCCCATCATTTCCTATACAAATCACAGGGCTCCAGGTCCAAGCACTATGTGTCATCACTGCCTGAGCTGGCTAAAAAGTCCCACCCAGCTGGGAGAATGCTACCCAGGTCAGTAGTGCACCTGGAGGAGAGTGAAGGTGCAGGGGCAAGAGGCAGTGGAGACAGCAGCAGCCTACAACCCCCAGAGATTAGAGCAGAGGCGAGAGGGAGGGACCAAAAGGGAAAAGGAAGCAGAAAAAGAATGGAGAAGAAGGAGAAAGAAGACAAGGTGGGGAAACAAAATAAGTTTCCCAGGGCCAACAAAAGGCCTAGGGGTGGTACAAATGACTGGAATCCAAGCTCTTTGGAGGGAATTGAGAAACCCTGAAAATGATCATCATACGGACTGAATAAGAGAAAATACCCTGTTCTTTTAGGTGAGCCAACCAAGGTAAGGAGAAGCATAAAAGAAATGGATTTCAAGTATGACTGATCAAGACTCAGAAGACAGAAGTCACGGTGAAAGGAATATCAGAAATCCGTGAGTAGCTGAACATGAACTCACATGTGTTGTGAATCCAGATATAATTTTTATCCACAGCATGCACATTAATTAGTAATCTCTTTTTGAGCACTCTTTCCCCTCCCCACTACAGCAGTTTGAAATAGCTCAAAAGCTTTAGGGAAAAATTACGTTTTCAAAACAAAACCAAACCTGAGTCAGAGTGAACTATACCAGCTATCTAGTCACTAAATCGACATTAAGACAAGAAGAGGTGATGGACATCTGGGTTTACTTGCCTGGCGGCAGGGAGGGAAGAGGGCAGAAGATGTCAGAAGGTGAAACGAACACTGCACTCGTGTCTCCTGAGCACGTTCTCCCAAAGTGACTTATTTTCACCAGTGATTAGGATGCCAAAGATCCCTTTTTAGACTGTGGTGGAAAATTGTTGGAAGAAGCATTGTTAACATAAGGAGCAAAAGAGTCCGTGGGAGGAGTCCTCTTTATTATGCTCACCGCCCGCCACCCCAAGTGTCAGCAATTCCTGCACCCTCTGATGATGGACCTTTATTAAGTCTCTGCTTACTAAAGGATAAAAAAGGAAAGTGTATATGAAAGAATTGACACCACAAAAGAAATGTTTATTGGCTTAAACAGACCAAGAAAAAGACTAAGGTATCAAACCCACCAAAAAAATCGAACAGTGCTTCAAAGGCATTGTTTAATTACAATTAAGTTAGTAAAAGGATGGAAATCAAACCTGGGCAGAAAGACCTTTGTCTACAGAGGAATGCCCTTGGTATCACTGAATTCAATACCCAGGTAATAAAATTTCCGACCAGTAAACATTTTTCTACATAGGAAGCAGTTCTAATTCTATTTGAGGAATATAGATTGGTGATGAAATTCAGAGACCATTATCTCTTCTGCTGATTTAAAAGATTCAGATTCCCCCATCTGGTAAAGCATCCAGCACAGTCCTTCATAATCCTCAGGGGTGGGGGAGGGAAGTGGGGAAGCAAAGCTTCCAAACAGGTAAAGCTGCTTTCATTCATTGTTGCCATGAAGGGAATTATGTATGCAGATCTAAATGCTGAAATCATTAATACAGTGCTTTTCCTCCTCACCAGGAATAAGACAAACAATTTAAATCATTATTTACTTCTTTTCCAGCTAAGGGTCCTCGTTGTCCTGATCAGCTAAGTGAAGCACGGAATATCGCCTTGGAAGGAATATGTGGCAGAAGTGCTAGTGGTTAAGTGCCCACAGATGCTGGGGTCTGAGAGCTCACAGCTGATTGCATAGCCACTGTTTGCAATTTACTGCTGGCATCTGTTGCCATTTGGCACAATGCTAATGGGCTACCCCTGGGAGTTAGAGTTGATGCTCTCTGGATAACTCACTTTTCAAATCACCTAAGTAAAGTAATTTTTATTTGCCAGCATGAATTATGCCACCAGTGAAAGTCATGAATTCATGTGGTTAAAACAGTACAGATTACTCTAACTTCTGTATCATTCAGATCAGTGTCAGTGTCAGGCTGCTGTCAAGAGCCAGAATACCTACAGCTTTGGCTACAAAGACAGCAGGTAATCATCTCAGTGGGGAGCTAAGTCAGCACCACCCACCCAAAGGGTCCATTAGCATAAAAAGAAAGGATTTTGAAATATGCTTGTGTCATGCCTCCCTGGCCTTTATGGGGCTCACCTAAGCCAACTATTTGTTTTCTTATTATGCCTGGACACTCCCATTTAATGGTGTAAACTTTGCTTCCTTTTTTTCTTCTCACCCAATACAGGAGAGGCTTTCTAGTTCCCTTTCTTATCCGACACGAACTGTCCACATATCACATCCTTCTCTTTTGCCCCCCGCGCGCACACGTGCTTGCGCTTTCCTATGGTTAGAATGGCAAAGGGGCTGTCCGCAGGGAAGGCAACCAGATTACGGAAAAGGGAGAACACGTCAGAAGGAATTTCTTAAGTCTTTATTGCACTAAGTGTTCCTCTTCTGGACAACCGTTCTGTGCTCAAATAGCAAAGAGATGGGCTTTGGGGTTTCCAATGAAACTTGTAATTTACAGCTAGGTTAGGAGGGAGGAGTTGTGTCTCAGAGGTAATGTCAAAAATGAGGAGTATAATATAATATGTACCTTGTCCTTCCTTAACTCGGTGTTGGAAGATGTCCCACTTTGAAGCCAAGTGGAACTCAGACATCTCAGGGCTCTTCTGGTGAACCACAAGGGGTGCGGCTTCAAGAATTTGCAAGAGTGAAGGCGGAGCCCTCTAGAGAGAAGCACTCGCTGAGAAAGGGAAAAGACATCAAAGCTGTAGGAGGGGAGGGGCAATTTTGAGTATTACGTGGTGTCTTTGCCATCAGATCAGGCCCCACAGACTCACATTCCACCCAGCGTGTGGGAATGGCTAGCAGAGAGTAACTCTAAGTGAAAACGTTTCGTTCACAAAGATAACGTGAGATAACTGCCCTGTATTGGTAGGCTCCTAAAAGAAGAAAGGGAGAATTCCACACATTGTTGGCACAGCCAGGGCTTCCCTGTACTGGAAGCATCAACTGTGAGGAGGCAGGAATGCCCGGCAAGCACAGCCTCGGAAGTGACTGCAGCGTCTTGCAGACCAGTTCTATCTAGAGAAGGAGGTTGACGTGCTCAGTGGAGAAGGGTTGGGGTAAGAGGACAGAAACAAAATGACCTTTACTGTAGGTTAACTGACCATCCTTGTTTGAGGAACATGTGGGAGAGACACCCTGGGGACCTTCATAAATACTTGGGCTGGGGAGGGCCCTTTGCAGATCTCAGAACACTGAGATCCTGTATTAGCAGGCGAGAGCGAGAGCCAGTGAAACCGGGGTGACATTCGATTCTTGTCCTAAGTGTGGTTTACTTACTGAGGGTCTAACCAAGCGAACAGACACTTAACTATTCCTGCTTCAAAGGACAGAGGAGACCAGTGTTACCCGGGGCCAGCTCCTGAAGTGCTGTGGCACCAGGAGTAGCAAAACTGGAATGTGCTGAAGTTTTGGGGGGCTGCTGACCCGCCAGAGATGTCACTGAGAATATTGCCAGGACTACTGGTAATATTATCACTCCACTGAAGGAAGTAAACTACAGTTATTAGTTTACAAACAATTTTTGTTGAAAAATTCTTTTAATTTCTATAGCTCTTTATAGGCTTATTCCTTTGAGACTTGGTTCATCCTTGGTGTTCAGCATGGGCATCTTCAAAGAGCTCATATCTGGATCAATTCTCCATTCTTGTTTACGCATGGCATTTTGTGTATGCTTAATTTAAAATCTTATTTTGGGGACTTCCCTGGTGGCACAGTGGTTAAGAATCCGCCTGCCAGTGCAGGGGACATGGGTTCGAGCCCTGATCTGGGAAGATCCCACATACCACAGAGCAACTAAGCCCGTGTGCCACAACTACTGAGCCTGTGCTCTAGAGCCCGCGAGCCACAACTACTGAAGCCCACGTGCCTAGAGCCCGTGCTCCGCAACAAAGAGAAGCCCGTGCACCGTAAGGAAGAGTAGGCCCTGCTTGCCGCACCTAGAGAAAGCCCACGTGCAGCAACAAAGACCCAACGCAGCCAAAAATAAATAAATTAATTTTTTAAAAAATCTTATTTTGTATTGAAATAATTGGTATATATTCTTGTGTCACTCCGTGAGGCTATAAGTTCCTCAAGGACAGGGACCACGTCAGATATTTACATTACTTGAACTGAACTCTTCATAGCCTTCATCATTGAAAGAGTAAGCTCTTATCATTGCCCTCCCCTTGGCAAAAAGATCTCATATCAAATTTTTTATGAATATTCTACCATGGCTAAGACTGGCAGTTGTCATCCAAAATGTATTTTTCTCTTCATCGAGAGTAAGAAAAATCTTAGTTTGGCACAGACAACCCCATAAAAACGACATTTCCTAGATTCCTTTGCAACTAGGTGTGTAGTCATGTGATAAAGTTTTGGCCATTAGGATGCGAGCTAATTGTTGAGCGTGATTTCCAGTTTGTGCCAGGAAAGGGGAGGAGAGAACATTCTTTCCTCCATCTCCTGTATCAGGGATATGGTGATGATGATGAACCATCTCTGCTCTTAAAGACAAAGCTCACCCTCTAGATATGGTAGAAAAACCAGCTAAAAGAAGCCTAGGACCTGACAATGCAGTCATCATAACAGCCCTGTACTGCTCATTCCTGAACTATTATGTGAGAGAGAAATAAACTTCTATATTGTTCAAATCATTGAATATATGAGGATACCACTTTATTTGGTGCGTGGTATACATAAAAATATTTATTCCTCCTTTTATTGATCAGATCTTGCAAATGCTCTTGGCACAGAATAATAGGAACAAGTTTAATATCAAACAACAAATAACCACACTGTCAGTAGCTGGTATGTGAAATTGGCAGGATCTCTTGTATAAACTATGAAATTTCTAATGTTTTAAATCTTTTCATTTGTTTGTAGTTGTGAAATGAGGGAAGAACCTTCCCTTTCAGCATTCCACAGCCCATGCGTCTACCACTCAGATATCTAACTCCAAGAGAGCTAAAGTCAGATTCTCTTATTTCCTGTCTGATGCCCTGGGGTCACTCAAGTGTGGCTGCCTTCCTACCCCAACACACACTTACTCTGAAATTAACATATTACATGCTGAATCTGATAAACTGTAATGGGAAGCAAACTGTGCGTTCTTTGCTAGTCACCTCTTGCTTCCTCTCTCATTTTATCCTTCTCTCCCGACTCCTTCATCCTCTATCTCCCCCATTACAATTGCTTCCCACCACCAGCCACAACCACTGCCTTAGACAGAAAGAGTTGCTCACAATATTCATGAGAGACTTTGGTACCCCCAGTGAGTTCTGAGGCCCCTGCTTACCCAAGACACTTTCCATACACTGAGTGGTACTGCCTGGAGGTCCTGATAAGCCTGGCCACTATGCTAGCCAAGTGGGCTGAGGCAGAGTTGTTGGGCCCTTAAAGACCAGAATGACCCTATTCTAAGGTAATAAGAAATTTGTAAAGATGAGGGACATGTTTGATAGAAAGTCCTTTAGAGAGAGCAGAAAGTCAAATGACTAGTTCTAATGGAAGAGGTGACATAGGAAAGAGACAACAGAGCTCAAGGATCAAAAAAAAGAATGAAAACAATTCAAGTTGGAGTTGGCATCAGAGTTCACAAGTCTCAGACCACTACAAGTTGTTTGCTGTAATGTGATAAAATCTATATTTTGTTGTTTTTGGTTTTGAACCTAAGGTAGAGAGGATTGATTTACTTGTGGCATGCTGCCAACATCAGTCTGGGCAAGGATTCCCTCTTATTTGGTTTTGTTTTCTTTTACCTTCTTCATTCTTGATTCCCACCTCCATTTCCCTCTCCATTGTAGGGACCCATTAGAATATATAAGCAATATATATCCTTGGATACAGAACACAGAATTCAAATTGGGAGTTAGGCTCAGGCAAGGCCTGTCACCACAACTTGGTTGGAATTAGTGTTCACACAGCTCAGACCATTTCAGGTTGTTTGCTGGAATGTGGTAAAATGTAATCTATACTGTGTTGTTTTGGGTTTTGGATTTCAGGTGGGGAAAGTTGAGATACTCATGACATGCTACCATCATCAGTCTTTGCAAGTACCATCTCTTATTTGCTTTTGTTTAATTTTCCTCCTTCATCCTTGAGTCCCACCCTTATTCCCCTCTCCATCATAAGGACCCATCCTACTATATAAGCAAAATACATCCTCTGCCATTCAGTAGGTGGCCTTTTTGTTTTGTTGATAGTTTCCTTTGCTGTACAAAAGCTTTTTAGTTTGATATAGTGCCATTTGTTTATTTTGCTTTTGTTTCCCTTGCCTGAGGAGACATATCAAAAAAAAAAAAAAGAAAATTACTAAGATAGATGTCAAAGAGTATACTGCTTATGTTTTCTTCTACAAGTTTTATGGTTTCAGGTCTTACATTTAAGTCTTTAAACCATTTCGAACTTATTTTTGTGCATGGTATAAGAAAGTAGTCCAGTTTGGTTCTTTTGCATGTAGCTGTCCAGTTTTCCCAACATGATTCATTGAAGAAGCTGTCTTTTCCCCATTGTATATTCTTGCCTCTTTTGTTGTAGATTAATTGTCCATATAAGAGTGGGTTCATTTCTGGGCTCTCTGTTCTCTTCCATTGATCTATGTGTCTGTTTTTGTGCCAGTACCATACTGGTTTGATTACTGTAGCTTTGCAGTAAGTTTGAAATTGGGGAGTGTGATACCTCCGCTTTGTTCTTCTTTCTCAAAATTGTTTTGGTTATTCAAGGTCTTTTGTGTTTTAAAAATGCCATTGAAAGCCCGTGCATGACAATGAAGAGTAGCCCCTGCTCACCGCAACTAGAGAAAGCCCGCGCATAGCAACAATGACCAAATGCAGCCAAAAATAAATAAATAAATTCATTTGAAAAAATGCCATTGATATTTAATAGGGATTGCATTGAATCTGTAGATTGCCTTGGGTAGTATGGTCATTTTAACAACATTAATTCTTCCAATCCATGAGCACATTATATCTTTCCATCAGTTTTATGTTTTCTTCTACAAGTTTTATGGTTTCAGGTCTTACATTTAAGTCTTTAAACCATTTCGAACTTATTTTTGTGCATGGTATAAGAAAGTAGTCCAGTTTGGTTCTTTTGCATGTAGCTGTCCAGTTTTCCCAACATGATTCATTGAAGAAGCTGTCTTTTCCCCATTGTATATTCTTGCCTCTTTTGTTGTAGATTAATTGTCCATATAAGAGTGGGTTCATTTCTGGGCTCTCTGTTCTCTTCCATTGATCTATGTGTCTGTTTTTGTGCCAGTACCATACTGGTTTGATTACTGTAGCTTTGCAGTAAGTTTGAAATTGGGGAGTGTGATACCTCCGCTTTGTTCTTCTTTCTCAAAATTGTTTTGGTTATTCAAGGTCTTTTGTGTTTTAAAAATGCCATTGAAAGCCCGTGCATGACAATGAAGAGTAGCCCCTGCTCACCGCAACTAGAGAAAGCCCGCGCATAGCAACAATGACCAAATGCAGCCAAAAATAAATAAATAAATTCATTTGAAAAAATGCCATTGATATTTAATAGGAATTGCATTGAATCTGTAGATTGCCTTGGGTAGTATGGTCATTTTAACAACATTAATTCTTCCAATCCATGAGCACATTATATCTTTCCATCAGTTTGTGCCCTTTCAACTTCTTTCATCAGTACCTTGTAGTTTCCTGAGTATCAGTCTTTACCTACTCAGATTTATTTCTAGGTATTTTTTTCTTTTTAATGTAATTATAAATGGGATTGTTTTCTTAATTTCTTTTTCTGATAGTTAACTGTTGATGTATAGAAATGCAATGGATTTCTGTATATTAATTTTGTATTCTGCAACTTTACCAAGTTCATTGATGAGTTCTAGTAGGTTTTTGGTGGTTTCTTTAGGATTTTCTATATGTAGTATTATGTCGTCTGCAAACAGTAACAGTTTTACTTCTTCCTTTCCGATCTGAATTCCTTTTATTTCTTTTCTTTATCTGATTGTGGTGGAAGTCCTAGCCACAGTGGAAGTGGAAGTTCTAGCTAATAGCCTTCAGGTTCTCCTGAAAGTAAGCCCCACTGGCCTTCAAATCCAAATGTTCTGGGGGCCCATCTTCCTGATGCAGGACCCTCCAGAATGGGGAGCCCAATGTGGGACTCACACCCCTCACTCCTTGGGGAGAGCCTCTGCTATTGTAATCAATAGTTGCTCTATAAAGAGCTGTAATTTTGGTTTGCCCATGGGAGGAGGTGAGCTCGGGTCTTCCTACTCTGCCATCTTGGCCATTCCTCTGGTTGTTTCAAACATTGTTTTCCAATTTTTGATCTGTATATGAACTTTGCCTATTATATCTTTTAAAAAAGAGTTCTTAATTTTAATGTATTTTCCATCCATTTCTTTTTTTTAATCTTAGAGTTTGTGTTTCTGAGTGTTGGTTTAAGAAGTTCTTCCACACCCCAAAGCTAGAAGAATAATCTACATGTTTCTTTCTCCTTTTCCATTAGCCTTTTTAGATTTGCTTTTTCCATTTAAGACTTTAATCCAACTGGATTTCACCCTTGTATATGGTATAAACACGCATTCTCAGTGGCGGTAATGGCACTCCTAAGAAAGTGAAATTGGTTCTTAGGGGGTAAAAAAAACCTTGGATAGTACAATTGTTTATAGCCCTTCAAGGGCCATAAAAAGATATATTCTATATCCAGGGTATTAAAATTTTATTGGGAAAGGAGGAAAATTAGGAAAAAATTATACATAAAAATTTTTCCTCAAAGGATAGTAATGAAAAAACTGGTTGAGAAACACTGGTATAGGCTAAGAATCCAGCATTACTTTTCTCCATAACATATTTCCCTTGTCTATTAAATAATTTATCAATTCTTTCTCTACATGCATGTATCAGTTGTCTCATACCTGGCAGTGAGGTCCCCCCTTTCACTGCTCTTTTTCAAAATTGCTTTAATTATTCATAATATATTTAGTCATCTTATACATGTTAGAATAAATATGTTTAATTCATTTTTTTAAAGTTCTACTGGAATTTTAATTGGGATTGAATTTATTGATTAATTTTAGAGAACTGACATCTTTACACTGTTGCCTTCCATTTCATGAGTGTGGTATAACACTCCATTTATTTAGGCTTTTGTACCCTTAAAACTTTTCTCCATAGAGATCTTGTACATTGTTTATTTGGTTAAATTCAGTTTATAGTTTTGAATGCTATTATGAATGACATCACAGAATCTGTTCTATTTTTAGTTGACTATTGCTGATGCAGAGGAACACTATTGATTTTTGTGAGCTTATCTTGTTGTATCTGGCATTCTTACTGAATTCTCTAATTAGCTCTAAGCCTTTCTGTTGATTCAGTTGGGATTATCTCACCTGAAAAGAAAGAAAGAGAGGAGGAAGGAGAGAAGGAAAGGCAGAAGGGTGGAAGGAAGAAAGGAAGGAAAAGGATAAAAAAGAAAAACAAATTGTGTGCTTCCTCTCAAGTAGATAGGGAGAAACCAATAATCCCGTGACTTATCAATAGCAAGAGAAACAGTGAAGAGAACACTTGTGGATCACACTACAATAATTAGCTGGTCTAGTTTAATGGCACAGGTAAATCTGCTTTGCATTTCAACAATCAGCTTATTCAATTCTGCCTAATAAATGCCTATAATTACTGTTAACTTCCTAATTCATATGCTTGGTCCTTTTTTGTCATATAATTATGAATTTCAGGAATGTATTATGTTGCAAAAGGGTACAACCAGTTGTATGGCTTTATCTCAGCAAGCAGTGCAGTAATCAATACTCTATGGCTTTCTTTGAGTAGTCCTACTTAATAACCTCTGAACAGTCTCACCAGTACTCACAATGAGAAGAAAATTTATGCACATGAATTAGAAGAGGAAAAAATCTCTTGAATAGTTTCCTAAGTGATGACCTATCAAAAGTGGCTAAGTCAAAGTGATCATTTTTGCCTGATGATCCAAGTTTATTGCTTAATAAGAGCTTCAAGAGATTAGTTGCATCAAAATATACACACCTTTCCCTGAATTGAACAACATGTACAAAATAAAATTATGCTTCATCATAATAAACTTGGACAAGGTTTCCATGCAAACATACAACTGTAGAAGCTGGAAATTTCCCAAAATAGTCACAAGAAATCTAAATGTCTTTAAAACAAGTTCCTGAAAATGATCAAATCAATTGGACTGAAAATTTCTTTACCACCTAAAAAGCCCAAGGAATCACTTGGCCAATGAGTAATTTCTACCAGAATAAAAGTATGGCATTTGGCAACATATAAGCATATGTACTTTAAATACCATCAAATAGATTTCTACATAAAGCTTTTTGTAAGCTAAATGGATATCAGAGGTAAGGTATACAGAAGAAACACTACATTAACTGTATTAAAGAGAACAGATTTCTCTGTATCCATTACGTGGGACAGGTGGAAGGACAAATTTGTAACAGTGGGATAATCTTAGCTTCCCTTAGTAAAGTAGGCAGGACTCAAAGTAAAATATGATGGCTTAGCAAGGAGGGAGAAAATCATAACAAAAACATCTTTATGAAGGCTCTCCTGTGTAGTTCTATTAAAAAATATAAGAAGAACATGAGATTTAAAGGAAACATTTTCAAACAAAGCAATAGAGTAGTGATTTAATGTAGGTCATCATTAAAGACAGCAGAGCTGTCAATAACATTGTTAATTCATTATACATTGTACATATCTCTATGAAAACACGAATTCACCCTATGTCATAATTATGAGCAATTAGCAGTCAGGAATTCTTTCTTCCTCTCCTGTTTTGTTTTGTTTTGTTTTGTTTTAAATCTCCTGCACCGGGTACAGTGCATAGGTACGTAGCAGGTGTTCAATCTTGGAAATGCTTTGTGTTTTAAAGTCACGTGATTATATGACTTTGCACTATTTCTAGATGTATTCATTATCATTGGATTTGTCTAATAGGCATATGATTTATTCTGCTTGGGCCACAATGCCACAAATTAGTTCAGTCTAAACCAATTCTTCTAACCCCCAAGTTGGACTTTTAACTCTGCCAAATGCTATTTGACAGTAGATTCCCGAATACTGAAAATCTTGCCAAGCATACATTATGTTGTTGTATAATTACAGCTTTCTAGTACTCAGTATGGTATTATTAGCTCAAGCTGTAGCTCATTTAGTGTACATAATTACAGCACACTCAGCAGTGAACACTGACCTACAAAGGGGAGATTTCTGGTGCTATTTTTTATCTACTTCAATTGACAATAAATGTAGTTATCACTAGGACTCCAAATTTTGAGAAAGTTTGATATTCGTGCTGCATTTGCAAGTACCTTTGGAATATCCAACATCACGCTGATATTTTAGAGCTATTATTTCTACTAATGATGATTGAGTGTTAGTATTATTTGAACAAAAGTTCTTTTTTTTTTTTTCGGTACGCGGGCCTCTCACTGTTGTGGCCTCTCCCTTTGCGGAGCACAGGATCCGGACGCGCAGGCTCAGCGGCCATGGCTCACGGGCCCAGCCGCTCCGCGGCATGTGGGATCTTCCCGGACCGGGGCACGAACCCGTGTGCTCTGCATCGGCAGGCGGACTCGCAACCACTGCGCCACCAGGGAAGCCCCAAAAGTTCAATTTTTTTCTTGTTCTTTCCTCTGGTGGGTGCCTGGGTAAACAACAAGGGGCAAAATGGTACAAAAGTGTGCAAGCCTTAAAGAATCGTTCTGCTGGAGATTATAGCTTGTTAAGTTTTTATAATGCCTAGGGCATGTTCACACCTCAGTAGATTACACTTTCTTGTCATCATTCCACTTATGTATTTTGCAGCTCCAAACACCCCTTTTTAAGAGGCCTAGGAGTTAGCCCTTAAGCACCTGGTGGTTGGAGGTGTGTTGTCATAGGGATCAGGATTGTCTTGGATAAGAGGTAGAAAGGTCTTAGGTGAACTTCACGTGGAAGTGTGGAAGGCTGCAGTTGCCTGAGTATTTCCTCCCCAACTGGCTTCATGTCTTATTGCTCCCTCGTCACTATTACACATCTCAACCAGGCTACGTTCATTGCCTTTGCCTATGTGTTCCTCTAGGATTTACTCGCATTACAAGAAAGGTTAAGGTGTGACCAAAATATACGGCACTTAATTGAAACTCTTAATAGCAATGATCAAAGAACTTTATTTTTTTAAAAAGCAAGTATCCTGAAGACTTTTTCTTACCTTTCCTTATAGGATTGTCATAAATAAGAGTTAATGCTCTTGCACATTATTTCACACTTGTAAAGCTCTGCAAACCTCAAGAAGAAATCTCTTTAAGTGTGCAGTATATATTCCATTTTATTCCAAAATGCACATTTTAATTCAAAGAAATTACTTTTTAAGAAAGAACTGTCAGTTTTCAAAGTATTTATAATTTACATTTGAAGAATGTTATTTTAAAATATTATGAAGATGAAAGCTATGGCTGAGTCAGTATTAAGGATCTCTTTTCATCTCTCATGTGGAAAAATATACATGAAAAATTTTCATTTATGTGGTTGAAATTTCATATGCTAATTAGGCCAGAGAATTAATTTTAATTCAAGAAAAGTCTTTTTGGTACTATGTAAAAAGACACTTATCTGCATAATCAGTTAACAAACTTATAGAGGGCGTTTATTTTATGTGAGCATTTTTCAGACTTTGGTTCAACCAATGACACATACATACACATATTCGTTTCCTAACACTAAGCCATGTTATAATAAGGTTCTACCTAAAACATCTTGACATTTTCCTCACATGGATGTTGCTTCCATTATAGAACTGAATGACCATTTTGAAACTGAGTGACTGGCTATATAAATAAAGTGAGCCTCTCTTGATAAGTGCCAGTGAAGTACAGAAATGTTAGAGTTGGTCTCAGTGTTGAGATCCTAGACATCATTCAGCCCAGCAATATCATTTACAAACAAACTAAGGCTCAGAGAACCAACCTGACTTGGAACACTCACACTGTCTCTAAAGGTAAAATCCAAGAGATTGTGCAAAGGAAAACCTTTTAGTTTGAATAAACAAATCAATTAGTAATTTGCAAAAAGAATTACTCTCACAGCATTCATGTAGATACACACCATCGGGTGTCTAATAATCAAGGCCTACCATCTTGAAACGTTTAATGAAAATACTTGAGTTCGACATATCCACCTGAAATTTATTATAAATCTCTTACAGGAAGTGTGTATATTAGATGCCATGAGTGGTTTTAAATGTTAATAAAAGGAAGGATGGGAATTCCCTGGCGGCCCAGTGGGTAGGACTCGGCACTTTCAATGCCGTGGCCTGGGTTCAATCCCTGTCCCGGGGAACTAAGATCCCACAAGCCACACCGGGTGCGGCCAAAAAAAAAAAAAAGTTAATAAAAGGAAGGAGGAAGGAAATGGGGGGGGGAAGAAAAAAACAATGCCTATCCTCCAAAACTTATTTCTAGCTAGAAAGAAGGTATTGTTATTTAACACTAAGCCTCCGTAAGCATTTCTGTATTATGTTTGTCTCTGCCATTAAATGAAAAGCATTTCAAAGGCAGAGCACATATCTGATTGATCTCCCAGAGTGAGTACCTTCTGTTAATAGCATTTGCTCAGTAAATGCATCTTGAATTGAAATGAATTCTGTCATTATTATGGTACATCCAAACACCAATAATAGGATGAAACCTATCTTTTATATACCCTTTCAGACTCACTGATGTTCATCCAATAAATCTTTTGCATAAAGGATAATTAATATTATTTTTTTTAAAACAATAGCTTGCACAGGTAGGTTTCAAAATACTTGAGGGAAAAGTACCTGATGAAAACATTCATCCTTTTAAAAAACGTCACTGACTATTTAAAATATCAGTGTGGCATTTTTCTTGAAATGAATAATGACTGATTTAGAAACACACTCATTGGCACTCTCGCTAGTCATTTAATTGTGATCTTGAAGGTAAATTGGCAATGTCAGCTGAAGAAGAACGCTTTGATTCTTTATTAAGTTACTCCAGGTTGAGAGGGGAAAATAAGTGAACGGCAAGAAAGAGTGTTATACGTTGAATGAGGTCCCTAAAGACAGATGATCAGTTGTCAGGGATTTGGTCTATCTAAGGCAGAAAAGCCCGGAGTTTGGGTGTCATAGAGGAATCAGCCAGAAGGAAGAGCGTGAACAAAGGCACAGAGGTGAAAGGGTCAGTGTACCTTTCCCTTTGTTCTAGAAACCTAGGTGCCATTTTGAGTACCAGTTCTGATCAGTGGTTTCTGTTTTGTTTACTGTGCCTGAGTGCTTCTCGGCACCTTGCCTAATTCCGCCAAGTCACTTTAGAACTAAGGTCTTGCTTGGCTCTTGCCAGCCCCACTCCCACCCCCAAACAGCTGAAATCCTCCCAACACACCCCAGAACATGCTCACCAGATAACTGACTTTCCCAAGTCATGTTATTAGCCACCATACTGGTTTGCTATGAAAATAAATCCAATAATGTCTGTCAGTTGTCCAGCGTGATGCCTGATGGATGTTTTTTCCATTCCCCTCTGAGCCGTGTCCTCTGCTATTTTGTATTACTACTACCTTCACCCTCCACACGCACCCAGACATATGAAGTGCTTTCTTGAAATACCAGCCATTTTCCGTTGGCCTTCTCTCTACTGCCTGTGCTCTGCATAGAATAGTATTGGTACCTGCACGGGCAGCTGGCTCGGCTCCTGTGTCGCAGGCTCCATCTCTCCAATGGGAGGATCTCATTTCCCGTGCTGGCCCCTCCCAGGCTGCAGCTTCCTGAGGACTTGTCCTGAAATAGGATACTAGGAACTTTGAGTCTGGAAAAGAGAAAGTTTGGGGAAACAGAGCTGTTTTTTAATATTTGAAGACCTGACTCATAAACAAGCAATCAGACCTGAGTTTCTAAACGTTTTATGCTCTTTGGTGGTCCAGTGAAGCTTATGAATGCTTTCTTAGAATAATACTTTTAAATGCACAAACTATAACACATAGGATTACAAGGAAACCAATTATATTGAAATACAGTCAACAAAATATTTTTTAAAACAAGTTTGTGGGACTTCCCTGGCAGTCCAGTGGTTAAGACCCCATGCTTCCACTGCAGGGGGCACGAGTTCGGGGAACGAAGATCCGCATGCTGTGTGGCATGGCCAAAAAACAAACAACAGGGCTTCCCTGGTGGCGTAGTGCTTAAGAATCTGCCTGCCAACGCAGAGGACACAGGTTCGAGCTCTGGTCTGGGAAGATCCCACGCGCCGCGGAGCAACTAAGCCCGTGAGCCACAACTACTGAGCCTGAGCGTGTAGAGCTTGTGCTCCACAACAAGAGAAGCCACGACAATGAGAAGCCCACGCACCGCGATGAAGAGTAGCCCCCACTCGCCGCCAACTAGAGAAAGCCCGCACACAGAAACAAAGACCCAACGCAGCCAAAAATAAATAAATAAATAAATTTTAAAACAAACAAACAAATAAAACAAGTTTGTGATACAGCAATGTATATGATTTTTTTATTAGCACAATAAATAAGAAGTAGCAACAGGCTTAATAACCTCTGAAATTGCAAAGTTACGCTGTCAAAGACATTTCAAGATTTCTGGAACAACTAGAATGTCATATGAAGATATGTGTGATTTCTGTTGTCGACAAAGTCATGGAGACTGTTAAGAACTACTGAGGTTTGTTGCCGCCGTACATAATTGAAGGAAATCTAAATTTGGCTACAGATAAGTGAAAATAAAGATGTCATTTATTTCCCCACCTAAGTTCACAGAGCCTTGAAATCTAGGCAGAGATATCCTTGGCCCATGCCTTCCCCTCCCCACCCATGTAAGGACTGTGAAGATCCAATACTAGACTCATTCTGTGCCGCCCAAAAGAGCAGAATTAGGCTCAGTGGGTTCATGAAATCTATAGAGACAGATTGCATCTCAGCACAATAAAGAACCTCCTAACAATTAAAAGTCTTCAAAAAGGGCTTCTCTGGTGGCGCAGTGGTTGAGAGTCCGCCTGCCGATGCAGGGGACACGGGTTCGTGCCCCAGTCCAGGAAGATCCCACATGCCACGGAGCGGCTGGGCCCATGAGCCATGGCCGCTGGGCCTGCGCGTCCGGAGCCTGTGCTCCGCAACGGGAGAGGCCACAACAGTGAGAGGCCTGCGTAACGCAAAAGAAAAAAAAAAAAAGTCCTCAAAAAATAATAGACCGCTTAGTGAAGTAATGAGTTTTTTTTTTCACTAAAAACTATTCAAAACAGGTTGAATATGATTAAGTAAGGATTTCTGTATTGGAAATGAAATTGGGATCCCATTTACATAAAATATAATAGGAACAATATTTTCTAGAGATGGGCAATGCAGCAGGCTTGCTAACATTTGCCAGGCATGGTGCAAAGTGCTTTATGTTGGTCAACTCATGCAATTACAGCAGAATACTGGGAGGTAGGCATTATCCCCTGACTATCAGCTCAGTTATTTTAAAATATCTCGACCAGGCCAAACATCTCAGAGGTAGAATTCAAATCAAGGTCTTTCAGACCCCAAAGGTTAGTAGTTTCCATCTGTAAAATGGAGTTCATAATACCTACTTAGAGGGTTGTTATGAAGACTTCAAAAATAATATATACCAAGTACATATGTCAGATTTTCAAAGATCTAATCTATTCTAAGTGCTTTACATGTATTAATTCATTCCATCTTCACAACAATTCTAAGAGGTAAATAATCTTATCATCCCCATTTTACAGATGAGAAAACAGAGGCACTAAGATGTTGAATAGTTTGCCAAAAGCTATACAACCAGTAACTGGATTTGAACCCTGGAAGTCTGACTCTAGAGTCCATGCTGGTAACCACTAGGCTACACTGCACCTCAACATGGTACTTGCGATTTGTTTTATGCATATTTAAGATTTCTCTCCCCAACAACACAGTTACTGTGAAACTGAGTCTCCCTAAAAACTAGTTCCTCTGCCAATTTTATGATTAACCTCTCTATCCAAAACTTTATTCCCTTTCCTGTCCTGTATCTGTTCCCCCTCAAGATTGAGGAGTATCCAAAAAAAGGGAGGGATTGAAACCGAGCAGGAGCCTGCGGAAACTTCTTGGGTACAAAAGTCCCTCTGGGTCCTCTGTCTCTTATTTGTAGAAAAGAAAAAGGGCTCTAGTATCCTAGGTCTTCTCTGAGTTCCAAAGAGCAGGCTCAAGCAGTTAACAATCAAGACAAGAGTCACAGGACACCTAGTTCCTCCTAAAGGGATATAGATGACAATCTGATACATATCTTTGAGTTGTTCTACAGAAACTAAGAACCTCCTCTCCCCCGACCTGGTAGAGGATGGTGACTACAAGCTTACCACAAGCACGTAGACTCCAGAATGGTTGGAGTTGGAGATTCTCAAAACATCACCGTATTACCCCACCACCAACCAATCAGAAGAAGGTCCACGCACAAGCTCATCATGCATCCTATGACCCTTTTTCCTAACACTCTTTAAAATCCTTGCCTGAAAGCCATTGGGGAGTTGGGGTCTTTTGAGAATGAACCACCCATACACGTTGCTTGGTGCCTGCAATAAACACCATACTTTTCTTCACCGCAGCTAGGTGTCAATAAATTGGTTTTGCCACACAGCAGGCGAGCGGACCCAAGTTTCATTCGGTAACAACTGTTCAAGGTAAAAAATGGAACTGCCTTAGTAAACCTAGGGTTGTTTGGGCATGTAAATTCAAACTAGGCCTGCAGTTTTGTACGTCACTGCACAGCCCATAAATGTTGAAGATCTCTGACTGTCATCCTAACCTACACTTACTGCACATGCTCATACCTAAGCAGGGAAGAGAGAGTTTCTCACGTCTTCATTCTTATTCCTTCATTCTGTCAGGGCTGTTGGATGAATCAAAAACAAATGACCTGGAGCCAAAGCAAAAAAAAATCACAGATAGGCAGGACTCCTCCTATCTGACTCGGTCTTTTGAGGGAGATCAGGAACATATATGTCAGCTTTACCTAAGTCCCTCTGTAAAATAAACAAGAATCATTCCAAAGGACCTTTTCATTTCATTGGTAGATTTCTCCCTTTTGCCCTCTTGCCATATGCTCCTTGCTCTTTCACCTCTATCTGAGGGGCACAGCAAGGAAGACTAAAAAAGATGTAAAATGTAAAATGTAAAAATTTCCAAATAATGAAATGAAAGAACAAGACTTTTGGGGAATCCATCCCTGTCAGTTTGACCCAAACCAACTTGTTCTGCTGCTGTTGGCTGCTTTTTAAAATCATTAATACTATTATGTTACATTTTTAAACTCTGAGGACATTTTCTTCATGGTTGGTCAGTGACAATGTAATCCAGGGAAGAAAGAAGAACCACCCTCTCTCAGGGAAGCTTTTTAAACCGCCGCTTTGATTCTTGCTAAGCTGGGTTTCTCTGTCCTACAGCTTGGAGTGTCCACAACTTTGGACTCCAGGGTGGTGATTCACAAGCTGAGATTTATGACTTGCTATTTTCAAAGAGACAAGCAAAAAATATTTATTTCTGTCGTTTCTCTCAGGAAGTCATCTGAGTCACTCCCATGTCTCTCTTGGTATTTAAAAGACCATAGTTTTCTATGTCTGTGAGTCTGTTTCTGTTTCTTAAATAGATTCATTTGTATTATTTTTCTGATTCTACATACAAGTGATATCATATAATATTTGTCTTTCTCTGTTTGACTTACTTCAATTAGTATGATATTCTCTAGGTCCATCCATGTCACTGCAAATGGCATTATTTCATTCTTTTTTATGGTTGAGTAACGGGGAAAGTGGGGTAGGGGAAGGATAAATTAGGAGTATGGGGTTAACAGATACACACTACTATATATGAAATAGATAAGTAACAAGGATTCACTGTATAGCATGGGGAACTATATTCAATATCTTGTAATAACCTATAATGGACAATAAAATAAAATCTGAAAATATATAATATATATAAAACTGAATCACTTTGCTGTCCACCTGAAACCAACACAATATTGTAAATCAACTATACTTCGATTTTTAAGAAGACTATAGTTTTTTGTTTTGTTTTGTTTTGTTTTTTGCGGTATACGGGCCTCTCACTGCTGCGGCCTCCCCCGCTGTGGAGCACAGGCTCCGGACGCGCAGGCTCAGCGGTCATGGCTCACGGGCCCAGCCGCTCCGCGGCATGTGGGATCTTCCTGGACCGGGGCACGATCCCGTGTCCCCTGCATCAGCAGGCGGACTCTCAACCACTGTGCCACCAGGGAAGCCCAAGACTATCGTTTTGAGTAATCATATAGCAATCTTCATAAATGGATGTAGACTGACAGACATAATGATTTAGATTTGGCTGAGATAATTGCACCAAACACTTACTGAGCCCACTACTTGCCAGGCAGTATGTTAAACATTTACATACTTTCTCTCATTTGATCTTAACAAAGACTCTGTGAGGTATTCATACCTATAGGCCCCATTTTATATGAATGAACAAAATAAACAAAGTGACTGAGCAATTTACCGAAGAGCCTGCTGCTGGTACGTGTGGAACTGGAATTCAATCTATGTCTGTCAGATTCCAGAGCTCAAGTTCTTAACCCTCTGTTTTCAATTATCAGGGAACTTTCTCCATAACCCAGGCAGGCCCTGGCAAATACTGCTGAAATACTTGGTTTATAGCAATGCATTGAAGCCCTCTATCCACCTATTTTAAAAACGTAGTCCAAGCTACTTTTCTTGATACTCTCTGTGTCTTGAAATCCTTTCAGAATATGCTGTTTACAATAGCCACGACATGGAACCAACCTAAGTGTCCATCGACAGATGAGTGGATAAAGAAGATGTGGCACATATATACAATGGAATATTACTCGGCCATAAAAAGGAATGAAATTGAGTGATTTGTGGTGAGGTGGATGGACCTAGAGTCTGTCATACAGAGTGAAGTAAGTCAGAAAGAGAAAAACAAATACCGTATGCTAACGCATATATAAGGAATCTAAAAAAAAAAATGGTACTAATGAACCTAGTTGCAGGGCAGGAATAAAGAGGTAGACAAAGAATGGACTTGATGACATGGAGTGGGAGGGTGAAGCGAGATTAGCGTCAACATACATACACTACTGAATGTAAAATAGTTGGCTGGTGGGAAGCAGTAGCGTAGCACAGGGAGATCGGCTCGGTGCTTTGCGATGACCTAGAGGGGTGGGATAAGGAGGGTGGGAGGGAGACACAAAAGGGAGGGGATATGGGGACACGTGTATGCGTATGGCTGATTCACTTTGTTGTGCAACAGAAACTAACACAGTATTGTGAAGCAATTATACTCCAATAAAGATCTATTTAAAAAAAAAAAGAATATATAGTTTATATTTACTAAGCACCCTCCATGTGCTGATTAGTGCAAGAAAAGTTATTTTTAGCAAGAAGAAAAGTCTTTTCTGGGGGTCAGTTTCATAAATGCAGCCACACCTGCTGCACTTATGAGTCTGGCTGAAGTCACCAGGGTGACGAGCTGAAGGGGGCTTTGTCTCAGTGACGCCTAAGACACACCCTACAATACACATCTCCAGGATCTCCTAAGAGGTGGGAGACCACTAGGTCAAGTCACTGGGGGGAAATCTGGATCTTACTAAACAGACTCAGATTGCTCACTGTTTGGAAAAGTGGCATTCACCCATGGACAATATTCTCCTTAAGGACCCTCCTTCTGGAAAAATCCTTTTAGTGCCTCCAGCTGTTTCTTGACCTTCTGCTCAGGTTTTCACAATTCAAAAATAACCATTTATGGAACTGCCAGCAGTTACTCAGGTAATTTTTATTGGTTCACGTCAAATACTTGCTCCCTTTTGCTTAAGCCACCTGTGGCTGCTTTGCCAAAGAATTTTTTTAATCAATAAACACTGGGTTTTACCTAATAAACTATTAGCAGTCAGAAGTCCAGAAATTTTACAGGATACTTCTTAGTAATTATTGTAGTAAGAAACATTTCATGGGAATTTATTCTTTAAAAGAAATATAGACTATAAACACCGGAATCTGCTAGAAGAAAAAGGGGAAATCTTAGGTTGGCAGAATTGGAGGATTGTCATATTTTTATATTTCACTGCATTATTTTGACTTCAGTTTGCAAAGCCTTAGAAGTCTTTAGATAAACACAATTGAGAAGAAAGCCTTTTCTGTGAGCTAGAGAAACATTTTAGTATTTGTTCTGGTTTATTTTTAATTTCTTACTTATAAAAACTATGAAATATTTTTTTTAATTAATTAATTAATTTATTTATTTTTGGCTGTGTTGGGTCTTCGTTTCTGTGCGAGGGCTTTCTGTAGTTGTGGCCAGCGGGGGCCACTCTTCATCGCGGTGCGTGGGCCTCTCACTATCGCGGCCTCTCTTGTTGTGGAGCACAGGCTCCAGACGCACAGGCTCAGTATTGTGCCTCACGGGCCTAGTTGCTCCACGGCATGTGGGATTTTCCCAGACCAGGGCTCGAACCCGTGTCCCCTGCATTGGCAGGCAGATTCTCAACCACTGCGCCACCAGGGAAGCCCGAAATATATTTTTAAAACAAGAAGTACTAATGACTGATAAGTGCCAAAAAAAGTGTTCTAATTTTTGCAAAATTTGTAAAATGTAAACTTCGATTTTCCACCTGTGAATTAAAAATGAGAGAGAGAGAGAGAGAGAGAGAGAGAGAGAGAGAGAGAGACAGTGCATCAGTGGTTCCAGTGGTGTGGTTCCTATTGCATGGGTGAGTTTAAATTGAAACAATCTTTCTGACAAATTGTTCAGAAATTATATAAAATCCTTAAAAATATTATTTCCTCATAACTTTTAAATCCAATAATATAGCTTCTAAAAATCTATTCTAAGAAAACAGTTGCAGACAGAATTGAAGATTTACATACAAATTCATTGATCACAGCCATGTCAGGAGAGCAGGATCCCTAGCAGATGCTCCTGAGGTGTCTAACTGGTCTACTATGAACTTCAGTGCTGACAGCCATCTTGTGTAGTAATCTGAAGAACATTTTAGACATGGAGTTAAAAAAACAACAACTTGGGATCAAGGTTTTACTCTGACCCTCTTATCTACTAGCTGACTCTAGAAAATTACTTTTTTCATCTGTTAGTTAACATTTTCATCCGCAGCATAACATACTCTTTAAGATCTCCAGACTCTGTTAATTCCCAACTCTACTATATACTAGCTAATTGAACTTGAGTAAATCTTTGTGGCTCAATTTTTCCATCTGTGAAATGGGGATATAATTGGTTCTTACCATTTAGAGTTGTTTTAAGGACTAAATGAGATACTAAAGAGATACTAAAGGAGGTTCTCAAGGCTGAAGAGGGATGATAACATGAGTAACTTAGACCACCAGGAAAGAGAAGAAAGGAAAGAAAGAAAGAAAGAAAGAAAGAAAGAAAGAAAGAAAGAAAGAAAGAAAGAAAGAGAAAGGAAGGAAGAGAGAGAGAAAGAAAGAAAGAATGAAAGAGAAAGAAAGGGAGAGGGAAAGAAAAAGAGAGAGAGAAAGAGGGAGAAGGAAGGGAGGGAAGAAGGAAGGAAGGAAAGAAAGAAGGAAAAAATAGTATTCACGTGTTATTTCAGATTATCAAGGGATATACTAAATAAAAGAAGTTATCTGTTGGGAAATGGTAATCAGGACTGGGGGGAATAGATGAGCGACTGTTCTTTTTCATATAGGCTTAATCATACTATTAGACTATTTTAATCTGCATGCATGTATTATTTTGATAAAAATTTAAACATTTAATTTGAAAAAACTATACAGCAGACCCATCACATTAAGGGGGAAAAAGTTTTAAAAACTGGTATGACAGAATAACACTCATTTTAAAAAGTTCTACACAAATAGTTTTTACTATTATAATCAAGAAAATACTTTTAAAAATAAAGAAAGAAAAGATGAGGTAGAATCACTGATATCTTGGTTCTACATTGTGCACTTAAGTATTTGAAATTATTTCAATAATTAGTTCTTAAAAGCAACAATGAAAATAAATTTAAGAGCACGAATAGTAGGATTTCCCTGGTGGTCCAGTGGTTAATAATCTGCCTTCTAATGCAGGGGACACATGTTCGATCCCTGGTCAGGGAACTAAGATCTCACATGCTGTGGGACAACTAAGCCCATGCGCCCCAACTACTGAGCACGCGGGCCACAACTAGACAGCCTGCGTTCCACAACTACAGAGCCCACCAGCTCTGGAGCCCATGTGCCACAATTAAGAGAGAAGCCCGCGCGCCGCAGCAGAGGATCCCGCATGCTGCAACTAAGATCCTGCATGCCGCAACTAGACGCAATGCAGCCAAAAATAAAATTATTTAATTAATTTTTAAAAAAAGAGCACGAGTAGTTATATTATGCTAGTTCAAATAGAAATGTCTGGGGACCACTGGGATGTAAATAATATGAGTAAGGTACCTATGTAAAATGCAGGAAACTCTGGATTTGGAGTTTAAAAAAAACTAGATTGGAGTTCTGGCTCTGCCGCCTGCTAACTCGGTAATGTTGGTTAAGTTCTTCAACATCAGTGAGCCTTGCTTTCCCCCTGTAAAAAGGGGGAAATAACTGAACTCACAGGATTATTGTTGAGATTAAATGAAATAATATATGAAAGCCCTATAAACAGCTATATGAATATGTATACATGAATAGGTATATATTTTTAAACTCTTTTTAAATATTAGGTTTTAAAACAAAAAAGCTAACTATAGACAACCTATTAAAAGAAAAATTATAAGGGAGCATTTTAAACATTTTTTAGAAAGTATACTTTAACATAAGGTGTAGTTGTAGATAAATTATTACCATCCCTAGCTGCTGGCTAGTACCCTAGCACGCTTGTAACAATCCTGTGTTTTTTAGCTTACAGTTTAAAAAATCTGATTATAAAAGTAACACATGCCTATTAATATATATCCTCAAATGTATCTTCCAAAAAATAACTTTTAATGGCCACAAAACATTCCATTAAGCAGCTGCACAGTAATTTAACATCTTCTTATGGTTAAGACAGGTTGTTTCCAACTTTGCAGTATCATAATTAGCCTAGGCTCAATATGCTTCTACATAAATTGCTCAATATGCTCCTGAGTCATAACTGCCTATTTACTCATCTGTTTTCCCCAGTGGACAATAAGCTTTGTGAGAGACTATTCCTTTTTTGCCACTGTTACTTAGTGCCTAGTATTTCACCTGGACATAGTATCTTACATATATAAATATGTGTTGTGGGAATAAACAAAAGAATTAATTAATGAATACTGGTATTTCCCCACAGAACTCAAGAGGTATTGCAGGGGAGCCCAAAAAAATGAGGTAACTGGTATGAAAGTCCTTTGCGTGTTTCGAACTTTAGCATCTTTTAATCTCATTCCTTTTACTGTTTTTATTGTTACCATAAACGAGCACAATAAGAAAGAGACGTTTGAGAGGCAGATGTGGGCACTGGTGGGGCCTGGTATGGGAGAGAGGGGTATGACACACCTCTTCCTCTCCTAGACACTAGCAAGCAGGCTCTAGTTAATTCTGGTTTGGCAAGGACAAAGCTTTCATCATAACGGAATCTTTTGATGGCAGGGCAGTTATGTAGCTGTTTCAAAGCAGGAAGAAAAAAAAAAAGGAATGACTGTGGGGGAGGGGAAATTATGGGAGGAAAACATTTTTTCTGGTTTTCTACTTAGAGTATGAGTTAGAAACACATAAAGGGGAGTTTATGGAAATAAATACAGAACGCAGCATTGACTACCTCTGTATACTTAAGTTCTATGCTTGAGGCCAACAAAAATGTGTAATTGCTAAAACCTGGATATAGTGTGCTGTTCCAGAGTAGCACATTGAAACCACTCTAGAGGTTAGACGGCCTTAGAGGCAGTGTGTATATTACAGGAGGAGTGCTGTATGAGGGTAATTTCTGGTTTGAAAGGGCACAAAGGAACATTTTGGGTGATGGAAATAGTTCCTACCTATCTTGTTTGGAGTGGTGATTACACGGGTGTATACAATTTTACTGAACAATTCAAACTGAACAATTAAGATCTCTGTGCATTTTATTGAATGTAAATTATACCTCAGTTTAAAATGTTAAAAACAAGAGTTTTTCTGGGACTTCCCTGGTGGCACAGTGGTTTAGAATCCACCCGCCAATGCAGGGGAAATGGGTTCGATCCCTGGTCCAGGAGATCCCACATGCCGTGGAGCAACTAAGGTCGTGCGCCACAACTACTGAGCCTGCGCTCTAGAGCCCATGAGCCACAACTACTGAGACTTCGTGCCACAACTACTGAAGCCCGTGCACCTAGGGCCCTTGTTCTGCAGCAAGAGAAGCCACCACAATGAGAAGCTCATGCACCGCCGCATTGAAGAGTATCCCCCCACTCACCACAACTACAGAAAGCCCACACGCAGCAACAAAGACCCAACACGGCCAAAGATAAATAAATAAATAGATACATTTATTTTTAAAAATTGCAAAGTAGCAAGTATATATAATTTTTTTTAAAAAGAGTTTTTCTGGTTGCAAAAATAACATGCCTTCATTGCATAAATTTTAGAAAATACAGATAAGCACAAAGAAGGAAAAAAAAATTACCTGGACTTTTACTGCCCAGAGATAATCACCCTTAACATCCAGATCATTGTTATCTGGTTTTCCATTATCCCACCATCCCAGTTATGAGGTTACTGGAGAAAGCAATAGTTATCATGATATGGACATAATCAGCTAATGACTTGGCTGCTTATAAAATTCATCCTCACCCAAACATCCTCAGCTTTACACTAGCTTCCATCCCCACCCATCCTGTCAAAGAGCTTGTCAGGAAGCTCTTCTCTGAATATTGGATGTAAACATCCACAGATGTAATGGAAATCAAATCAAAAGTGGACTGTGAATTTTTTAAAAACAAGGTATGTTTCATAAAGTCAGTGAACATAATGTTGGAAAACTACTGGGTCACATAAAAGCCATGGAAAAGGGAGACATTAGACCTGATATGCATGTACTGAGAGAAAATAAGCAGAGATGATGATAAGCACTTCAAAAGAGAATGATTTGATTATCAAAGACTAAAAGAAGCCTTTGGAAAATAATGAAGCCCTCAAATTATTTTTGTTACAAAAGTTATGATAGTACCGCAAAAGTCAGACATAAAGTGGGGAAGAAGGCTGTATCATACTGTCATACAATTTTTGTCCAAAAGAGAAGCCAAAATATCAACACTTTAAAAGTTAATTCCCAATCAAACATATAAAAAACTATTTCCTGTAACACAGCTGCTGAAATATTAATGTGCATAGGAATCACCTGAAAGTCTTGTTAAACTGCAGGTTGTGATTCAGTTAGATTGGAAGAGGGGGCCCAGATTCTGCATTTCTAACGAGCTCCCACGAATGCTGATACGGTTAGCCTCTGGACCTTACTTTGAACACCAAGACTGTAAAACTGTGATTTAAGTAGATTCACTTTAAGTGGCCTTTATCCAATACTCATTAGCTTTGAGCATTAAGAAAGGCTTCCCTATCCTTCCAGCTATTTCTAATTTAACTGTTCTAGATACATGCAATACACAGTTCTCAAATTATGAACAAAATCACCTGGACAGCTTGTGTAACCATAGATTGTTGCCACACCCAGAGCTTCTCTCTTGGTGAATCAGGGGTGGGGTCTGAAAATTTGCCTTTCTAACTAGTTCCTGGGTGATGATAATGCTGGTGGTCCTGGGACCATACTCTGTGAACCACTGGCTTAGAATGATTGCAAATAACTTCTAGGGAGTTGCTTACAATACCTGAATTACACATTGTGTTACACTTGCAAAACAAACAGGGCAATAGAAATTGTATGGATCATATGAACAAGCCCCAAACATGTGACTGTCTGAATGTTCCTGGTATTTACTGAACTCAGTCATCCAGCTCATTGCCCAAAGGTTCAGCTTGACTTTGTGTGTGTAGGTCAGTGGTCACCAACTGTTTTGACTCCAAAATTATTTTTATTATTAATGATTTTCTATCATTTTGTATAATATTAATTATATTTCTAGAGAGAGCAATGAGGCTACCTATGATAGATCTGCTTAGATTATCAATTGCTTTATCTCACTTCAGCTCACAAAGGATTACAAGTAGTGGCCCTGCCATCATCTTATTAATTAATTGTGATTGCATTATTAGAATATGCAAAATATGCACACGTATCTATTAGTATAAACAGCTCAACACACACAGTTTCTTTGTATGGATCCTTTCAGGCAACCCTCTTATTTTGAGAGGATTACTTAGTTAAAATCAGATAATACAACCTGTAAATCGACTTCCTGCATTTGTAACCTGCAATACAACACGATAGGCATAAAAGGAACAAACAATTTAAGGCTTCACTACAAATCCCTTTCCTCTGAGGAACTCCCATTCAGGATACTACAAACCTTTAATCACTACTCTTAGTATTGTTATTCTGCAGACAATGTAGTCATCTAACTGCATTTTCATCCAGCACGCAGGTTTGCTATTGGTCCAGAGTGATATCATAGGACAGTGTCAGATGCCCCAGGAGGAAATAGAGTAGTGGTTAAGCCCTGTGGCTCTAAAGCCAAATCCTGGCTCTACCACCTACCATACACTGTGGTCTTGAGCAAGTGACTAGATCACTCTGTGCCTCAGTTTTCTCATCAATAAAATGGAAGTAGTAATAATAGAACATATTTCACAGTGTCATTGCGAAACTCAAATAAGTTAATATGGGTAAAGTATTTAGAGCAGTTCCTGGCACAAATTAAGAATGCAGTAAGGGGCTTCCCTGGTGGCGCAGTGGTTGCGCGTCCGCCTACCGATGCAGGGGAACCGGGTTCGCGCCCCGGTCTGGGAGGATCCCACATGCCGCGGAGCGGCTGGGCCCGTGAGCCATGGCCGCTGAGCCTGCGCGTCCGGAGCCTGTGCTCCACAACGGGAGAGGCCACAACAGAGGGTGGCCCGCATGCCACAAAAAAAAAAAAAAAAAAAAAGAATGCAGTAAGCATTAGCTATTTTATTATGTCCTGAACACTGAACTGGAAGTCAGAAGACATGGGTTCAAGCCCTAGCTCTGTCAGTGATTACTTTTATGACTTTAGACAAGCCATTTAACCTTTCTGAGCTTCATCTGCAAAATGGGGTTCGCAATCACTGCCTTGCTAAACTGTCAGAGTTGTGGTCTCAAATAAAATAGTACATGTAAAGGTGCTTCAAAAAACTGTAAAGCAGTATGCAAAAATAAGAACCCTTCTTTATAATTTTATTTCTCTTATACCTTAATACATAAATATTATCTGAAATGTTTCATAGTAAAGAAATATGATCAAAGCAGGAATGTATTCTCAGTGAATATTTTCTTTTCCTTTTATAGCCACTCTTTTAGCAATTTATTTAAAATATTTTCTGAAATTTAAAATGAAACTCACTAGAACACAATTTCTGGAGTACTCTTTTCTCCACTAAAAAAAAAAAAAGTGAAACATCTGGCCATCTTCCTAGTCTTCTAGCTCTATGGTGTGGTATAAAAAGTGTGGGCTTTGTGCAACCCAATCGAAAAATGGGCAGAAGACCTTAATAGACATTTCTTCAAAGAAGACATACAGATGGCCAGTAGGCACATGAAAAGATGCTCAACATCACTAATGATTAGAGAAATGCAAATCAAAACTACAATGAGGTACCACCTCACACTGGTCAGAATGGCCATCATTAAAAACTCTACAAATAACAAATGCTGGAGAGGATGTGGAGAAAAGGGAACCCACCTATGCTGTTGGTGGGAATGTAAGCTGGTACAGCCACTATGGAAAGCAGTATGGAGGTTCTTCAGAAAACTAAAAAAGAATTACCATATGATCCAGCAATCCCACTCCTGGTCATATATCCAGACAAAACTATAATTCAAAAATATACATGCACTCCTATGTTCATAGCAGCACTATTCACAATAGCCAAAACATGGAAACAACCTAAATGTCCATCAACAGATAAATGGATAAAGAAGATGTAGTACATATATACAATGGAATACTACTCAGTCATAAAAAAGAACGAATTAATGCCATTTGCAGTAACATGGGTGCAACTAGAGATTATCGTACTAAGTGAAGTAAGTCAGAAAGAGAAAAACAAATACCATATGATATCACTTATATGTGGAATCTAAAATATGGCACAGGACTTCCCTGGTGGAGCAGTGGTTAAGAATCCACCTGCCAATGCAGGGGACACAGGTTTGATCCCTGGTCCGGGAAGATCTCACATGCCGCAGAGCAACTAAGCCCGTGTGCCACAGCTACTGAGCCTGTGCTCTAGAGCCTGCGAGCCACAACTACTGAGCCTGCATGCCACAACTACTGAAGCCCATGTGCCTAGAGCCTATGCTCCACAACAAGAGAAGCCACTGAAATGAGAAGCCCACATGCTGCAACAAAGAGTAGTCCCTGCTCGCTGCAACTAGAGAAAGCCCACACACAGCAACAAAGACCCAATGCAGCCAAAAATAAATAAATAAATAAAATAAAATATAGCACAAATGCACCTATCTACAAAACAGAAACAGACTCACAGACATAGAGAACAGATCTGCCAAGGAGGGAGGGCAGCACTGGGAGTGTGGGATTAGCAGATGTAAACTATTATATACAGAATGGATAAACAACAAGGTCCTACTGTAGAGCACAGGGAACTGTATTCAATATCCTGTGATAAACCATAATGGAAAAGAATATAAAAAAGAATGTCTCTATGTGTATAACTGAGTCACTTTGCTGTACAGCAGAGACTGGCACAACATTGTAAATCAACTCTACTTCAATTAAAAAAATTAAATTAAAAAAAAGTGTGGGCTTTGTGAACAGAAGACCAACATAAGTCCCACAGGAGCTGTGCAACCTTGCACAAGTCACTTAAGTGCTTACCCAGCCCACCTCCCTGGGAAGGACCTGGAGGGTAATGAAATACAAATGCTCACAGATGCCATGGATTAGAGATAACACCAGGTAACATCAGTTATACATCTAGCCTAGGAATTGGTGATTTTTTCTTTTTTTTTTTGTAAAAGACTAAATAGTAAATATTTTAGGCTTTGCAGGTCATAAGCCTCTGTCACAACTACCCAACTCTGCCACTGTTGAATGAAAGCAACCATAAACAATATATAAACAAATAGGTGTGGATGTGTTTTAATGAAACTTTATTTATGGACACTGAAGTTTGATTTTCACATAAATTTTACATGACATGAAATCTTTTGATTTTTTTCAAACCATTAAATTTACCATTCTTAGCACAAAAACAAGCAGTGAGCTAAAACTGGCCTGTGGGCCATAGTTTGCCAACACCTGGTCTAGCACAATGCCTAGCATGTAGCAGGTAATAGTAGGTGATATTAGGCATATACAGTTGCTTTATAAACTAAAAATCATTAGACATACTCTGTTGGCAACTTTGCTTGTTCTCACGCCTTAAGGACCATCAGCTCTGTGCTCTCTCAGGACCTAAGGATATAATTCATCCGGAATTGTGGACCTGGCATTATCTAAAGCATTGATTTGAACTCTAAGTCTTTTACATATGCCTAATTTTAATTCCTTGTTTTCAAGAAAATGTTAAGAATCTTTTTCTAAGTAAGAAAAAGTAATACTCATTCTAACATTTTCAGAAAATAGAAAAGTAGGAATAATGAGGAAGATCTCTCATAGTCATACCATCCAATCAGTTCCTGCTTAGTTATGTTTTCCACCTCCCCCTTTGAGGGCCATTTTCTTTCTTTCTTTTTTTTTTTTTTTTTTGCGGTACGCGGGCCTCTCACTGTTGTGGCCTCTCCCGTTGCGGAGCCCGGGCCCCGGACGCGCAGGCCCAGCGGCCGTGGCGCACGCGCCCGGCCGCGCCGCGGCGCGTGGGAACCTCCCTTGCCGGGGCCACTGTTGTGGCCTCTCCCGTTGCGGAGCACAGGCCCCGGACGCGCAGGCTCAGCGGCCATGGCTCACGGGCCCAGCCCCTCCGCGGCATGTGGGCTCTTCCCGGACTGGGGCACGAACCCGTGTCCCCTGCATGGGCAGGCGGGCTCTCAGCCACTGCGCCACCAGGGAAGCCCCATTTTCTTTATTAAAAAGAAAAGAAGAAGAAGAAGTAAAGCAACAGTTAAGTAGTTATACTTTCTCTGGCATCTGTCAGCATTACATCATTTTCTTACTCCAAACATAATGTTGTTGTTTCTTTAACTGAGTTGTTTTTGTTATCCTCCACTTCAGCTGGTTCTGGGCTTTCTCCTTCCTGAGTCTTTTCCTTCATATGCGTGGTGGTTGTGCATACCTCTTTCTATCATCATTATATATCTCAACAGAGCCCATTCTCTTCAGACACACGTGTTTTGTTTTGTTTTGTTTTCTTCCTCATCAGCTTTATATGTGATTGTAATTTCTTATAACCTATGTTTCCCTAGGCACACCAACCTATGGATCAAATGAAACCGTATTAACAATAATAAACAGTATTTTTTCTGATTTCACCCTACCTCTCTATTGTGGGACTTCTCGCTACTCTCAAAGTATCATCCAGTTGCCTTTAGGAAGCTCATAGGTGGTAGGACACATGCGCTCATAAACAAGTCATGTCAGTTACCACCTGTGTCTGCCATGATTCTCTCCTACCCTGGCCCCCTTTGGTGATACCTGCTGCCAAAGCCTCTGCTTCCCATGAAGTTACTTGATAGTGCCCAACCACTGCCACAGCGGCAGGTGATATCCACGCTAGGGGTATTGTTTTCCAAAGCTACAAACAATTAAAATCTCTCCCGCTCTTAAGACTGGTTCCCACTGTTGCAGAGTGATGAGGCCTCGGTTGTTACAACAACCGTCAGGGCTGGTCTCCACTGCAGGCTTATTGAATGTTAAAGTTGGGGGGCGGGACAGTTTTTAGAGTCCTTAAATCACTGAGGCCAGGCTGCAACAGAGAAGGATCAAGGCTTTTCTCCTTTGTGTGTTAGCATCAACAGATGAGCCACAGAATAGCTTTGTCTTGTGATCCTAGTATCTTACATAATTTATTGAAACAGAGCTTTCATTTCTTGACTCTAACATGGCTTTATAGAGGCTGGGCCAGAAGCTAAATCAGAGAGACAGATACCATGTTGTACTGATTTTACCGCCCATCTGGCCAGTTTTTGGTCCAAACTTAAGAGACCTACTTTCTCTTCCTTTAGAATGAATTCTTTCCCAGGAGACTCCTTTTCCCCTCGTGCGCAATAATGGAGGACTTGGGCCCTGATACTACACATGTAAGCATGTCTGAATGCCAGTGGTTATCAAAATTTAGATTCAAGCCAGAATTCTCCATTCCATCAGAATTCCACCCCTCAGGCATTATCATTCTTCTTAATCTGTTGTCCATTTTAAATGATGTTGGTCATAAAATCATAGTTATCTTTACTCTGGGCTTTTAGAAATATGTTTTTCTGAAATCTCCCATATGTTTTTGTAGTAGACATCTGTTGTTTTTGCAAGTCTCCTCAAGAACATTGCTCCATCAATTCTGCCTTCACTCTCTTACATCATCGGTTTCCTCTCCCCACTGGATCATTCTATCAACATATAAATTTCTCTCATAAAAAAAAAAAACCTCGATATCTTCTTCTACCTACTACCCCATTCCTCCGCTCCTTCTTATTGCAAAACACATAGAAATAAACTGTGTTGTTGTTTTTAATATATTTGTAGTCTCCAAATTTCTTTCTTCTCATTCTCTCTTGAACAGACTCCAATAGGGTTTTTTCACCTTTACACCATTTAAACTGCTTATGTCAAGGCCTCCATGTAGTTAAATCCAAAGGCGAATTCTTATTTTCACTTGACCTCCCTTCATTTGACAGAGTGATCTCTTTCTCCTTGAAGAATTTTATTTCCTTTGCTTCCAGGATATCTCATTCTCTTAGATTGCCTCTTATCTAGACTGGCTGCTTCTTCTCCGCCTCAGTCTCCTTTGCTGATTCCTTATCATTACCCTGGCATCTAAACATTGAAGTAGCACCTGATTCTTGGAACTCTTATCTTCATACTCTCTCTCCTTAAGTGGTCTCATCCAGTCTCCTGGTGTTAAATACCATCTATATACTAAAAACTCTGCAGCCAGGGACTCTCACTTGAATCCCACACTCATACGTTAACTGCCTATCAACATCTCCACTTTGAACCATGAAAGTATCTCAATTTTAATATGTCTACAATGGAACTCCTGTTCTCCTACAAACCTATTGCTCCCACAGTTTTCTGCATTTCAGTTAATGGTAATTCCAGCCTTCCAATCACTCTAGTCAAAAATCTCAGTTATCCTTGATACTTTCTCTCACGTCTCCCTCCCCCCAGTTCACTGCCATCAAAATATTTCCAGCATCTGACCTCTTTAAAACAGGTCCACTGTTATCATTTCGTTCTAAACCATTAATATCTCTAATCTGGATTATTGCCCTAATCTCTTACCTAATCTCCAGCTCTCTCCCTTTGATCAACATTTTTTAAAAATTAATTAATTTATTTATTTTTGGCTGTGTTGGGTCTTCATTTCTGCACGAGGGCTTTCTCTAGTTGTGGCAAGGGGGGGCCGCTCTTCATCGCGGTGCGCGGGCCTCGCACTATCGCCGCCTCTCTTGTTGCGGAGCACAGGCTCCAAACGCGCAGGCTCAGTAATTGTGGCTCACTGGGCCCAGTTGCTCCACGGCATGTGGGATCCTCCCAGACCAGGGCTCGAACCCGTGTCCCCTGCATTGGCAGGCAGATTCTCAACCACTGCGCCACCAGGGAAGCCCTGATCAACATTTATAAATGTCAACTATATCATGTCACTACCCTGCTCAAGCTCTCCAGTGGCTTTGCAACTAGGAGTAAAATCAGAGTCAATAGCCTACAAGATGTTTTACAATCTTTGACCTCATCCACTCTCCCCTGGCTCACTGTGCCAGGTACAAACCCATACGTACACTGCTCTTCCCTCTCCCTCTCTACGCAGATATCCACAGAGCTCATTCCCTCATCTGCTTTGGCTCAAATGAGGCCTTCTCTGATAATCCTACATAAAATTGCAGCACCCTTTCTTCCCAGCAATCTCTATTCCACTTCCCTGATATTTTCCTTCACAGCACATATAACCACTTGAAATATAACATAGTTTATTAATGTAGCTGTTTATTGTTTCTCTCCCTCACCCCAACTGGAATGCAAGGTCCAATAGAGCAAGAATTTTTGTCTATATTATTCACTGGAATATATACCTGGAATCTAAAATAGGCATACACATATTAGGCACTCAGTAAATAGTTGTTGAATGAGTGAATGAATGAATGAATCCCCAGAAACTCCAATTCTTAGAGTGGACCCTTAATTTTCCTTCATGGAACTGCTCCTTTTCAGTCTATCTGTGCTGACTTTACCTCCTCAGTTTCAGACGTAGTATATTCCTGGTATATACCTATTCCCAGCCCCTATACAGGTCACATAATTGGTTTAGGGATGGGCCCATAACACAAGCCTGTCTAATGATTCTCAAATTGACTTTTTGGAAACTATTGGCGAAGAGATGCTCTCTTTCTAATGAGGTTGCTAGCCTTGTAGGACATAAGCTCAGAGCTATTAGAGGTCATCTTGCCACTATGAGAGGTGACTCTGTCTTGAGAATGAAGTCAGCACACAGGCAAGCAATTAATACCAAAAGAGAAATACTGGTTCCTGATGGCTTCATTTGAAAACCTGCATCCAACTGTGCCTGAGTCAATTTCAGTTGGATTCCTGTCACTTACAACTAAAAGAATACTAATAAATTCAAACTCTACGCTCAGTGTCCAACTCTAATACGACACTACTTTTTCTTGATATTCTTGTAGCTTTTACATACTTCACTAACCAGTTTTTCCTTATTAGTAATAAGTAATTAACTTATTAGAGGATAAGTTCCCCTAATTGCTTCCTCAGTCTTCTGAGGAATAAAATTATCATGGAGGTAAGTAAAGAATTTTTCAAATTCTCTGATTTTGGTAAAGTGGAACCTTGGAATAGTTTCAGTTCGTCCTCTGTAACTAGCTTCTGTACCAGTTTTATAGCTAGAATTTAAAAAGCACCATCTAGAACATCTGTCTGGTTAGGTGGCATGCAGCATACACCTGTAAAAATATCACTTGCCGTTTCCCATTTTTATACCAAACAAAATTATTTTCACTATTTCTATCCTTGGGTTTCTTGATCTCCTTATAGGTGAACTTTATTTATGAAGTCAGGAGACATTTATTAAATCCAAACTCCATGCCTGGTACTTTTCCAGGTGCTAGAATGTAATGATAAATTTTATTTTGATATCTAGCATTATCTTGTCACATGGTAGGTGTTCAGTAGACCTTTGTTAAATTAGTAAATAAGTGGATACATTGATAAGTTGAACTACTTGAATATTCATTGGATCTATTACCTTTCTGTCGATATATGTTAGTCCACTCTAACAAGTCTTGGCACTGATGATAATAATGACTTCAATTTACAAAGTAGTAACTGAAAATATATGTAATATCTTCTTTATATTATCACTATTCCAGTCAGTAATCTTTAGGTGGATAGGAACAAAGACTGATTCAAGTTAAATTAAAGGGGCTTATTGTAAATAACAATGAAAATGTTGTCCTATCAATTCAAAAATACCCATAAGTAATTGCTATAATAGGAAGTACCAGAGAGGAGTTCTGGATTTGAGACATTTGTGGGGACCTCAACAGTAGGAATTCATGAATTTGACTCTTTTGCATTATTGTTCATTATCATGACTCAGTGGTATTCCACATGCCTCTCCTTTTTCTTGTACTCTGGTCAATTGACCACTCTTGGTTTAAGCAGCCTATAGCCAGAGTCACAAAAGCATGGCATTAAATGGCAATTGGCACTCAGTTGTAGGAAAGACTATTGACAGTGGTGAAGACTGGGGTTAATTTAAGCCTTATTTAAAAGGGAGTAACAATTATTGCCATGTGGGCATATGGATCTATTCTTACCACAATATCTGACTTTTCACAAGAAGTTGGAAATCCTGAGTAAAATTTCTTAATTTTTGAAGGATGGCAAGGAAGGAAGGAAGGAAGGGAGGGAGGGAGGGAAGGAGGGAGGGAGGGAGGAGGAGGGTGGGAGGGACAGAGAGAAAGAGAGAGAGAGAGAAAGAAAGAGAGAAAGAAAGAAAGAATACCGCATGGGCAAACCCTGTGCAGGCTTGTGCAAAAAAAAGAGTTAACATAGCAGGACTAACTGCTCTTCCTTAGAAAGGCCTCCTACATACACGGTTGGCCCTTGGCTGGCATCTGGGAACTTGAATTTGGTTCCCAGCATTCTCAGAACTGATAAGAAAGACTCACTGGGCTAAACTGTTTGTACAAACAATATGGCTTATGCCAAGCACCTGCTTTCATTCTGGGAGTCTGGAATTTTGGTATGTGCCTGATAGAGGCTGCCTACATGACCTGTCCCCAATAAAAACTTGGGCACCGAGTCTCCAATGAGCTTCTTGGTTGGCAGCATTTCACGTGTGTTGTCATCACTTATTGTTGTGGCAGTTGAGCATGTCCTGTATGACTCCATGGGAGAGGATCCTTCAAAGCTTGTGCCTGGTTTACCTGGACTTTGCCCCATGTGATTTTTTTTTCTTTTTTTTGGCTGTATTGTGTCTTCGCTTGCATGCAGGTTTTCTCTAGTTACTGAGAGCGGGGGCTACTCTTTGTTGCGGTGCACGGGCTTCTCATTGTGGTGGCTTCTCTTGTTGCAGAGCATAGGCTCTAGGCGCACGGGGTTCAGTAGTTGTGACACACAGGCTTCAGTAGTTGGGGCTTGCGGGCTCTAGAGCGCAGGCTCAGTAGTTGTGGCGCACGGGCTTAGTCGCTCCGTGGCATGTGGGATCTTCCCGGACCAGGGCTCGAACCCGTGTCCCCTGCATTGGCAGGCGGATTCTTAACCACTGTGCCACCAGGGAAGCCCGCCCCATGTGATTTTTCCTTTGCTGATTTGGCTGTGTATCCTTTGCCATAAAAAGTCATAGCCATGAGTATGACTATATGCTTAGTCCTATAATTCCTCCTAGTGAATCCTCCTGGGGGTGGTCTTGAGGACCCCCAATACAAGGCCAAACAAAACATCTTTAAGCCAAATCCAGCCTACAGGGTATTACTTTTCAACCTCTAATCTAAGAATGGTCATGGGCAGTACAGCTATCACTCCAAAACAGAGCATTTTTGCATGGTTTATGTCATTTAATCCTTACATCACTAAGAAATAAACATTTTTATAACCCCAATTTATACATGAGGAAACTAAGACTCAGAGAACTTAAGCTTGCACAAAGTCATTTAACCTGTAAGTGGAAGAGGCAGGACTCAAGCATAGCTAAATCCCATTTAATTTCCACAGTGCCTCTATGAAATTATATTTCTCCCCTCATGCTAAACTTTCGGAATCACTTTATTTTCCATTTCCTATGCATAGCATTTGCAACTCCAGGGCTAAAGTATTCTTATCACTCATCTTCTTTATAATATCTGCTTTTCTCTTATTCCATGCCAATCTTCTCTTCCTGTCAGCCATGAACGAGGTTTCTGAGCCAGGAGGAAAAGAAGGAAAGGAAGGTGGAAATAAGCAAGGGAAGGGAAGGATAACCCAGCAGTTTGGCCAGATTTTGCTGGCCTGGTCAGTAGTCCCAATAACAGGGTCTGAAGTGATGTGGGGAATGCAGGGTTAATCTAGGCTGGGGTCTGCATTAAAGAACAAATGTGACAATTATTACTGCCTTCCTGACTGTAGCAGTATTTGTCAGAGGGCCAGTGATAGTTGTTCCAGAAGGATCTATTGTTGGTCCAGGGGTTTAAAGCAGAATCTCATCAACATCTGAGAGACGGTGGCATAGTTTGGGTATCAGGATAAGCGGGGAGAAATGTATGCGCAGGTTGTAAAGCAATGGCTGGGGTCCAGGACTGAGCTACAGTCTCAGGAAAAATTGACATGAAAACCAGGAAGCCAGGTAGAAGCTGCTTCCTAGGATCTGAACTCAGAGTCAAAGTTAAGAAGGGAAAATGCAGCTTGAGGTCTGAGCAAGTATTCCAGAGTTCCCCTTTGGTCTCCTGAATATCAAGCTTAGAACAGCAAGACTAATCCCAGCCTCTTTCTCTATGTGACCTTGTAGGTAATGATGGAACTGAGTTCATAAGTTAACACACCTGTGTCTGGGCAGAGCTAAACATGGTAAGGACTGACAATTCTTAGCTAAGGAATACATCAAAAGAAGTTTGTCTGGCTTTGTAATATTTATACACCTCTCTGGAAAGACTCAACAACATATATATAAACTCCAAATGATACTCAGAGAGATACCATTTCAATGAACTCCTCAGGCTATACACTTTTTAAAGTAAAGCCTCCCATTACCAGTGTAAATGATTATTCCCTTACCAATCTGTACTATGCATATTTTAGTGCTAGACAGTCTCTGAGTTATAAATATCAGGCTTGTGAGCATCCTGTGCAATTGTGTATCCGCTAATACCTGTTGATATTACGTGCCTCATGATCACTGTGCAGAGTCCTAATCACTGACGTTTAAGGAGCATTTACCCTGTAATCTGCACGGTTATGTTTACATGATCAACCAATCATTGCTCACAGTAACACTATGAAGAAGGCATCACTTTTTTTTAAATATACAGCAGGTCCTTATTAGTCATCAATTTTATAAACATCAGTGTATACATGTCAATCCCAATCACCCAATTCAGCACACCACCATCCCCACCCACCCCACGGTTTTCCCCCCTTGGTGTCCATATGTTTGATCTCTACATCTGTGTCTCAACTTCTGCCCTGCAAACAGGTTCATCTGTACCATTTTTCTAGGTTCCACATACATGCGTTAATATACGATATTTGTTTTTCTCTTTCTGACTTACTTCACTCTGTATG